>NC_052572.1:83759764-84095764 GCF_016699485.2 Gallus gallus | reverse complement strand
CTCAGAGTAAGTGAAATGCAGTTGAAATGAATTGATTCCCAACTGAGTCAGTTTAATCCAAAGCCATTTATACCATTCTGACTGACATAGGGTAACAGTCTCTCTTCCTCTGATAATGTTTGAGCAAAGGGGGTGGGGGCAAGAGGAAGAGAAGCAAGTCACAGCCTTGTGAGCATTCTCAAAGTATGAGTGTACAATACAATTTTAATTGGCGAGCTCATATTGAAAATATAACATTGTAGACACAGGGAAAGGAAAACAAAAACTAAAAGAAACAAACAAGCAAAAAACCAACTGCATAATCTCTATGCTATTTCCATGAAAACTGACTTGTGACTTAAAACGGCTTGCAGTTATTAACACAGTAAATCTTTCTGAAGGAGATTTCAGTTGCAGTCAGAAAGATCAGCATACTGTCAACCTGACATAAATTACACAATTTTGGGGCTGTGTTAGATTAATTAAATAATCTATTATATCCAAAATGAAGGGACAGAATCTACAAGGCTATCCTCGCCCCCTCCTCACCCTGCTCCCAAAACTATCTCACCATTTTGTCAAGTTCATCAAGACCTCCAGTCTGGCAAAGTGATTCGTTTCCTGGATTTTTAAGTTAATGGGATATCTTCAATCAGTGTTCAAGAGTGAATAATTTGTGTGTATGAAATTGTGTAGGTAAATCAAAATTCATCTGCAATATTTATAATAATCAGAAAATACATTGTGATATCTCACCATGAAGCCAATTCTCATTTCAAACAACGCCATTATCCTGACAGTGCTTAACTATGAAATTACCTTTGCACACATATGTTCATTGTCTACAGAGCTACTTATATTTGAGAAATTAAATTCAAGCATAAGCTACTCAGAGAAGTCATGAGAAGAAGCTTAAATTAGATACAAATGAGTGAACATAATGAATCCCACACTTTGCCATGTTGAATTTATGAATAACGTACAGCTGAAGGAAGACTATAAGTTCCAAATATTGTATTTCTCACTAAATCCATTCTAAGTGCAGTCAGTTCAATGCAAAAATAGCTAAATGAGATGGTGTGACAGAGCCTGTGAGATTAGAAGCGTTTAAAAATTCCTTTTGACGTAAGATCCTAAGAACCTTACAATTAGATTTTACACTTCATCTGTATGATGCTTAAGATATTTACCCATAGCATTTTTGCAGTTCACCAACCCTGCTTACAAAGAAAGAAACCCAAAGACATTATGATGTACATTAGAGGGATGGATGCAAAAACTATGTATTTAATTATATTTTTCCCCCCACAAAAACTTCAGAGTAAACTTTACTACTCCAGAAACATAGTATTTAACTGTGATTTAAAAAACAAACCAGATGCATTTCCATTCTACTTATTGTATTATGAAAGTTATGTAATTCACATCAAAAATGACTTGAGTTTTCTGATTCAGAGTCTTATAAAGCAAAATATCATTGTAACAGTGCTGAAGTATCAGTTGCACTAGTAAAATAAACATGCTCATACATATATTATTTATTTGTAATAATAAATGATGCGTCTATCTGTCAGTCCCTTCATGAAAGTTTCTAAAGGACAAGAAAGTTTCATTGTAAATCTTAATAAAAACTTGAAAACTACCTTAATAATTGATTGGAGAGTTATACTCTTTGACACAGATTGCTACAAGCACTTCACAGTAGTGATAAGTTACAGAGCACTTAAAAATATTGACAGAAATCATGCTTACGTTGAATATTTTACTGTAATCTTGATAACTTAGAGAGGAAAAAAAACCCTTTTTTTATATGCTTAGCATCCTGATTTCCTATTTTAAAGTTTTAGCACAGGGGAAGGCAAATTTAGAACAAACTCAGTGTGTGTAAGGAAAGGTTGTACTGAGTGAATTTGAACACAAAGAAAATGTTGACGGGAAGAGAAGTGTTGTGGTTTCAGCTGAGGCACTGATGTTTTTGTTGTGGCTGAGTGACGGGAGTGTGCCTGGGACCAGGCTGAGCTTGGTCCCTCTACAGGGAAAGGCCATTGCCATGTTGGCACGGGACAGGGGTCAGGGCAGAGCCAGGACAGCCAGCCTGAAGTAGGCACAGGGTTGTTGCATGCCATGCATCACTTTTTTTTTTTATTATTATTATTATTTTTTTTTGTCTTATTACACAGTGTGTACCCCAGACCATGAGTTCTATTTTGTTTCCACTTCTCTCCCTCATCCCACCAGGAGGACAGTGAGCAAATGGCTGCATGGTGCGAAGCTGCCACCAGTCTGAACCACAAGGTGTTTGCAAAATGCAAAATGGAAACAGCAAATATTAAAATACTGCTTCCTAATCACACTTTAGTCTTCCCCACACCACTGAGGAAGTGAAGAGAACACAACAAGGTCACAGATCAGAACGTGTTTTACACATTTTCACACATTATAGTTTTGTTGTTGTTGTTGTTGTTGATTTTTTGAAAAGTGTGACCTGACTTTACAAGCTGAGTATTAGGGAATCATCAGCTGTGCAAACACTAACCTTAACCTTTTGCTTGGACCTCCCCACAACAGTTGTCTCTTGTCTTTTTATTACCTGTTTAGTTCTGTTCACTGATTTTCCTAAATACAAATATAATGTTTAAACAGCAGGTCTTATATTATGTAAATACTGTTTCAGGCTTGAGCAAAACTTCTCAGTGCTTCTAATTGCCCATCCTGGGTTTAGCTGGGAAAGAGCTGACACTATGAAAGCACAACCAACTTTGTCTGAGAAACCAGGACACTGCCCGTGAATTTCTTTTGTCATTTTCTGCCCTGTTGCAGTTCACTGTGAAATCCATCATTTAGCAAAAAAATGAAAAAATGTAGATGAAAAACAATGAAAAAGTTGATGCATAACAGAAGTTACACATGTGAATTATCAGAGTCAATAGTGCTTCAAAATCAATAAGAGGAAAATGTTGCTCTTTTAAAGTGTCATATTAAAACAATGTTTTGATGAGAATTGCTGCCTGCATCCAATTTAGGAAGACATCTGCTCATATTTGCTTAAAATAAAAGGGTGTTTGACTTAATTAATTATTTACAGACATGCAATATGGCAACAGTATCATTATGAACTCTCCTCTAAGATCTCCTCTAGCTACTCGTGGTAGGGTGTCAATTTGCTTGTTTTTGTGCTAGGTGCACAGAATTATAGATCTGTTCTCTGAAATGAGATTCTACTCTTCTGCTTGCAAAATGGTAGCCAAGGCAATGAAAAGAACCACATACTTACTCTATTGCTGGGGGAAAAAAACAACACCCTTGATTCTTAATAAAACAACTCTATTTTGAACACAGTTTTGAACCAAAATTTTTCAAGTTGACAGGCACAGATCAAGCATAAAAAGTTTCCTGAAATCAAAAACCTTTAGTAAGTGTTCTTGATAGTAACAGTTTGTTGCTCACTTTTAAAGGGAATCTTTTAAACATAGGTATATATTTTCATTTTTCATGAATTTTCCTAATTCTGCAGCAACATATTTAGTTCTTAATTGATAATCAGACCAGTACCAGTGGCTTACTGAATTCAGAAGGGCAAACCATTCACCAGGAAGGGTACAGAAATATTAGGATCCCTGAAGAGCAATAGATACAACCTTCAGACCCTTTCAACTACTGAAGCATTAAGACCTCAGGTCTGAGAAGTTTAAAAAGGATTTTCAACCTCATACCACCACTGTAATACAGAGAATAAGGTCAGATAAAAAGGGCTTAATGAAAATATCCCACACTTGCATGACCTCACCAAGCAGTTATCAATAGCTCACAATAAGAATAGAAGAGAAAATAAAGTATGGATTCCCCAAAGCTCTGCTCCCAATCATGTTCTATTTCAGTCACTAATGACCTAGATAATGGACTAGGGTATAATTAGTACATTGGAAGATGACACCATACTAAAAGCAGTAGCATGTGCTGGAGGGCAAATTCGGAACACAGAATGATCTTAGCAAACTGGATAAATAGACAAACAGAGGAGAAAGGAGGAGAGAAAGAAAGAGAGAAAATCTCTTGTCCTTGTTAAATCACATGCAACAAAAATATACACATTCAAAAACATCCATAAATTCTACTAGACATCTAATATAAAGAACATTTATTGTGAAACATTTATGCTGAAGACAACTTCCTAGTGTATTAAAGTATTAAAGAAGGGGAAGAAAAAGCAGGGGAAAAAAAGATATTCCCCTTGATTCCAGAACAAAATGCATTAAAAATTATCCCTAGAAAATATCTGTATTATTCCTGTTATTATTCTGGCCTCATTTTTAAAAACAAAGCAAGTAAAACAAAAAACAACTAAAAACACTCCCACAAATATGCTTCAGCCATGTAGATTTTAATAAACTTAATTCAAGCTTAAAGCAATTCATTCCCATTCACTGACAGGTTAAGTCAGCTACTAGCAAACGTAAGATCTATCTGAGAAGCAGCACTTGTGGTGACAGTAAAAGATCTTTATTGAAAACAGATCACAAACTTATGTATGCTTTTTTTTTTCCCCCCATATGAATAACCTAGTTTAATAACAATATCTCATATGTAATTTATACAATTTCTGGAGCAAATCCTGACTTATTTGTTATCAAATTGAAATAGGCATTCCTTACAACTCATAAAAGAAAAAAAAAAAAAGAAAAAAAATAAGAAAAAAAAAATGTTAAGAAACCTCATCTTCTCCTTAAGCCTAGAAACCAGACTTTTAAAATGCACCTGTTTGTAATTGGTTTAATAAACACTGTAGTTTTACAAATTACCTTTGTGTGTTCAGCTGTGGTGATAAATTGTTGTTCTATCTTAACATAGACCTCATTCATCTAATTTATTCTAAATGTCACTTGTTTTCTGACCCAAGCAGTATGGTTATTTCTCTTTGGTTTAAGTCTTCTGGGAACCGTAGTATTTCCAGAACAGGTCTAACCTAATGTGGAAAAGATTTCAGGGATGCTATCAAGTCAATGTTTAATTGGTTAATCTGAGCAGGTTCTGGTTGACATTGTGTTCTTTGTGCTGAGGTCTTTTGTCTGCAGAGAGACAAGGACAAGAAAGCTAGTACTTGTGTGTGTCTAGCATCCAGAATGAACCACTTTCTCTGCATTTATTACACTGACGTTATATACTCGGAGACAAACTGCAACTGTGCTTTCCCTTTGGGAATAAAAAGCACTCAACTTTGACAAGTCTATGGTCAGTTTGAATAACATATGAGTAAATGGGCATTTTTCAGAGTTAAGAGAGGGCTTTAACACTTTCAAGGGAGTGAGAGTTGAGAAACTGCAGAGGAATATCTCAAGACAGGAAGAAGCAGCTGCTTAGCTGTTATTATAGACTCCAAGGACTGAGCTTTGATGTTTATGTGTAGTGCTAATGCTAGGAACCTCCTTAGTCTGTTGCTTTGAAAAAGTAATTTCCGCAAAACTTTCATAAAGTAATCTTTCCTGATCTATTTCAATGGAGAAACATTCCACCCTATTATTTACTACTTAAAAATTAACGATATATGGTTTTGAACTGACAGCTGCAGTATTTCCACTACTATTCAAAGAAACTTTCCAAACATCAGTAGACCACAGACTTACTGGCTTCACAGCCTAGCTCCTCTCTTTGGTGTATCTCAGTAGAAAGGCAGAAGAAATTCAGAAGACTTAACATAACATTTTGTATTTTGACTTAATTTCCCCAGCTTATAAAGGTGTGTTCTCATTTAGCATGGCTCATGGTGTTACTTTGCAGGTAGACTGTAGGTTGGACTCAGTATATTAAGTTGGAGTACAGCTGCTGCAACCTTCAGCAGTTCCAGGCTTTCAACTCAACAAGAGACGGTGTAATCAGTTTTCTCCTTACAAATTTGTGCCTGAAAAATGCATTCTATCTATGAAGAGAGAGGAGGAAAGGACAAAAGAGAATTGTTTAGGAATAATAAATTATATCTGTAGCTAGTGTGCAGCCATACACTTCCATAGCACTCCTGTGATGTTCCAAACTTAAAGATCTTCTTGATCTACCTTCACTGATGAATTGGACTCTTGTAAATGCGTGCTTCTCTGTAACAGTGTGCTCCTAGGATGACCATCACACAGAGGCAACATGAAAATCTGAGTATATCTGACAGTTGTAGGCACAGATGCACGTAATAGGATGTTGACTACTTGGTTGATACAATTGCTTTTCCAGGTTTTGGTGAGGCTTTGAAGTCTCAGAGATACCACTTCAATCTCTAACGTACCTCAGCAGCGTTTCTAGCCAACACTTCTCTCACCATTATTTGTATGCTCACATACATGGCAGTGTATCAGATCTTGAACCTGTTTGGACTCTTTGGATGAGGTTATGCTTTTTGCTGATGGATAAGCTTTCATAACTGGCTCATCTTAAACAAATAAAACGAATACATTCAGCTTTTCCATGAGGCTGAATATAATGGCATCCCTAAACTGTCTCATTCACATTTTTACTTCAGAACACAATCTTTCTTTTTAAGCTATTCTATTTAGTTGTTTATTTGTATTTTGAAATTTCCACTGGGAGAAAAGAGAGAACAAACAATGTAATTTGATGTTTTGAAGAAGTTGAATGGTCTCAATATTTTCCATGAAAGCTCAAGTCTTGCCTCTTTTTTTCTCTGGTACTTCTGTGATGTGCAAACTGTGGAACCATTACAGCATCCCTAGAGGACAATGGGAGTTTTGGGAGCTGAGGTGGAGCCCATGTCTTTGCATGAGCTCTGCTCAGCAAGCATGGTGCATGATGCTACCTGCACCTTGCAGACCTCACTGTCACCTGCCACTCTGCTCAGCTCTCACACAAGTAGAGGTCTTGAATCTGGGAATTTCACTTAATTTACTGCTGGGCCAACTTCTGGCCACCATTTCAGTCAAGAACATTTACAGGCACACTTACGTGAACACCTACTCTCCCTAACCCCCACTCTGAAGTCTTTCTGTTTGCACAGGTTGCAGGGTCCCCGCACAGACACAGTCCCAAAGGCTGTAAGGACCCTTTGGCTTGTTTTGTCCTCCCCAGATTTTATCTTCAGCCCCAGCAGCTGCTGGTGTCTTTCTTACATGTGCCTGAGCAGGGACTGCTGGTGCTTCTGCAACTGGCACAGTTTGTACTTGGGAGAGTCTTCTTTCCAGTGATGACAAGCACCCCCTGCACAAGAGCCCCCCTGCATGAACCCTAAAGCTGGCTGAAAACCAAGGGGTGGGCAATTTACTTGCAAGCTGAAATTAGCTTTCACAAATGTTGTTAGATTTCTATGTGCTGTCGATCATGCCACAAGTTGTTTCCTAGAAGTCTTATGTGAAAGTGGATTGGAGAGACTGCCATAACCCTGAGTCGTCTTTTGTCAGTCTATCCATCTTCACACTTTATTTTGACATGAAATGAGTAAAATTATTCACATGTTTTGATTGCTGTTTTTGTTGCAAGTTCAGAAACTACATATAGGACCAAACACTAAAGTTGTAGAAGTAAATGAGGACACACCAATGTCAGTAGACAGTGGAAGGGAAATAACTACATCCTGAAAGTGAACAAAGTAGGATATTAAATAAAGCATAATTTTTTTGCAAAAAAAGAAGTTTTGTATGCTTTACATGTTCTTCTCACAGAACTACATGGTAATTTAAAAATAGTTAAATAATGCATCTCTTGATGCTAATGCTCCTCTGTCAATCTGTTAGTTTCTTGCAGATATACTTTAAGGAGTAGATGCTATTAAGTCAATTGAAAAAGAAGAGGCACAACAGAGATGAAGGGAGAAAAAACAAGTCACTTATGACAATTTGATCTCACTTTCTAAATATGTGAAAATGATTTTATTAAGATTTGTGATACAATAAATGCATTTATGATACAAATAGCAAGATAGTATTTCTATTATTTGGTTGGATATTTGTGTGAAAATATCTGCTGAAACACATGCATGATCAGTCTGCCAAAATTTTCTACTCTGAAATTACCTTTCTGGAAATATTTAACCATGAATGCCTACTACACAAGTATGTGCACAGTGTATTGAAAAGACAGTCAGGTCTTTGTCATATCTTTTTGAAAGGTGGCTACAGAAGTATTCAAATAATAGATCAGTGCTTGTAATTTTGAAAATTTGAAATAGCTCTAGACATAATAAATCATTTCAGTATAAAAAGTATAAAACACAGATGTTACCGGGATGCCTTCTCTGCCGTTGTTTTGATGTGAACTATTATTTCCTAAATTTTCTATGAATCCAGACACTGATAAAAGCAAAAAGGAAATGAAAGTCAAAGCTGATAGATGAGGCCACAGATCCTCAAAGGTTCTTTTTTAAGAAAGAAGCTCAACTTACAGCCAAAGCTGTATGATGACAGAAAGATTTTGGCAGAATAATTATTTTATAATCACTACTATATTTCTAAAATTTCTTGTAGTGCCTTTTGGGGACTTAGTCCATTATATGACATAACATATTAATTATGAATTAAATATAGATTTAATTCAAATTTTCCTATTTTGATTTTGGAAGGAAAATTCAAGGGAGAAAATAATAATAATAAAAAAGGATGGCTGGTAATGACAAAATCTCCCATATTATCATTCTCAGGGATCATTAAATATAAAGGTATCTCTAATGTAAAACGAAGTGCTGGGTCTTTTAAATAATAAGTTCTATTTAGGCGCCAGAGCAGTTATAGTATAGATTACTACGATTTTGCAATTTACCTAAATAATATTATATCAGTAATCATTTTGTCAGGTTCCAATATCCTGTTTCACATATTTATTCTCCAAACATGCTGTTTCATTAGACTACTCAGAGAATGAGGTAGTTTTCATATAGCATATCAGATTCAGCTTCCTTTACTAAAGTACATATGCCACATGAATACTAATTATTTGTATTAAGCAATTACTGAAGTCTAATGCAGAACAATGCATATCACACATTCTGCTCATTCTGTGATGAAGTCCACATCAAGAAAGAAAAATAACTGTTTAGACCTTCTCAGAAGTTGTAATTTAAAAGAAAAAACTCAAAATTTTTAAATTAAATATAATCTTTGACAATATTCAAAACAGTGGAGATTCTGCCACTGAACAAAACATACTATTGTACATAGTAGGTGTCAGCAACAGTAAGCAAACACTGCCTGAAGTCCTATTAAGAACATATTGCGTTAATTAGCCAAAATGCCATGCAGTGCTGTTGGAAGTTGGTATTGGGATAAATAGAAATGAAGTCTGAGTAAATGACAGTCCTTGAAGAAATATTCTTGACATATTGAACATGTTGCTTTTTAGGGAAATAAGGTGGTCAGATGTGAAAACGGGGCTATTAGCTCCTGGCAGGAGCAGCTAAGTTAACATTACAAATATAACTTTCTGAGGACCTATTACAAATTTTAATGGTCTTCAGCCATGTTGCTCATGTAAAATATATTTAGCATTTAGAAAAGCGTAATAAATCATCTTCGTAAGAATGCTTAAATGTTAATATTCATTGAATGTTTCATTTAAACGTCAAGGGCAGAGTAGAGGGGATAATCACAGCCCTTGTCCTGATACAATCCCTCTGTTGATGCAGCCCAGGATACAGTTGGCCTTACAGGCTGCAGGCACACAATGCTGACTGATGTCTAGTCTTTTTTTGCCCACTGGGACCCCTATGTCCATCTTTATGGGACTATTCATTCAATGAGTTCTCCCAGTATGTACACATATCTTGCTCACGTACACGTTCACCAACCTGTAGGTCCCCTGGTCTTCCTTTCTCCATTTCTTAAAAAATGGAAGTCACATTTCATTCAGTGAGTTTTCCCAGTATGTACACATATCTTGCTCACGTACACATTCACCAACCTGTAGGTCCCCAGGTCTTCCTTTCTCCATTTCTTAAAAAACGGAAGTCACATTTCCCTTTCCCTGTTACTGTGGACTTCACCTGACAGCCACGACTTTTTGAGTATGATGGAATGTGTACTGGCAACCACATTAGGCATTTCCTTCAGGACCCTGGGAAGCATGTAATCTGACTTGCTCACATTCAGTCCCATCATGCAGTCTTGAACTTGCTCTTTGCATACAGTGAATTGGATTTAGCTCAACAAAACTTTGCCCAGAGGGTTATGAGAGACATGGGAAGCCCTACTGCCAGTGAAGACTAAGGCAAAAACTTGTCTTAACCTTCTCCATGGCTGTTGTTGCCAGTTCTACCTTCTCATTTGTCAGAGCAGGTACACTCTCCTTGGCCTTCCTTTTCTGACAAATATATCTATAGAAATTTATTCTTGTTATTTTTCACATGCCTCACCAAGTTCTCATTTTTGTGCACCTTGGCTTTCTTGCCTCTACACATATAGCCAGCATTGCTGCATTCCTCACAGGCCACACGCTGCCTGTACATTTCACTCTTATCCCTCCCTTTGGCCAGGAGATCCTTGCTCAGCCATGCTGGTTTCCTGCCTCCTTTGCCTGATTTCTTGTACTGGGGGATGGAAAGCTCTCACGCTCTCAAAAAGTATCCCAAAAGAACTTCCAGTTCTGCTCCACTCCTTTGTCCCTAAGGACAAGTTACTGGGTAATCTCATTCAAAAATTCCTTGAAGAGACGTAAGTTCACTCTTCTGAAATTCAGGGTCCTGACTCTGCTCTTTACAAGGCCCATATTCCTCAAGATCACTGACTCAACCCTTGCTTAGTCTCTACAGCCCAATCTTAAACTCTTTAATGATCTTTGTGCTAGTCTGCACCAGGACCAGTAACACTTCTCCTCTGCTTGGTTTGTCAAATACTTGGAACAGAAAGTTATCCCCAAGGAATCGCCTGGATGTGCTGGAGCTTGCTGTGTTTTTTTCTCAGCAGCTACTCAGGTGATTGAAATTCACCATCAGGAAGAGTCTGCAAGTACCGTGTTTCTTGTAACTGATCTCTAAGATATTACTCATAGGTGGATCCACCTTAATCAGGTGGCCTGCAGTAGACCCCAACAACCATACTAACAATTAGTCCAGATTCTAATTTTTATCCACAAACTCTCAAACTGACTGTGGCTGTTTTTTGGAGGCAGGTCTCTGCAGTTTATCTGCTTCTTAACATAATGTCACTTGTGTCAGTCTTTGGTCAGGTTTCACTGGAGCACATCCCACTACATGGCTTTCCTTAGGAGGGCTAAAGGGGAGGAATAATTAGGTTTGAGGATTCTGCTCAGTGGAAGTATTCCACTGCATTCTGCTTCATACTTCATACAGCCTGCAACTGAGTTCAGTTACTTCATTCACATATTTTTCTTGTTTTAAAGATGAAAAAATCAACTGGGATAACACAGTCTGAGTCTTCCTAGAACTACTGAGCAATTTTTGACTGCTCCATAAGCTGGTGAAGGATTTTTATCCTGATTATATTCCTGAAAAAGGCTTCACTACATTGGAGCTGTCAAACAGCTTTGCCTGTTGGAGATTTTGAGGCCAGTTTTGCATATGGCAAAGATTAAAATACTTCAAGCAAAATATGCTTACAGTTATTTTAACCTCAACAATGTCACCTGACACAAAATGACTGCTTGCTGTAGGCTCAAAAAAAATTAAAAAGGAAATTATTGGATTTTTCTTTCATTCAAGTAAGAATTTTCCTTTCAGCAGATCAGTTATGTTTCCATGTTTTCCAGTATAAGTCCCTGCACTCTCCTCTCTCCCTCCCCCACTCTACCCTAGAAAAAACACCAACAAACCTGCTGCAAAGGAGGAGAAAATCAATAGTTAGATTTGGAGTTTCTCCTTCCTGAGATTACTTTGGACATTTTGAATGTCTCGTGGCAACAATGTCTGGGCAATCTGCTCTTGCTTACTTCAGGAACGGGGTTGATCTGCATGACCTTGAGAGGTCCCTTCAACCTCAACTGTTCTGAGAGTTTGAAATTCAGCACATTCATCACTCAAATGAATATCTCATGTGAGAGCTAAAGAAGAGACCGTGGAGCTATGGCATAGAAAATAGCTCATGTGGAGAAGATATTCCATTAGAATTCTGTTGCTTCCATTGGGACCAACAGATCAGAGAGCTGTGACCAGCCGTGTGATAATGCAACAAATTAGGTGTTGCTGGAACAAGATTACTCTAGGCAAGATGTGTAAGGTCTGTATGTCAGAGTTGTTTTTTTTAAGATGTTTCATCTATTTTCTCTCTTCTATTCTGTGGTATAAAATGTTGCTGCATTATAATAAAGATGTTAAGGATGATAGGAGGAATACATAGTCCCTAAGAGGGAGGTGGGGGTGAGGCAAATCACGACGAAGCCCACAGTGTTGCAATACTTATCTTCACACTTCAGATTCATAATTTCTCTTAGCAGGTTTCCTTACATTTAATTTCTCATTTTGATTTTGTTTTCCCTTTAGTTTATGTGGAATTTGACAAAACATCGTGCTGCTCATGACTAAATAAATCAATAATTGCTAGTGTTTGTATAAAAATTACTGAACTTTTTTCTTCTGTTCACAGTATTGTAAATCAGCACATCATACCTTCATGCAGCAGTGTGTAATCGTGAAGAAAATTCTTGACCGCTTTGGATTTCCAATTTTGCTGCAGTTTCTCATATTACTGACATGCCTCAATTAACAGAAATTAGAGACTGAATATACACATTCACTCGCTTCCTCTAGCAATCTAAAACAGAAATTTCTATAGTATTAATAATTGTATTTGTGCTTCAAATTCTTCTCTTCACAGAACTGTGAATTTTGAACATCAAGAAAATAAATGTGATGTTCCCTCAGATTAGGTCTGTGTCTTTGAAAAACACTGTGTTAGAATGTTAATTGAGTTTGACATAAGCATGGATATAAAATGCATCATGCCACTCAACTTACCAGCAGCGAAACTGATTACCAATTATAATCATTCTCTGCATGGTGACAGCATACCAAGATGGAGATGTTGAATATTTCAGTTTGCAATATTATCAGGGTTGTTTAAAGTACTGACTACGTGTCCTGAAACCAATAGAGGTAATTGGTATGCATGTAAGAGCTGGCAGTCTGAGCACATCACTTATTTATAGAGTCTTTTGATGTAACTGAGAAAAAAAAAAATGTTAATAAAACACGGTTCAAAAGAAAATTTACACTCACCATTATAATATGACATAAAGTACAAATTATTGTACCTAAATAACTGTTTTCCAGTGAATAGTGTGCTTTTTTCCTTTTATAGATCTTGTCCACTGAAACCTAAAAGAGGAGAGGAGAGGAACACAAAGTAAAAGAAGACTATTAGTTCTTTTTGTTTTATGATTCAGCTGTCTGGAAATTAAGATATATACACAAGACAGGGAGTGGAAAATCACTGGCTATGTCATTGCTTTATAATCTTCTTATTTACTCCATGCATTGGTTTATGGTCCTCTTAAGGCACACTCATCAACAGATTCCACGTCAACAACTGATATGAAGCTTGAAATGGACCAGACAACAGGATGTAACTATGTGACCCTAGTTGAAAGGCAGTAAGACAGTTCAGTTACCCTTAACCTAAGTCTTTCTACTGCAAGGACATCAGCAATCCTAACTTCTTTTCAAACAGGAAGACAAACCTAAAATCTTAAGATAATATTTGCACAATGCTTCTTGTTTACTTCTTTATTTTTGTTCTCAGAATTGGTCATCAACCTTATGGTATCTATACAAAATTAAACTGCGAGGGAAAAAAAAAATCAACAACATTATAGTGCTTCTAGTAACCAGATAAGAAATAGAAAGAGATACAACATTGAAAAGAATTGGTAAGAAGTAGTTTCATTAAGCACAGAATTTATTCTCTATGGAGTGAAGAAAATCTTTAAAACTGAATGCAAAATGATAGAGGGAGTTTAGAGAGGTCAGGCTATTCCAGATAGGCCAAATATGATACTATATGATATTTGCTAAGAAATCCTACTTAATCTTGTTAGTAATGACAGAATTGTTATGTTCATGCCCCAGTGGTGGCAAATTAAAGTTGACTGAAAGCTGACTCTTGTCATTTCCTTAAAGCTCTGCATTGGCATTTCCTGCTTTTAAGTGCTTTGCTCTCACCTCAATTCACTATGTATGTATTTTTAAGGAGCTGCCAGTAATTCACATAAGTTCAATAGCAAATCACTCATGTTTTTTGGTCTTTATTATTTTCCACAAGACACCTGGCCACCAGGGCAATGAAAACTCCCTACAAATCTAGACCTTCCTCAATTGTATCCTCCAACGTCTCCTTAGCACCTCACAGATCTTGCCTTACAGAGAAGCAGATGCCAGAAAAAATAATTAAAAGCAAAACGATGAATGAATTCATGCTAGTGATTTCTGTACCCAGGTTGTTTGATTAAAATAATTTAAAATTCTCTGTTTTGGCATGGAAGGTTACACCTGTCCATCAGATATACTTGTCAGCCTTATGGCTTGTCTGTGGAGCTGCAATCATACAGCTCTTCCTGATTTCATTTTGGCTCAGTGGAATACCTAGGACCACTCTTCTCCACTTTAATATTTAAAGTGGTTGAAATTAAATGCTTATTTACAAGCACATCCTCTTGAGACCATAATTTTGCTGAAGCAATATTTAATTACTTATAGCATATTTGCATGATTAGAGCATGAAGAGAAATATGGGCAGTGAAACTTGAGTAAGGTCAAATTCCCTGCAGATTGACTGATACTGAGGTTGTAAATCTTGAAGAAAATAACATGCATATGAGGTGGGCAGGAAAAAAATAAATTCTGCTAAACAGTATATGTTGCTGTGCTAATCAAATTCATGTTTTATTCATAAAAAATGTAATATAATGTTTGAATGTAAAGCATTATTTCCCTGGTGCCTAAGTCCTTAATACATGCCAAGACACAGCAAGAGGGAGGAACATAGGATTAAACAGACACACTCAAAACAAATAGCCTTTTAGAACTATACTGCATGTCTAAGTGAAGCCCAAGCCTACTGATAAAGCAGTTCACAAAACATGGGGAGCTGGGTCATGATGAACAGTGTAAGATGTCCTTCAGACAAATGGCTAATCAGTCCATTTGCAAACAAACTATACATCTAGAGCCTGCCTTTGGCAGGGAAACCTCCAGGCAACCATCTTATGGGTCATCTTTTTCTAAGGGCTCTTTCAAGAAATGTCTCTGCAGGAGGTGGGTACAAATCAGCTAGTGGGACTCAGATCTATGTTACAGCAGCTCCTGCAGGAATCAGCTGCAGAGAGGCCAACTGGTACAGTGGTGGAGCACTGAAGTTTGGCCATTGTTCACTTTCACTTCTGTAATCAAAACACTTAAAATTTATGAGCAACAGCATCATTTTCTTAAAAACTGAACAGAAGTAAACTTTAAATTCAGTGCAAAACTCCTATTGATCTGCCAAAGAACTGGTTAGATACTTTCCTACTACCTGTGAAGATACACAGGTGATACAGTGCTGCAACACATAAATACTCATTAATAACAAGTATTGAAAAATACCTGTAAAGAAAAGCCCAGAGAGCTTTAATGAATTGTGATACAAAAATTACTGTTGCAATTTCAAGTTTTCTACTGCTCATCAGTCAACAGGATAGCTAAGTTTTCTCATCTACACCAACCCTCTTCTCCTGTCTGTCAGCATGACTGGGTCCATGGCCAGTATTTTCACTGCTGTTGGCCCAAAGTATGCATACTTGCAGCTGGCATGCTGGTCCTGCAATCCAGCTAGGATTTCAGATTGGATCCTCTATATGCTGGGAGGCTGGGCTGCCATCACCCTGCTGTTAGGTCCAGTACAGCACCTGCAGAAAAGGAAGAGCAGGCTTGGAGCAGTCCCCCAGCTGCAGAGACAAAGAAATCAACCACAGTTGAGTCCACTGCAAGATTTTCATGGGTGCCACATTTTGAGGCCAAAACCATTTCTTGCACATCATCAAGGATGCAGCTGTCAAGAGGAGAAAATTACATTGATTTGTCCTCAGAGAATGCTACGCTAATTCAGAAAATACACACAAAGGACATAAGAAACAAACACCAATTAGAAGAGGAAACATGAAAGATATCTTTCAGCATATGCACTGCCCTGTATTATTATTCCAAGTGCACTCAGCCAATCATCATCTCAGCCTGCTTCATTATTAGGAAATTGTAAAATAAATACTGAGTATTTTTATCTTCCCATTAAAAACACTGAATCTCATTTCCTTTGCAGGAAGATTTGTGTGATTGACACAAAAGGCATGATTGGCACACCATCTTGCAGTGGTCACCTTATTCACAAAGATATCCGTGAAAGAACTGAAATTACAGTTCAGTTCTTTTTGGTTTGTAGAGAAAGACGTATATTAATAATGAAGTGATAACAGCATCCTCACAGGTGCAAGTTTTGAGTTGAATATTAAAAAAAAACATAACAAACTAGTTATTGAGCTGTCATAAGAGCCAAGAGCATAAGAAGAAAATGTAGACAGAAGGAGATTATTTTGCTTGAGATTCAAGGTGTGATGACTACAGTTATTAGCACATTAATGCTAACTGAACAACATTTTACTTTCAGAAGATGCATATAATGTGGGAAAGAAACAGAGCTGATGTTTTTTAAAAACCTTCACTTTCTCAGTATCTATTTTGTCCCCACTGTTTGACCAACAACTACGCATCAGGATCAAGAAAGCAGAGATGATGTTTGCAGGGCCTTCAGACGCAGCAGCGGCCTTGGGCATGACGTGCTCATGACCTCACAGCTGCTGCACCACTTTCATGCAGGGAGCTGCTTCCAGGGACACACTTGCACACAAGCTGCTTCTGTGGGCAGGGCACTTATTTTTTCCCTCTCCCGAGGACATCTAATGCTAAACACTATGCACAGAAAGCAGGAAAGCCATATAAACTCATGTGACTATCGGACATTGGCCACTCTCCACTCTATATCCTGCTGGGTCCTTCATCTTCTTCAAGTAGTCTTCTTCCTGGGGGATTGGGAAAGCAGAGTGGGCATGTCAGAGAAAGAAGAAAGGAGGTAGAAAAGACAATTAATGTGCAATTTTCCAAACTTTATTAACTTACTGAATGATCATGCTCAGACTCACATCTAGTCTATGTTGGACTCCTTTCTTCTGATATCCTTATTGAAAAAAAACATTAAGAAAGCTCTTTGGTAGCCATCGTCTTCTGACGAATACACTTATTTTTCTGCTGCAATGAGTTAACCTTCAGAATCTGCTTAAGTAAGACAGATATGCTTTCAGGTTTAGGTGTTGCTACTGTGATGTCTCCTTTTCAGATGCAGATCTGTGTCTTTTTGCACAAGGGCCACTTTAATACAGACCATTTATAGCAAAATTTGCAAAACAAAACAGGAAATCTGCACTCCCAAGTAAGCAGTTTAGCCACCGATAAAGAAATGATGCATTCTAGTCTGTCTTATCCCATAAACTGAAAATAAAAATAATAATGGAGTGGTCTGCAATAAAAAAGAAACAAATTACAAATATTACACTATTGATTTCAAAGCACTGTAATTTTAGAGAGGTGCTTTCAGTTTCTGTCAGCGTTATAAATCCTGAAAATGATTGGAGACCATTTCAGGAACACAGCCTTTTGAAAAACCAGTCATTATTTGCAGTGTTTTGAATGAAAACTAAGGTGGCACAAATGTTTAAACAGATGGCTCAGTGATATGCCTTTTTTCTTTATTTTAATCATAGTTATTAGAGAAACCTTTATTTTTTTAATGTGTTTTAAATGGGCATAGAAAATTTGAGTCTGATAATGACCTTTGTACAGCATGCTGCAAATTGATTTTGATGACCTTTCACTCTCAGATAATTAGGCTTCATGCACGTTCATTTAGCTCCCACTGCACTAAGCCTGTCTGCAGCATTGGGCCATCCAAATCCACCCCTCCGCATTTTGTCTCTTACTGCCTAATGCTGATTTGTTACTGCTGGAGACCTTGGTGTTTGGAGTTTTTTGTGTGTGTGCACGTGCAAAAACTACAGTTTATCTTCTTCTGAGATGTCAACTTCTGTGTAATGTCAAATTTGGGATGAAATTGACAGCAAGAGCTTCTTCTGTTTTAATAATGAAATGTTCAAAAAAATCAGTTCATAATGTCAAGTACAATCTCTTAGTCACTTCTGTGCCTAACTTAGATTTATTTTTGCATCTAAACCAAATCTAATTTGAATGGTTTGTTGACTCTCAGCTTAAATTCTCATTCAGTTCTCTACAAACTCCATGCACTCAACATCATAATTTGTGTAGAAAAGACTATGATGTCCTAGGGAAGCATGATTTCCAGGAGGAAAAATGTCACAAATATTGATAAAGCCCTAATCAACTAAGAACCCATGTTTATGGGAATGTAATGACTGAAGGATGAAAAATGCAGCCTATGGAGAAAATAATATACAAACATAACTGTCTCTAATAAAATGCTCTTCCATAGGCGTCAGCTGCCCTTCATGTAAATATCATATAACTAAGTACTCCTGTTGCTTCAGGATATACACTGTAAGTCTATCCTCTACATATTCGTGAGTTACCATAAACATTCTAAATGTGAACCAGTAAAAATCGCATATTAAAAAAGTAGGCATCCTGAATTGTAAAATATATCAAGTTTTTCCCTAGAAACCCACAATGGTATTAATAGCTTCATTTCTATCTGTAGCCAACTACATATTCCTAAATGCATTATTGAAGCAGGACTTTTGACAACAAAAATTGATCCTGTATTTAATGTCTAACAAGCTAATACAGGTAACTGAGGTAACAGGATGAGAGTTATTTCAAGAATAAGAAATATCAGCAAGGTTGTCCTGCATTTGTAAGGCATTGTACGGACAAATATCAGCCAAAGAAATGTTTCTTTGTACATTGGTGTTACAGGCCTGAGTGGTGGATGAGGCTCTGCAGTGCCAGAGCTCTGCCACTAAAGATAAAGGCAGAGCCCTTTCATTCAAACTGTCACAAGGAAGTTGATGTGCATGTGCAGATGAAGAGGGGAGAGAGAGAAAGAGAAAGAAAGATGCAGGCAATTAAGGAATAGTGCTGTTTTGTAAAAGGGCAGTGCATTTCAGCTTCCTGTGGAGAAAGACAGAATTGTTTTTTTGACTTGCCCTGGTGTCAACCCGGGCAAGTTGTATTAACTTCAGTCCAACAAGATAAGATCTGTGTATTTCTGTGCTGAAAAGGGAATGAAAGCAGGATACAGAGGTCCCAGAGGGCTACAAAAATCTTAAAACAAGACAAGCTTAACAGAGCACTCATGATAAGATATTTTCATTATTAATGCTACTATTATATTTGTCAGCAAAAGCAAACTCCCAGAGACACGAAAGTCTGGAACATGGCCAGAATGTGTCTACAGCCTTATAAGCAGGAAGGAAAAGATCTCTCTCTGTTTCTTGCTGTGTAAAATCCACAAGGGCAAGGACTTTGTGTTCTCCTTTATTCTGTACAGCTCTCAGCACAATGTAAGCTCGTAATAAATAATAAATAAAATAATGACTTGGAGAACATATAAAAAGATGAGTAGGGAGGACATACTAAATTATTCATAAATGTTCCCAACAATGTCACTTTCCAATTAAAGTGTCATCCAATCGTCTGTGTGGGTGAGACAACAACCTTCATCTCATACAAGCGTGACAGCACTAAGAGCAAAAGTATTTTGTCATATACTGATATCTAGGATGTTATAAAACATTTGGAACAAATTTTCAAACAAATTTTCAGGAGCGGAATTTTTCTATATTTGTCTTATTTACATCACTGAAACTACTCCTTTTTTTTTTCATAAAACAAGTAGGCTGCAATTTAATGAAGAATTTATTTGAGTTTCAGTGAAAGCTCATGAAGTATTTAATAGTTCTCTGTTTGAGCAAGTCACTGTAATCAGAAATGATATAATAGTTATAATAGCAACCAGTTTCCCCCTGTTGCAGGCCTACCCACCTGTGTTACAGGAGATTATTTCTGTTCCATCTCAGAAAACCAGAAGTAGTGTGGATTCTTATATCAGTCTGTGTAAACTAATTTAAGTCCATGCAGTTCTAGGCTGGTTATATTAATGTTGCATATTACATGAACTAAAGCACAAGCTATTTAATCACCCTTTGTACTGTACATGGCAGACTTTCCTGAAGTCATTGTCACAACCCTTCCTACCTCAAATACAACCAGGAATATCAGTGTATTCTACACAATGTAGGCCCATATACTGCATCTCTCTCTCTGCTCAGTACTTTCTTAGTTTCCTGCAAAGACAGTGAGCAATACAAGGAGAGGCAAGGAAAGAAGGTGAAACATGGATCTGTTCTTCCAGCCCTGAGGAAATTGTTCAGAGCTGTAGGTTATTGATCTTCTCCTGTGGTTCTATATTGAATCATGCAGCATTAAGTGTGGTTCTTAAAATTACAGCACCGGGAGCCATGAAGATATGTTACAGTAAACAGTGCAATTCATTGCAATAAAGAGTAAGTTTCTAGCTATTGAAGTCACAAAATTTGAAATACTGAACACCAGAAGACTCAAATACAGAAAACAGAACAGAGCAGCTTGAAATAGATAGTGTTAAATTTCATAATTCCTAAATTCATCTCCCAGCCAGCATGGAATAACATGTAGTTTGTGCTGCCAGTAGTTAGGAAAAATTTCCAAGGCCTGATAACTTCAGGAAAATGTTGTGTGCCCTGGATTATAGGTACTGGAGGAGAGCTGAGATAAAAGCTGGGCACAGCACCTTACAGTGGCATGAAGCACTCTACATGTCCCCCATGAAAAGATTTACTAGTTAGGAAGGCTTGGAAATGGGCACCTGTGAATTTTTCTCTGCAGCAGCATCTTACTTGTACTTTTCCCCCCCTTTATTTCAGATATGTGGATTAGGGTATGAAAGTTCTTAATAGTAACAGTGTGCTTACCTCCAACAGATTACAAGGACATCTGTCTTTATGTACTTTATTTGTTCATTATATAAACAAATAATTTGAGATCTAGTGTCCAGGTGTAGAAATATCACTTATTGCAGTTTTATTCAATAGCTAATTGACATAAAACAACCTGTTGGCAAATTTCAAGGACCTTATTTTTTTTTCCAGCTGAAACTAACAGTGGGCTTTCAGCATAGAGCAGATGAATATAAAATACTGTGAAGAGCACCAATACACAGAATATTCCCTGTATCACCTTTGTTACTTCCAGCTGAGCTAATGCACAAAACCTTTGAGCTGGCTTCTTAGGTCATACTGCACAATCACTTCATTCGCTTTCATGTCAGCAAGTTTTGGCTTGATAAATTAAAGCAGAAAAATGCTGGGTAAAGCACTGCAGACCTGCACAATTCATTTTGCAGCAATTTTCTCAAGGCTGTCTCATGAATGACCTGCTATCTTCCTCTTCTCCTTATCATTTTCCCATCTGGAAAAATCTGAGCCATGTGGTACACGGGCAAGTAATTGGCCTGAGACTGCTACTTTCAAAAGCCGTTAACAATCATGACTCTTAAAATCACCACCCTCCTGTAGACAAGGTTAATAGTAGTCCATAGGAGAGGTAGGAAGGTCAGCAGTTAACTTTTACTAAAATAAATACCAAGTGAATTGCTCGATTTTCATTGTTAAAGCAAACATAAAATATGAATTGCAGTTTTTGAAAGCTCCTGTTGAAGATTACTGTTGAAAACATGGAATTCAAAGTTTAGAACCCTAAAGACAATTGAAAGACACCCTTTGTGTGTATATCTTTTGGATATCTTATTCATTTTCTTCCTCTGAACCTGAAGTGCGGCTATATTCTCAGAGTTTGGCAAATATGATAATTTAGAAATTGTCTTGGCAGCCTAGCATTGAATTTTAAAATCAAAAAAATTGAAGCATGTTTAATTTCACCTCTTTGTCAGTGCATTGTCTTAAATAAAGGGAAAAATCTATGCAGAAATTAAAACTAATGTCAAACTTTAAGTCTAAATTTCCTAATTAGACCTTGCTAAATGAAATTCAGGGAAGTCCTCTGGAGATAAGAGAAAATGTTAGGCCTAAGACGTGTGAGATATAAAAGGAAGCAGTAAAAAGGAAAAGTAAAAAGGAACAGTACCGTCACTATTGACAACTGTAAATCATCTTGAAGAATAAGAAACAAAGAAAAGATTTCATTTCTATATAAGAGGGACATTAGTCAGTATATAAGAAAGAATTGATAATAATTATAGTGAATCAATAAAGGAAGGGAAAAATATTTCTTAATGGTGACAACGTATACTACAGAGTAATAATAACTGCTATTATTTGCTAGGTTAGAAAAAGCACTGATTGTATATGCAGTAGTATCTCAGATCTGTATGTGTGCTTGCAGCCCCACACACATGCTTTCTACTTCTGATGAATGGCAAATATTATTCCTGAAACAAACTGAGTCCACCCAATAGTTCAGATATTATGGTGAAGTGATTATGTAGTTTAATTTGAAAGTTCCCTCATTTGTTTACAGGAAAGGTTTAAAACACTTTATGTAGGTGGCAATAATTTGCCTCAAAAATTTCTTACCTCATAAAATGAGGTAGACTATATATATATATATATATATAACTTTGATCTGTGCTTATTTGTAACACATTTTTTTATTATTTGCATTCTACACTCTTCTGCACATAGAGATCTCAGTTACTCAAGGATTCTTATGCAATGGAATCTGCCAGTGTCTATGAGGATACTGCTGGGCGTATCTGTATTAAATTATTTATAAATTTTAGGCCCTTGTTTGATAACCCCCTTCCTCCTCCTTTTACTCCTGAAGTCCTGAAAGGCTAAATGAATTGCCAAGGGTTTATGGAGCATTTCACTTTGGATCACTATTTTGATTCAAGTCTAAGTCAGCAGTGAACCAGGAGTCATTACCATCTGAAGATGAGTTTATGCTCCTTTATAATGTGTTGGTGGCTTCAGTCAGTTTCCTTTGAGGCACAAGCGATAAGCACATTCACAGCTAACAATTGTATGGCACAATCTCAAATGAAAAGGCTGAATTTCTGACCTATGCAGCAATCACTCCAAGTTAGAGAAGAAGGATGTTCAAGCTCTAATGAAAATACCTACCCATTACAAGTTATTATGTAAAAAAAGGTGGAGAGTTTATTTTACAAAGCTGTTCATCTCTGCTCTATTCACAGAGAAAAAGAATGGAAATAAAAGCAGAGAATTTGTCCAACTCTAGTCAACTTATCAGTAAGGAAACCTTCTCAGAAAGAATAAGTTATTTTGCCCTAATCTATTTGTTCTCTGGGAATACATATGCTCACATTAGGAAAGAAACAAGAGCATATTGTTAAATGACAAGAAATTATTGGGATTTTAAAGGAGACATTGTCTTTGCTGTTGCCTGCAGGGCTGTGTATCCTTTGATTAGTTAATCTATACTTCTTTGATGGAACAGTATTTTTCAGTAGCCTTTCTTACCTATAAGTGTCCTTTCCCACTTCCTACATTGTTTATAAGTAGATCTAATAAATCAGTGTTCAAGTTGACAGAGTAATCTGTGAACAAAATGTTGGGGAACATCTGATTTGTTTAAAATCTTTTTACCAGATAATGAAACTCTGATAACAGAAAGGCAATAGCTGACAAGGACATATTTCTATCAGGGATCATTTGTAAATTAGATTTTTCTCTATATTTATATTATCTTCATCTATATGGTGTTAGATGCTCTGGCTAATTTCTTGGCCTGGTCCCATGTTCTTTACTCATAACAATAATATATCTAACAGTATCGTCTACGTCAGCCTAATCCAACTTCATCGAGGTTTAGCTGGCAAAACCCTCTGATGTACTAAATAAAGAAATCTCAGCTTTACCAGACTAAAACACATTCTTATGAATTACACACTTCTACTGGACTTGAAGAAATCACAGATCACAGAATCACAGAATGGCCTGGGTTGGAAGGGACCTCAAGGATCATGAATCTCTAACCCCCCTGCCAAGCAGAGCCACCAACCTCCCCATTTACAAGACCAGGTTGCCCAGGCCCTCATCCAACCTGGCCTTGAACACCTCCAGGGACGGGGCATCCACAACCTCTCTGGGCAGCCCGTTCCAGCACCTCACCACTCTCCTTGTAACTTCCCCCTAACATCCGCCGTCACTCCATCATAGAAGGCCACAAGATTGGTTAAGCATGACCTTCCTCTGGTGAAGCTGTGCTGGCTGTCTCAGATCACACGCTCATTCCTCATGTGATCGAGCATGTCATCCAGGAGGATCTGTTCCATGATCTTCCCAGGCACAGAGGTGAGACTCACCGGCCAGTAGTTCCCCGGGTCCTCCTTGCTCCCTTTCTTGTAAATGGGAGTGACGTAACCCTTCCTCCAGTCATCTGGGACCTTGCCTGACAGCCATGACTTCTCAAATATGATGGAGAGCGGCTCAGCAACCACCTCAGCCAGCACCTTCACAACCCTGGGATGCACACCATCCAGCCCCAAAGACTTGTACTCACTTGTACTTATACTCTTTCCATAAAATAACATCATTGATGACTTCCTAATTTCCTTCTCCAGTTTTACAGTCTATGTATGTATTTATTTATTTATCTACTTATTTATTTATTGGTTCGTTGCCCATACAGAATCTTCCATGCAAAGCATGCAAACTGTACATACATAATATATATTTGCATATAAGATTCCATGTAGTGTAAAATTAACTTCTGCTTTTTATCAATTGTTGGCCTCGTTATGAGAGTAGCTATAACTTCAACTACCTAACTCATTTCTAGTGTCCCAATTAATTGAATGAAAAATAATTAAATTATTGTGTTGCAGTTCAAAGTCAGTATGAAGCCTTTTACTCTGCAAAACACCAAGATATGTAAGTAGTTTTACATTTATTTTACTATGTGATGAAGAAGCTCACATCATCAAGATTGAATGTAATACCTAAATGATTTTTACCTCTGGATTTGTTAGCTCTGATAGCTTACCTGGGAATTTAATTAACTCTTGGGACGTGATGAGAAAAAACAATCAATGCTACTGTTGATATGTGCATACAAAAACCTGTTTCTAAAAGTGGAGTGTAAAAGAACATCCCATTGAAAATCCTTGCAATATATTTGAGGGACATGGTTTAGTGAGAACCATTGGTGATGGGTGAATGGTTGGACTGAATGATCCTGTGGGTCTTTTCCAAACTTTGTGATTCTATGATTCTATTCTATGATTCTAATCTTATTTTGTTATCGCATTTAAAAATGGTGTTTTCTTACAGAATGACAGGAAGTGCTGTGATGATATGTTAATTTGTCAAATATATATTTAATTTATTCTTACAGTGAATCAATCCAAGAATGATGTTAAAAAGCAGAGGAAATGGGAGGCTAGGGTGGGGGTGTGGGAGCTCATGTGTAGATGTGTAGAATGAATTTTGCCCTTTGGAGAAATTCCCAAGACTGCAGTTCAAAGCCCGCTATGATTGTTCCACAACCAAACATTTGAGGCACTAATCAGCATCAAGAGTGGTGGCAAAGAATCATCAGAAAATCAGAATGAAAAGTCTTGATGGTGCCAGTTGCTCTCTAACATTGACTCAGTGACATGAGTATTAAAACAACAGCAACAACAAAACACCAGAAAACAAAAAAATAAAAAAATCCCAACCAAACAGCAAGAGAAAAGCAAGCAAGTAAAAAAAATGAAAGTTAGAAAATAGGACAGACCTGAAAATATTGCTCCCTCCAGGTAACAGCTTTCTTATTTCAGCTGCTGAAGTCTCATTTATTCCCTGTAAATGAATTAAAATATCTGAGCAGTCTTGCAGATTCATCAGTCATAGGCTCCCCAGGGTAAAGTTAAAGTCTTTAAATCCACGAAGCAATAAGAATATTGCCTTTTAATTGTTTTCATTTCTGTGTTTCTTTTTATAAAGAAATATACAAAAATACATGGAAAAATATGTCTCTCCCTACAAACTTTTTGGGCTGATTGACTTGCCCATTAATAGGAGGTTGGCACAGAAACCGAAAGGATAGTATTCTGAGGACTTCTTATAGAAGCTCAGCATCAACATATATTGTTCTTGAATGAGAGATTTATTTTTCTTAACACATACAGCTGGGAAGCAGCCAAGGAAGCCTGGAAAATAGTGTGTAATGACTAATATTAACATAAAAAAGAAATTTCCCACTAAAACATGTTATGGTTAATGACTTAAAACACTACTTACTGTTTAAGTGCTGCTGTCCCTTGAACACATTTATATTAAAACCAAAGACACTTAGTGGAGGACAGTTCTCCTTTTGGAAGCTCTCATTAAATACTTAATGTTAGAAACTGATGTCAAAGGTTAAGAAAAAAACAACATGAAGTAAGTAAACTATGTATTTAAGTAGCCTTCTTTAAAGTATCACTTTATGCTTGTGTTAATAATAAACCTCTGCTTCACACTTCCGCGTGAAAGTAGCAGTTAGGCAGAGTTGAAGGGAATGTAATGGAGAACAAAAAGGCACCCATAGATTGAGAGGGAGAAATAATCCACTAACCTAAGTTTTACAGTTGTGACTCCTCATTGTTTTCCCTCACTTTTTATGTAGTGTGGTGTCTATATCTGACAAAGCTAGATGCAGTTAAGACAGGTCCCATCTGTAAGTGTGTACAGAGCTCTGAAAATGTCTCTAAGTCAGTGTTGAACTTAACAGTGTTAAAGTGAGGCTCCTGGCGTCCATCTCCTGCTGCAGTGCAAATTTTACTTTAAGTTTGATCACTAGCTTTTGCAGATTGTCATCTGGATTGTGTAAACCTGACTTAGATGCCACACCAGTTCCTGAATTATTTTTCCATCAATACCAGAAGCAGTCAAGTGGCCTGGAGATTGGATTTGAAATAAGGCTCCAAATTTTCAAAAGGTTTAAGCCCTACTTCAATTTCCATGACAAAAGAATCACACTGAAAGAAGGTGAGAACTGCTCAGCTCCTTGGTACATCCATTCTAACCAAACCCTTATATTATGAGAGGTTTAGAAAGAGGAAACAAAATGGAAAGCGACTTTAGCTAATGTAAGCAATATAGAGATATTCCACTTCATTTCAGTACTGCATCGCAACCATACCTTTTTTACTCAGTCCCAGTGAATAATCCCACCCCCACACAATGCCAAGCAGAGCAGATGAGAAGAATTCAAGGGTTTGGTTGGAATATAATGACCTGCAAAATTTTTGCTGAGCAATTATTACAGCAGCAATTCTGCAGTTAAAACAGTCCATATAGTGGATGGGAGGACCTTATCACAAATTTGTTCTGAGTGTCATCCTTAGCACATAAGTCCCTCATTTTCCAGACCAGCAGACTCATGGCAGCAAGGTCCAGCCTTGTGGTTTACTTTTAGAGGAGTGCTTTTAACAGAGTAGTGGCCTCTTATCCTGAACTAAAGATACGTATTGCTCATCACTATCTGTCAGATGTTATATAAGTATCTTTAGCAGCTCTTGCATTTTCTGGATGAAAAGTCTTGATGTTTACCTTTAAATTGTCAATCCTGTGTAACTGGCATTCGTAGATCTGTTCATCAGTTTGCCCTGGAGATGTGTTCAGAATAAATGAAGCTAACAGGACAATTTAAATACAGGGAAGAAGCTGTATTCAAAGCCATGTGCAGGTTTCACTTCACCAGAGAGTTCTCAAAAGAATCCTTCCAATGCCAATAATGCTTGACTATGATCTACCATTTACTTGGAAAAGACTAGCATAATTTGGATAACAGACCTTCTCTACTTTAAATAGTTAGATATTGCATGCTTTCTCCTCTTAAGATATTGCAAAATGGGGAGACAGAAACAGCGGGGTGGACACTACAGCAGTGTTGACACCTTACTCAGTGGTTAACATGATGGAATTTGAACAGCATTATACAAAACCCACGTTGAAAATCCAGAAGTAATCCTAATCCTGTGTGAAGACCATCAATATTCCTAACTGCCAGCTATGGATAGCAGTGAAACATGAGAGGAATAGTTAAGCTCCGGTGTCCCATAGCCCCTGAAGATTTCTTGGTGAATATGAAGCAATCAACTTCTTTATTACTTAAACTCCACTGAAACTGTTTGCTATAAATAAAGCCAGCATACTTCTCTCTCCCTCTCTGAGTTTTTGTTGTTGTTGTTTTATTTTGTTTGTTTTTCATTTGTTTTGGTTGGTTTTCTTTCTCCCCTTCCCCTCTTGAGTGTATTGCTTGAATTTGAGCACCTAGTAATTAGAAGGGCTGCCCTGAAAGTAATGCCTCCTATTTTGTTATGTTGACCCATGAGGTGGATGTTGTTGGCGTGGCAGTAGAAGTTGAACCTTCCTACCAATATTCCATTACGTTTTGTTGCCACATGACAGATGGCAGCAGAGAAGCAGTCTGACAAAATGCCAACAGACGTGGAAGTGCGGATGAAGCAAAGGTGGGGAAATAAATTATCTTTATACTCCATGTGGAAAAAATTGCACCCATCAACATTCACCAACACTTGCTGAATGCTCATGGTGATCAAACAGCGGATGTTAACACAGTGACTGTTGGCATATTTTTATGTTAAGTGAATGTTATTCATGCCTGTGTGTTGCAGCTTTTGTGGACAATCTGCAGGTAAGAGAATAAACACACACATATCTATCTATACATTTAGTACATGTACAGAGGAATGAGAAAGACCTTGGAAGCTATAACAATTAGTACCTGTCTTGCTCCAAATTATAGGAGGGAGAGGAGGTTCTTTTAATACATGCATACCTGATGGCGAGATTAAGACTCAACGGGTCAAATGTTAGCCCGACCAGTTTATTACAAATCTTAGTTGTTTAGGGAGACAGGGGAGGGAAGATAGGAAATAAAAGCAAGGAGTCTTTGTAGGAAGCAAGAGAAAAGTAGTCACCACCATGGGTCCAGCATGGTTCGTAGTTCAGATGTTGATCTTCAGTAGTGGTGGGTCATTTGGCATTGTTGTTCGGTTGACGATGACAAACTTTTCAGTGGCAGTACAAACTTATTTATAAGTCCAAAGTTGTACAGTCAGCTCTCTTTGGAGTGGCAGCTTCTGGCTTTGGGATCTCAGAAGAAACTTCTTTGCTCCAGTCTTCTGGGCCTTGCCAGCAGATAAGAGGGAGCAGAGAGGTGCCCACCTGCATCCTGTTTTTCACAGGACAATATGGTATCATTCCTCAATTTTCCCATACCAAGCTGGAGTTATTTGGTCACAGGCCAGATCTTCCACCAGTGAACGGTCCTGAGCAGTCCTTTGACTCTCTACCAGAGGCAAACCATTCCAAAGAAATGCTTTCAAATGTAAAATTGCCCACATAGTGATGCCGACTGCCACACAGCAACACCCACTTCTCATCTCCTAGATAAGTCAGAGTCTTACTGCAAGAAATGCCTTGGAAAGCAAGCTTTGAGCCAGAAACTAAGAAGGGTTCAGACAGTACCTTACTTCACAGCTGGGCATGGCAAAAAAAAAAAAAAAAAACTGAGTCCTGGGAGCTGTCTTCGATACCAACTGTAGACGTGGACCTTCCCATATGAGATATTTTGGGCGTTTTGCACAAGCACCTTATGTTTTCACTCTGTATGGAACACAGCTTCTGGGACTGTCTACTCAGTACCTACTGAAAACACATTATTCACTAAAGAATAGCAGAGAAAAAACATTTTTCCTTTCAGTTACAGTCTGTACTCTGCCCTTCCAGTACAGTGTCCCCTGGTGAATGAGCTTCTGTTCATGTACATGCATCACATAAAAAACTATATCTAGAACAAGTTCCTTTCTTTCGATCTTATGTGTAAGCATGAGTTCGATCATCCAAAAGAACAACAAGGTGGAACAGAGCTGGGACCTCATTCATTAAAATCAGACTATTTTAACGGCTTAACTGACCCTTTGCTTGAAAGATTTTTGTAAAGGCTTTGTCTTTGTGGCTGAGATTGTGTGATTACATAGAGATTCTTAGATTGTAAGATTATATAGAGGTAGAAAAATCACAGGTGAAATGTGGACTGTTTTTTGTCTTTATCACAGCCAGATCAGGAAATAAATGGTGATGAACTTCCATGCTTCCACTTGTTCTTCCATCAGAGCTAGACTTACCAGGGAACAATTGCACGTTGTTTTCCATCAGCAGACATCTATGATTGTAATCATTCATCCTAAATTGTGAATTTATGATAAGGTATTATAATGCAAACTGTGACAGAAATTTGATTTTGTTGCTGCAGAAAGAGAGGGAAAAATGGATTTTCTAAGGCAGAATACTAATCAAACTTTGAAGCACTGGCAGAGCAGCTAAATGTAACGGATAAGCAGTTGCTATCCTGAAATTATATAGTAGAGTATTAGTGATCTCAGAAGTGGTTTGCTATTCCATCAATGAATCCATTTGGATCATTGAATTAAAAAAATATCTAATTGTGTTGTGTATCTTGGGGGCTACTGTATGGTGTCTGCTTTTGGATCTGTTTTAACAGCTTACCTCATTTTCTTCACTATCCAAAATGAGATGTGGTTTCAAAGGAGCAGGTTTTCAACATTTCCATAAAGCGTTTAAATTTACAAATGATGCAGGTATCTAGCTGATGAATATGTAAATATGTTTGTTATGCGTGATATATATTTCATCGTCTTATTCGTGCACACAGACTTTAGAAAAAACATCACAACCATTCAGAAATGGAAGAAAAATTGATTATTTGCCACTATAAGAAACAATGGGAAGAGGATTTTTTATTTTTAATTTAATTTAAACAATAGAGAGAGAGAATGAGAGAGTGGGAAAAAAAAATCACACACACAGAAACAGCCTTAATTTTGCTAACCCTGACATTTTAGCACGCTAGGATTGAGATTCTTTTGTAGAATCATTTTACACTGTCTGAGTAACTAGATCAAAAAGCAGTGTCAAATGCCCAAAGCAGTGTTTGTCAGCAGTTCTTTTTTATTTCAAAGTATCTGAATAGAGGAAGGCTAGTACTTTTTTTTTTTTTTTTCTAAACAGGCATAGGAAGGCTCTTGTTGGCAGCCCTTTGCTGCAGAATGAATACACGCCATGAGTATAGACCATTTGTCTGCTGATTACAGCAGACCCCAGGGGAGCTGGTGTTAGCTCTCATTTTTGCCTCTTTTTCTCTCTCAACGTCTCCTTGCTGTGGCAGTCCTGCCTCCCCTCCTCCCCTTCAGCTCTGTTCCTTACAGCTTTGATTCAACCTGACTTGGCAGTGGTATATTTAAGACTGTTTTCCAAATTAAAATCAGACTAGGATGTTTGAAATGTGTTGACTTGCCTTGAAGGTTAATGCAGACGGGGGGGAGGGGGGGGAAGGAAAAAAAAAAAGAAAAAAAAAAAGAGGAAGCTATTTTCATTAGGAATTCAGCACAGATCCTAATGAATGTATTTGGTATTCATGTGAATCTCACATGTATTTCCATAAGACTGCTACTGTAATTTAACACTGGTACTAAAAACACCGAGGGGAGAAGGACACTTAAAATAAAATGCCATGGAATAAAAGAAAGGATGTACAGTGTGTTTCTGTAGCAACTCTACATTATGCCTGTTGTTTTAATGTTTGATTTATAAGCTTTTTCTCCCATCCCCCATCCATTTCCATAGAACTTTCTCAGAGAAAAGATGAGAAACATCCTTTTACTGTGCTAAATATGTAGCTTTATGATTCAGTACTCCCAGGGGCAGTGGTGATGTATGTGCTATCAAATTACATGGATTTTACACACCTATTTTCTCTGATATCCAATAAGAAACGTTTACTTACTGCAGTAACCTTGCATTACTCATGCTACGGTTTGGAGAAACAGAGCACACTGCACCAAGCACATTCCTGCTGTCCCATTTTTTCCCCTCACAATATTCTAAAGGGAAAAATAAGTGTTCTGCTCTAGCAAATCATAGAAGCATAGAATCATAGAACCATGGCTTGGGCTGGAAAGGATCTTAAAGACAAGCTAGTTCCAACCCCATGCCATGGGCAGGATTGCCAACCACCCGGTCAGACTGCCCCAGGGCCCCATCCAGCCTGGCATTGTGGCCGTCTGGGCACCAGCCATCCACAGCCTTTCTGGGCAACCTGTTCCCATGTTTTACCACTCTCTGAGTTATAAATGTCTTCCTAACATCTAATCTAAATCTCCCCACTCTTAATTTAAAGCTGTTTCTCTTTGTCCTATCACTATCAGACTGCATAAGAGGTCAGTCCCCCTCGTGCTTATAAGTTCCCTTTAGGTACTGGAAGGCTGCAATGAGGTCCCCCCAGAGCCTTCACTTCTTCAAGCTAAAGAAGCCCAACTCCTTCAACATTTCTTAACAGGAGAGACTCCAGCCCTCTGATTACCTTTCTGTCCTTCCTCTGGACCCACTTCAACAGCTCCACAGCCTTCCCATGCTGGACGCAGTACTCCAGATGGAGCATTACAAGGGTAGAGTAGAGGGGGACAATCTCCTGCCTCACCCTGTTGACCACCCCCGTTGATGCAGCACAGGATACAGCTGGCTGTCTGGGCTGCAAGCAAACACTGATGGCTCATGTCCAGCTTTTTGCTCACCAGGACCCCCAAGTCCTTCTCCACAGGGCTGTTCGCAATGAATTCCCAGTCCACACACATATCATTTCCTAAGATTTTGAGTTTAATTTTAAAATAAACAGCCAAATTTCAGTGACAATGGACTTCAAAGCAACCCAGAACCATGCCAGTGGAAAATGAGTTCTTCTGATGTAAATTCAATCATTCTTCCACTTTTCTTTTTCTGTAACCTAATTGTACTCAAGAGTTTTTTGTTTATTTGTTTGTTTGTTTTTCCCTTTAATTATATAGCTGTTGCTGGAGCAACAACTTGAAATAATTAACAGTGTAAAAATCTATGTATACTTCTGTTTTGGTCTTGTAGTCAGCCCCTCCCAAGCCAAGAATTATCTTCCTCCATTCTTCATTGCTTACATACCTATAAGTTTTCTCCTCCAAATCTCTGTTCAAGAACAAAACTTTTGCACCTTAAAACTGCTTGTTTGAGAAACAAGTGAGTCACAGAGGAAGACCAAAGTTAGAGTGAGTGCGTGGACACAAGGGAATAAAAACAAGTGGGATGTAAACCAAGCTTATCTGTTTTTAAACAGAATCTCTGCTTTCAGCATGATATTGCTGTTTCAAGGGAAGGTCTTAGACATGAAACTGTCTGTCTACTGAAATTATCCCAGAAAAGCATGCAGAAAGCACGATGTCTTATAGGACATAAACTTACATGTCCATTTAAGAGATTTATTCACTTGCACAGGAAACCTTTAATTTCTCTGCTACACAAAGAAAAGAATTTGGATATTTTGGAAAGTAACTGATGGAGAAACTTTCCTCTACAAATGAGGACATTATGAGGTCAAGCTGACTGCACTAGATATCTTTAAACAGCCCTCCAGAAACATGACACTCCAATAATTTACAGAGAAGAGTCCTTAGGAAGACTGACTCATTAGGGACCTATACAGTACTTGGATTTATGAGAAAAGAAGACTGAATTCTACGCTAGTGATCAATGTAGAGAAAATACTTCATATTTTTGGCTGTTTAGTTGATGATTAGTATAGGCGTGAGAGAAGACAAAGCGTCACATTATGATATACATCCTGTTCTGCATAACACCCACTTACATTTCCATGAATAGACAGCGAAATTCACTTTGTAATGAAAGTTGACTCCCCATATACACACAAGCATTTTATAAAAGTATAAATATTTTAGATGATATCCTTTTTTTTTTTTTTTTTTTTTTCCTTTCATGGAAATCTGTTATAAAATACAGCATATTAACAGCCAGTCTAGTTCCGATGGCTCGAGTAATAGGTTTTGATTTAGAACAACTTATTCTTCAGCATGATTTTATAAGCCCCAACTGTACTTTAGTAGCCAGTGGTGTTGAAGAAAGATTTTTTTTTCTGTTAGACCCTTAACAAAAGCACAAGGAAAGGTGATGTTGAAAAATGAAACAAACCTCCCATATCATGAAAGAGAGATACAACAATGTTACTCTCTCAAGAGCTCCCTTATTTGAGAGCAAACTGAAATGATGAGTCTAAGGTGGCAAAACTTTGGCTTCACTTATTTCTTGATCACAGTGGAAGATTTGGTAACTACTGTTCTAATAATGTAGGATATCATGTGAGCAGGGATCATTACACATGAAAAATAAAAGGCTCTTGACAAAGGCTTGCTTACCCTACATCAACGCCTTGTAAATATTTATGATCTACATACATATTGTTACCACAGCTGCCATTACTCTCTGCAGAATTTTGCAATAAATTACTTTTCCACTTAGACTACTATGCTAGGAAATTGAATATTCCTTTGCAGTCAGTATTAAAATGATATTATTTTTATATTATTATATAATATATAATATATAATATATAATATAATATATAATATTATAATATAATATATTATTTAATATTATTTTTTATATAGAGAAATCACAGAATTGCAGGGGTTGGAAGAGACCTCAGGAGGTCACTGAGTCAAACACCATGCTAAAGCAGGGTCCCTACAATAGGTCACACAGGTAGGCATCCAGACAGGTCTTGAATATCTCTACAAAAGGAGACTCCACAACCTCTCTGGACAGCTTGCTCCAGTGCTCCATCACCTGTACTGCAAAGAAGTTCTTCTGCATGTTATTACAGATCTTCCTATGTTCAAGTTTCAGGCCATTACTCCTGAGCTTGGTCTCATCCATTTACCTCTCACCTTCCTTTAAAAATTTACAAACGTTTATCAGTTTTTCTCTCCGTCTTCTTTTCCCCAGGCTGAACAGACCCAGGTTACTCAGCCTTTCCTCATAAGAAAGCTCCAGGCTCTTTTACATCTTTGTGGCCCTCCATCACACTCCTTCTAGGAGATTCCTGTCTTTTTTTAACTGGGGAGCCCAGAAGTAGATGGAATATTCTGAATGTGGCCTCAGTAGCACAGAGTAAAGGGGGAGGAGGTCCTTTGACCTGTTGGCCGTGTTCTCTGTATAGCACCCCAGATATATCAGCAGAAGCTCCAAAACACAGTACATATAATAAAAGTTAATTTGCTGTCTTTTGTGCTATTTTTTAAATTACACTCTCATTGAGTCTATTATCTTATTGGCATTTCCCCCAAGCTGTTTCAAGTGAAAGAGGTACTTTGATATTTTGTACTCCACACTCTGTTCCCTCTGTTCCTTCATTTTCAACAGAGTGGGTTCTCAGTTGTACTTTTTTTTTTTTTTTTTGGTAGGGGTTTGTGATGAACAAGAATTTTTTTTAGATAAGAAAAAGTGACTAGGCAAGTGCTAACGCTGGCACTATCAGTGACAGAAATGTCCCTTGAAAAACACTTGGAGAATAAACAAAGTTGCAGCCAATCAACTTACATTCTTATTAACAAAGGAAGTCAATAAGTCAATAGACTTTGTTTTCTTTATCCCACTTACCCTGTCTTTCCAAATAAATTTTCTATTTGGTAATATAACTAGGTCTATAATCTGGTAAAATGTTTGCCTATAATCTGGCAAAAAACTAAATACTTTCTCAGTTTTCAGATTTCAAATCCTCTTTTGGACATAACCATGTCTCTCTTCTTTCAAAACTTAACACACTGTTGGATCAGAGCGTTATTTAGAAGCAACAGTTTTTTTTTTTTTTTTTTCTCCTGTAGCCATTTTAAATTTTAAAGATGAAATTAGTTCAAATGCCCTCTCTTAATCTCCAGGATGGATGTATCCTGCTATGACACTTTCTAGTATCTTGGTATTCAAGTATCAATTTACAAAGCAGTGGCATCACATGTTAAGCAGCAACCTGTTAAAATACACTTCTATGGGAGGCAACAAGAGACTGCCAGGTAAGGACATTTTAAATTATTTCTCTGATACGGAAAAATAATATGCACCGTTTATTGATTTATAGAAAATAATTCTACACTTCAGATTAGTGGAGATTTTTTTCTGAAATTCTTACCTTCTAGACTTGTAAATCCAGTACCCGTCATGTCTTTACATGGAATGCAGTATTGCTTAGTTCTGGCCAAAGGAAATCTACCTTATCCTCCAAAAATAGAATTTGCTTTATATATAGAATGGCCTGCGTTGAAAAGGACCACAATGATCATGGAGTTTCAACCCCCCTGCTATGTGCAGGGTTGCCAACCACCAGACCAGTCTGCTCAGTCACATCCAGCCTGGCCTTGATCTAGAGAGTGAAATACATTTAAAGCACACTTATGAGATTGCATGAATTCTCTTGTTTCAGCCTGATAGACACTAAAAGTGTACAGAATGCTTTCTATAAACTATATTTGCATTTTACAACACACAGCTCCCAGTATACATTGAATGAGTAAGTCAGAGAGGAGAACAGCTGTATTAAGAAAGAAGGAGCTGTGGAACTACATAAAAAGGGGGAACTATTAGGAATGTCAGTGTTTCCCAGCAGAAGCTCTCAGAAAATTACTAACCAGATGTATTTAATGACAAATTCCAAATCCATCAGAAATCAGAAATAATGTGTTTTTGGAATTAGCTGTATTAAACAATCTTTACTTTATATCTTAAGTTATTATCAGAATAGACACGAATAACAGTACAGAAGCGAATGATACTTCTAGGTTAATTCATTACTACTTTTACTGTATTATTTTAAATTATTTAATTTATTTAAGTCTATACAGAAGAGTGAAGACTATTATTCAATCTAAAAGAAACAGTTATTGAGGCAGAAAAATATCCTTTATGAATTTGGTTAGCAATTCTAAATATTTGAAATAAGAGATTCAGCCTTGAGCAAAAGCTTTTTGGCTCTTGAATTTCCAGGAAAGAGGTCTGAAAGAGCAGGTAGGTCCTGAAACCTTGTAATATTTACTATCTAGTTTAATGATCCAAAAGTCTATGCTGAATCAGAGGTAGAAATGTTAAAGTAATTACCTTGGAAAGTCAATTTAATGAATGCCCAAGATGTGAAAGCATTATTTCTGTAATCTTTTCTATTGCCCAATTTATCATTTTTATTGTTCATTTACCTATGTTATATAGTTACAGTATGAATTATATTCTCTAATATTCTTTTTTTTTTTAATATTACTTGTTAGATTGCTGCTGAAAAGATCCTTTTTAAAGAGAGACCCTTGTAGTTGTATAAAATCTGTCTAAACTTAAGTCAATTCTCCCCTTTTGTATTTTGGAAAAAATCCCATTCTTGATATTATAGTTATCAGAAATATTTATTGAATGAAGCCTTAAATCTCTAGTGTTTCTTTTCACTTGTAACATGGTATGGTCATATTACTGAATTTGTGGCTTCCAGGATCCAATGTATTGACCTTGATCCAGCAGAAAACTTCTCTGAATCCATAAATTATTTCATACCAGTAACTCCTTAACTGCTTAGCTGAAACATGAGAGATTCATGGTAATGCACAACAGTGCTGACAAGACCCAATAATAGCACAAGTCTGAATGATGTAAATGCCATATTCTTTTCTAAATTCAGAGGTAAAACAAATTAGCTGAAGGAGAAAATGACCTTCATTAGGATTTTAGGAAGGCTCATCCTTAGTATGCTATTACTCAGATATTATATTTTGAAAAGGATTGCTGAACAATTCTACAGGAATCTCAAATATTTGGCAGTGACCATATAAATCTTGGGATTACTCTTTTTTTTTTTTTTTTTTTTTAAATAAGGTTATTATCGGTATTTGTTAAAAAAAAAGAAAAAAAAAAAAAAAAGACCTCTTTGGAAACCTCAAACTGGAATAATGAACCTTATAGTTGACACCACAGTAAAAAAGAGCACACTTTTAAATATTTGTAGTTAGAGTGTTTATCTGAAATACACTCATTTACTAACCGATGGCAAGAGGTAAGTAAGCAAGATGCAACTACCAGAAAGCTGGTGCTAGAAAATAAAATTAAGTAAAAAGGGAATAGTAATGGAACAACAGAAAGAAGACAAGTGAAAGATAAAGGTCAAGATGTAAAACATTTCAACAGCCATAGGGTTGCTTTGCACTTATGGAGTGACTGAATCATGGTCAGATGCTATTGATTCTAAAGGCCTTACAGTTACTTTCAAGATCACTAGATACTTGCAGGAAATCAGGACATACATCGATTCAGCATCCCAAAAGTGCAACCATTATACTCATCCACTGAAAAGAAAGGAGATTAATTGGTGCCCACTCAGAGAATTAAGGACCGTCTGGCCCATTCTTAAGAATAAAACAGATTAAGTTTTACTCCTATAAGCTAACACCAGCAATTTGAAACATACAGGTTAGGGACAACAGTAGAGACTGCTGGGTAGAAAACCAGTCCAAGGGCAAGGATTTAATATGATAAAGAGCATAAAATGTGCTTCATGTAGACCTGTGCCATTTGCTTTCTTAGGCATTTCTTGGCAAGATATATTCTCTTGAACTCAAACCTAGGCCCAATATTAACATTCACTAGAGGACATCCATGTGAGTGAAATACTGTTGGTATGAAAAACCACCAAGACTTATTCTGGCCTGTTGTTGCAGCTATGGCTTATTTCAAGCCTTGAACGGCTGGTCATTCGCTACATCTTCATGTCACCTTTTGGTGACTCACCTGCTAAATGTAAACCTTCAAAACATTTGTCTGGCTGGAAAATATTCCACAGTATACACATGTGAGACAAATAATGGCTGATCAAGAATTTGTGTACAGTCCTTGTGGACTCCTGTAAAGCTTGTAAGTCTAGAAATAACACTTGAATGGAATCATATAATAATCATATGATTATATTTTTTGATACATTGCATAATATTTAAGTACAAAAATAGAAATGCACTTAGAGCTTAGGCTGTCCTTTATTGTATCAAATTAAATCGGATTTAATGCCTAGTTGTGTGTCATGCAGATCAGATCCATTTGTAGAAGACTACACAGAGTGGAGCTGGTTCAAATGAATAAATAGCTTTTTCATTACTTCACTCTATTCTGCTGTCTCTTTTCCTGTCCTTTGTAATGTAATGGAGGACAGCTGTGGCAGTGTAGTGAATATTAACTAACCTCAGCACCTCATCAGATTGTGACTTTAATCCCTGCAAATACCACTAAAATCAAAATTTAATTACACTCAGCGTAGCTCCGTTAATGCCTGAAAAATATTTAACAATTAGTGGTTGACTTAATTAAGCAAACTGCCTTTCACAAAGCAACCTGAAAAGTTTCTCCCCCTGTTTTATCCCTTAGACTAACTAGTCTGATGTAAGCTTACAGCACTTCATTTAGTGTTACTGAGTCTGCTGCATTGCTGATCCACTTTCTAGAATTTAACAGACTTCAGTGAGTGAAGCAGAAGTTAAAAAAAAAAAAAAGAAAATAGAAAAAGAAAAGGAAAAAGAAAAAGAAATAGAAAAAGAAGAGAAAGAAAAAGGAAAAAGAAAAAGAAAAAGAAAAAAAGAAGGAAGAAAGAAAAAAAGAAAAAAAAAGAACAAAAAGAAAAGATGAAGCCCTACTACCCCTTAAAAATAAAATAAAAACTTTGGAAATATATTTTTATTTGCTGGTAAACATTTATATAGTTCAAAATGTCTTAGCTATGATTGTATTATTTGTATGTTTTCAGTACATGTTGGATAACATGCAAATTGGGATGTAAGAGCAGAATGGCTTGTGCACCCAGAACATAAAGAGTGAAAAGAGTCAGCCCTGCATGGCTTGATTCAAGCATTTGTTTAGAAAATCTCTAATGTAGAGAGTGAGAATTTAAAGGTAAAAAGGCCTCTCAAAGCTGGCAATAACAATGAAGTCTTGTTACTCCAATTAACATAATAACGGAATCACAGAATCATAGAATGGTTTATGTTTCTTTGATGTTGTTTGTTTGTGCTGTTATGATACAATATCCACTGCTCTTGTTTCTGTGGATTTTAATCTAAGTCGCATTCCTGAATACCATCAATTACAGATGTATTGTGTTTGCTTTCTGAAAATATAAGCATTGCAAGAAATTCCTATAAACTGTGTTTGAATTGCAACATTATCATCCAGTATCCTAGAAAAAGTATTGCTTAGCAGTATAAAGCTCATCATTTCAGTATTTGAAATATTAATGTGATGACACATTTCTCCATACTTTATTGGTTAGCACAGATTCATTTAACTGTGGTGGCAGGTATTTGCCTGAGGATAGTTAATCATATGTATTTTAAACTTTTCAAGATAATGTCTTATGGTTCTTCACTTTCAGAGCTAATGAGTGCAGAATTAATCCGTTCACTTAGGCAGAGAGAGCATAATCAGCTTAACAAAAATTACTAAGTTCCTTCAATAAGGACCACTGCCCATGTAGAAAGCATTTTTTTACAATCATTTGCATCCTTTAAAAGTTTCAGTTCATACCACCGCTGTCAACACTTGTGAATTCACTGTCTTCACTTTGAGTCTACTGGTGAGCCATTTGAAAAAGTTTGCCATGCAAGGAAATATCTTGCACTCAAATTATTTAGAAAGTGAAAGAACATGTGTTCACTACTGAAGCAGCTAAATGTTAAGTAAGTGTATAACAGAAGTGAGATTGCCTCCACTGAAGTATAAAAAACTGAGATATAAAATTGTTTCAAGCTATTTTAAATCAGAATGTTCTACCTTTTTTACATGCTTTTTTACATGCTCACAAGTTTTACAGGAACTTAGCCTAGCTGTCTGTTTTCTAAAAGGATGAATATGATGCTGTATAGTTAGGTTTTCTTTTTTTTAAGTTCAATCTGATATCTGTATTTTGTTCCATATGAATAGAGTTTTCTCTACTTTAAAATATCACTTTCTTTAGTTAAAAAACCTTTTTTTTTTTGTGCCAAAGATAAAAGAAATAATGCTTAAATGAATGAGAAATTGAATGCCTAAAAGAAAATTAAGTGTAGTTTGGTACAATTCAACTTAATTGGCAACCTTGGCCTCTGGGCTAATGGTTGACTGAGGATGGAGATTAAATTACCATTCATAATACTGGAGATGTGGTCCATTCAAGTTAAGGTTTAAATACTGAATGTTGACTGAAAATAATAGGGAGAAGCACCTGGCAACTGTATAAACATTCCTCTGAGAGTATTATGAAGGGGAGAAAAAATAAGCTGTATTCCAAAATTGAAAGAGGTATAAAAGTTCTTATAATTACTCTAAGGAAAAAAAAAAAGTACAATTACCACAATTTTAAATGCTTTCTGTGCCATGTATATTGAATTCACATGCTTTTGTCTACGTCATCATTTAAAGTAACTTTCCCTGTGAATATACACCTGCATTACTGTTAAATAAATGTTTACCATCAAACTCCATTCTTTCAGTATGTTTACTCATTGAAAAACACATAACAGTTCTCTTTAATGATACATATAGTCCACTTTTAATGTTCTATTTTACATCTTTTCACTTCTCCAAAGCAATATACATATATATTTTTCTTCATAATAGTCATACCTGGTATCTGGATTTCAATGTACAAAATCAACATGTTAAAAAAATAAGCAAAATCTGCTCAAATTTTACTCACCCCAGATCTTTTGCTACAATTTTTCAAATGAGCCACTTTTCACTGTTTTCAGGAAAAAAAAAAAAAGGAAAAAAAACTTGTGTAAGAAACTAACTTTTACTATGAAACTTACGTGCAAAACTCCAGATGAGAGTTTTCAAGGAAGTTCATTTAGTTGGATTTTTTTCCTCCGTTTCCCTTTTTGAGCAGTTATTACTATAAAAATATGGGAATTTCAAACTTGAGAACAAACAAACTTTACATGCACTTGTACATATTTTTATGTATGTGGACTTAAGTGATTAAAAATGTTCTTCTGTAGCAGTCACAATACACATTCTGAATTCAAAGGGGAGAGTATGTGTATGACTGATGCAAAAATGCTTGTTGGCATTTTTATATAAAATCTATGGCCAGGAGCACAGATGGTATAAGTTAGTATAGATCCATTAACCCATTACACTTAAAAGTCAAGTTGGGAATCTCTGCTACATTAATGTGCTAGAGTACTGTCACATGGATGACCACACAGGGCTGCTTCTTGGTACTTGCAGAAGGGTGAACGTCAGCCAAAAATAAGGAAAGTAGGAGGGCTTCACTGGAATTGTACAGAAATCCACTGGCATCCATTAGGATGGAGCTCTGCAAAGCTCACAAAGATGCAGCTGATTCAATATCCAGGATGTTTCTTCGAAACCTTGGTCAAGTTTGTAAACTTGTCATGCTCCAGATTCTGCTGAGATTGATTTGATTCTTACATCATTTAGTTTTTTAATCCTCAACCACACTTGCAATACTATTTCCTGAATGAGGAGACATACTACTCCTTAGATTTGAGTTTAAATAAAATGAAACCAGTCTCTGCAACATCTCTCTTCTCCTATCTTGCACTATTTCAGAGCTGAAATAATTTGTTGGCAGCTGGTAAACTTGTAAGTTGCATTCTCGTAAAACTGGACTAGGATATCATAACGGAAACTTTCCACTTCTTTTCAGTCAACAGTCAGCTCTAAATCCTGTATTTTTAGGAGGCATGACTGCATTCACAATATTACAGTTAAGGAAAAATGCTACATCTGAAACAGTCCTGATAAACGAATCAAGAGATAAAATTTGCACAAAATCATTTGATACATATCTAAGTATGAAGTGAATTTTTTTTTCACAGCAAATACATACTTCACTTGATTTACTTCTCTTTTCACATGTTTGTTTTATTTTCTGATGAATTCCAGTTTACCAAATGAGTCTTTGGCATATACATACATACACTAAATGCTTTTAAAAAAATCCAGAATATTTACAAAATGGGAAGTGCTTCTGAGAAATACTAATAAATAATCTGAAATCTCATTGTAAGCAGTTGGAAAAATCAATGATAGATGCCAGTTTAAATAATTGCAAATATCTTTGCAAAAAAATACTAAGAGAAGGCAAAATATGCTGTATAAATATATAAACAACAAAATTTTGGGGGCCTTGAAAGTTGAAAGGTAAGTTGAAACATAATATATTTACATATTCACTTCATGTCTTAGAACTAAATCTGTCCAATCATGCACTCTACAGATGCAATAGGAAGTTTTGATGACTTTTGCAACAAATTAAGCAGTAATTAGGAAAGCTTCCAAATCTAATCAGCAAATTAATAGGTCTAGAAACCTCATATTCAATTTGGTTTATATTTGCTTCTTTAATATTTTTTGTTTATTTTTTCCTTGCGAATAGAAGAACCTCTTGTAAATTTTACAGCTCAGCATCATATATAGCAAAATGAGTTTAATGCTTTAATAACAGTGTTACAAATTAGAAGCATCAGAGTGGATTACACTGAAAGGTGGCCAGCATTTCACATCACTTGTTATACTTATGAGATGAATCAAAATCACATAAATTTTCTAAGTCTAGTACGCTTGAAAAAAGACATTGTTTTCTTTGCTTAGTACTGACTGTTACTAATCATTACAAACTATTTCTTGTGTGTTTTTTTCTGTCATTCAGGAGAGCTATGTATATAAATGGTATAGCAATAAAATGCCATCACTAGCTGACATAATTCTGGCCACTATAAAAAACTTACCTTTATCCTTGAATAAGCTAGTTATTCAGACAAAAAAAAAAAAAAGAGGAGACATTTTACTTTAAATAAACTTTACTAGAACGACCTTAAAAAATGTGGGCCACAGTTTAATTTACAGAACAAATATTACCAGAGTCTTTTTGGAAAACAAAACAACAAAACAAACAAACAACTGAAGTTAATTCCCTGCTAGCATCTGAATACCCAGTGAATGTGGAAGTGGTAAAATATGTCACACTAGTGTTTTGAAAACTTCCAGTTATTAACCTCAAATCATTAATATGAACATTTACATGGGTCACAATGTGAGGACCCATGTGGAGCACTGCATTCAAACCCAAGACATATGTTGTTGTGGTTTTGACCACTTCATTTTGGATGTGCCCAGACTATTTGCATAATTCCTACTAAATCTGCTTATACCATGCAGCAGTTACGTTGGAAATGGCTGCTCTGAATCAGAAAGACAAACCCTTCTGTTCCCAAAACATTTGGACACGGACGGGCATGGTGGGACTGGAAGCAGCAAGGAGCAAAGACAAATCCTTTTCATTTCCACTTCATTACTACTGCATGTGGAAAATTGGGCATTAATAATACAAACAGACAGCAGCCATGTAAGTAAACCAAGGTTCCAGAAGTTTTCAGTCTCTGGCTATTAGTCTTTCTTACATAATACAGGTATCTTCCCTTCCACAAACTTCCAAGGTCTAAATCTCTCTTGGCTTGGGCTTTACATTACAAGAATTTCATCCTTTTGCTGTATTGCTCTAGCGTATTGACATCAGACAGGATCCATTGAATAAAACATTATACTAAATCAAAAGACTGATACTTACAGAGGGGTGGCAGTCTGCATAATTCTAAGACATAATTATGGACATCTGACTGCAAAGTCAAAGGAAATAAATAAATGCCCTTATGGCAGTGCTGAAAGCATCATTCAGGAAGACTGGCATCTGGACTCTGGAAACGTCAAGCTGTACACATAACTCTGATGCATGTATGACTATGGAGTGATTTGAGTGCCATGCCATAGTTTTCTACAAAAGAAAAAGAACAGAGGTAACAAGTACACCTAATCCAACATGACCACTCCTAAATAATAAAGCTCAGAAGGAATTTTGGTTTGGATCTCAAAAAATCAAAAATCCCAGTTCAAACTTGTCAATTTTTTTTTTCAAGTGAGGAAAATATCATTTCCTTGTATCCTATTCCAGCTGCCTTTTGGTGAGACAGTTTGCTAGTTTTGCATTGACTTTACAGAAATATGGTGCAAATAACTGTTGCTTATGAATATACAGTGCTAGAAGTATGATTCATGAAATGCATACAGCAGCAAGACTAAGAAACTAGGAGAGACTACCAAGGCACTAAGTATAGCAGTTTGCAGGCACCTTCCTAAAATACCCCAAGAATTTGCATCTTGCCCCTCACATGCAAAGCCAATTGGTCAGAATTATATTTAAACAACAAGACAAGCGGAAAGAAACAAGAGTAAGAATGACCAGAACATTCCTTAAGGCAGAAATAAGAAAGGTTGACACCATTTTCCTACGTTCCACAATAGTCAGAAGATCATTAGGAAAAATTCCCATGAGGCAGAAAATAAGTTAAGCATTGTGTTTCATAGAAAGCCAGAGAAATCCAACAGGTCCTAGTCAGTCCTATCTGCTAAAAGGTTGTCTCAAAATCTCACTTAGACGCAGAGCATTTTTAACACTGTTACGAATATCTGTGCACTGTCTTCAGACAAGATCTGCTTCAGATGCAATAAAACAAAAAACTTGTTTAACTGGAAACAAAACTGCATGTCAGGGAATATGACATGGGGAAAAGAGAGAGGAAAAAGATGAGTGAAAGAGAGAGAAAGAGAAAAAGAGTAAGATAAAAATTATTTTACACTGCCAGGAGAAACTAGAAATATTGCAGAGTAAATGGCTCAAAGATAATCAGCTGTGATCACATTTCTTTTCAAAATGCTCCAGAGATACAAAAAAATCTGCCAATCAAGTGTCTGAAATAATAAGTCTGAAAGTGCCCCCAGAAGCACTAGTTGCCCTCCAGAACACTGATAGCTTATAGCCACTACTTGTTATGTTTCTAAGTTCCATGCACATTCTGTAGATAAAGGAGAACACCTGAGATTGTGAATCATCTCAATGTTTCCATGGAAAAAAACCTTTAATTTTTAACTCAAAGATCTCAATTACTCTGGCATCGATTCACTTCCATGTAGGTTTCAAAGTCTGTCTTGAAGCTATTGAGGTTACATTTTCCTGAGTAAAAATCATTTCATGATTTTAACAGTCTGATGGTTAAAAATGTTCTCATCTTTAGTTTATTTATGATAAATGCATAAATGTCCACCTTGTACTCATTAGATGGTTGGACCCCGTGAAAGTATAGAAATTGAACATATTACCTCCCCATCTCAAGACTCCTTTTTTTTATGTAGGTTAGACACAACAAGATATTTTTAATCTCTCATCCTCCATAGACACACAGCTTCCCTAGAATTTTAGGCCCTTGTAATTCTGGTTTAAGTCCTGTGGAAATAAAAGTTCAAGTGTAGAATAAGATTTTACACTGCAGAGTGGTACTGGTACATTGCTATTTAGAATACCTTACCTCTTACACCCCAGAATCACAATAATTTTATTCACTGTTGCACCAGCCTAGCAACTCTTAGTTATCCCATGATTAATTGACTTTTATTTCATCATCGTTCTCATTAATGGTGCCTTCAGAAGTGTTGGAAGATCTTGTTCTTAATGCATGAATGCACTGCTTTGCATTTTGAGCTCTGAAATGGAATTTCTGTTTCTGTTCCTTATCCACAAGATCATCCTGTTCACCACACATGATGACTTTATCTTCCTCATTGAGAGAAGCATGTGACTACCACATGCCCACAGTTTCACCCTGAGATTTCCAGCCTTTTTCTTAAGTAGGGGATTTTTGCCCAAGCTATCTGGGCAATGGAGATATACCCCAGCACTGACCTGCCCCACACTCAGGCTGGGAATGCAGCTCTGTTCCATCCCACTCTCTCTTCCCCAGCCCCCTAAATTTAGAGGTGAGATGCAGGGATAAAATATTAATTTCATATCTGAAAAAGAAGAAAAGGCTGAGTGAGTCTAAATTTAGGGATACCTTTTGTTGTTGTTGTTGTTGTTGTTGATACCACAGCAGCTCATACTACTGTGAGAGGGCAGTCTCTACTCAGCTCCTTTTTACAGGTTTGAGGTTGGGGGCAATTGCTTACGAGATGCTGCAGCACTTCAAGGTGCACCCATGAGTGATGGAGAGTGAATGGCACCAGGGCAGAAATAAAGGCTGCATCTGGAGAAGAAGCTCATCTTGCAAACAAGGCTGCTTGTCCTCTACCTCCCCAGCCTCTTCCTTTACATGGATGTCATGTTGCTTTACTTTCCTTTTCTCCTAGAATCACCATCATCAGCAGCCGTCACCCATCATTAATTTTACCTGCATAAGTGTAGGATTTAGTCTAAAATCACTATAAAAAGAAGAATATTCTGAATATTGCAAAGAAAACCGCTAGTCCAGGCATATCCAATCCACGGCCCAATGGGCTGCATGCAACCTGGAATAACTAGTACTGCAACCACGCTCTACCCCATACCATCATACACTGTGATTGCCTATGCTAATAGTTCAACCTACCTCCTTGCATCTTGAAAGCAAATAGAACCTCAAAAAAAGAATCAATCATGGCTGAAGGAAGACTGCTCACCAAAAAAAAAAAAAAAAAAAGGCAGATGAGTACTTTTTCTTGGGACAAATAATACAGTACTGTGCTTAATTTGCAAGGAAATCATGTCAGTTTTCAGAGACTGTAATTTGATAAGACTTCATAAGCAAAAGCATCATTCTGAATTTGATGCATATCAAGGAATGTTTGGACACCTATACACTAGCCACCACACTGATAATTCTCCTTTAATTAACTGGTGCTGCAGTTTCACTTTTAATTTCTCACCTCTCATGCTCGTATTAATAGCCATCAACTCCATGTTATATGACAAGCTACTATAGGACACTGTAGGAAACCACTTTCCTTAATTACACAGAATTAAAATAGATTAGGTATGATGCATTAACCTTGTCAAAAAAAATCAGCTACCTTACACAAACGAAATAGAGAAACAAACAAAAAAAAACCCAAACAAAGAAAAAAAAAAAAAAACAACTCTCAAAACCACAACAAAACCTTAGCCTTATACAATCTATCTTTCAGGAAACTTTTTCTTTCTGTTCATCCCCATACCTCTAATTATGCTTTTCTATTACAGTCTGTTAAAGACTTTACACAGTACTGAATTTATACTTCTGCATTAGAAAGATCTCTCTCTGTTCTTCTTCACATACTGTGTTCATCTCACTGTTTTTAAAGGCAGTTACTGTTTTCTCATTGTCTACTTTTAGATCTGATTATTGCATTAAATTGTTTTGGTATGGCAAAAGGATACTTTTTCCTAATAATTTCAGTCGATTGCAGAATTTTTTTTTCCTACTTTCCTTAGGGGTTTTTCATGAAGCAGTCTAAATTAGGTCTCTGTGTTGGACGTTGCACAACTTTTATATCTTATGTCCTGTCTATTAGCATACCTATCATTTACAATATTGAAGTTCCTATTGCTTAGTAAGAAGCATCCAGAACTGTAGGAGACCCCCTCATCTAGAGTGGATCAACAGCAATAGTAAAGGATCAGGCAAGATTTATCCACTGGATTTTCCTAACAGTAAGACCCAAGATTTTGCAAAACTGATCTTCCACTGAGGCTCACACACCTTGACATCCACATTTAGCTCTACAGCATTGATGTGGCATTTAGCAAACACAATGTAACTGTACAGAAAAAAATACTTCAGATGTCTGTAACCTGCAACTTTTTGAACTGCATCTTTCCTCACTTACAATGTGAAATCATTGGCCAGTTTTACTAAAATATTACAATAATAAGCAAACAGTTGCAGCGTAACTCAATTGTTAGACATTGTATGTGCCAGACTGATTCCCAGAGGTGAATTCACGCAGTAAGTTGTTGATACAGAAACACTGCGTATATACATGGCTAGTACATATATGCTATTTATAATGAAGTTTAAAACCCCTCCCACTTTTATTCTAGCTGAAAGGATATACACAGATAAAATATGATCCTTTAGATCTTTCGAGCAAAGGGCTAATATCAAAAATGGTACTGTGTAGTCACAGTCCTTACAGTCGATATTGTGTAGCCTTTACATTATTTCTAATGAACACCTCTACTAAGAAATTATTACACTTGCAAAGAATTACAATCCACATGTGGTATTAAATACTCAGGATATCAAGATCATATTTCCAATCAGAGTCACAAAATACTGTGTTTTAAAAAGGTGAAAATCTGGAAATCCATCTGAAATTAACTTTTAAGTTGAAAATAAAGGCAATATTAATTCAATATGTGCAGTACATACAAATACAGAGCTACTTCCTTCCATCAATCTGAAAATAGGACTATGAGCATTTTAGGAACTCTAAGAGGTTTATTTTCATGTTGCAAGAAATAGTAAGGCTCATTCCTAAAATTTCCCTGTAAACAGCAGTGTTTTCACTTGCTTACAAATATATAAAATTGCAAGGACAAATACATTCAAAGTAAAAGATTTTTCCTTCTTTTCTACTTTGCATTAATCATTTTTCTCTGAGTGAGGAAGACTAAGATTCACTCCCTTATTGTTGAACTGTGCAAGCCAGAGGTTATGCATTTCACCTCCTTCATGGCTGAAGTGAGAGGGCAGATCCCTAGGATGACAATCCTCTAACGTATCAGTCAAAAGTGTTTAGATTTAGTATTTCTCAGAGTGTGCCAAAATGTAGTTTGCCATCCTCTGTGTAGTTACGAACCAGGACACACAGCAGCAGAATAGTGCAACAGATGCCTGTGTCTGTGTCTTGCTTATATAAAAGAGAAAAAAATATCACTACTTCTTGTCACTCCTAAAGTCCAAAGTATTGAGGACAGAAAAAGGAATCTGCTGTAAAGGTCAACTGTCAGAGCTTTTTTTTTTTTTTTTCCTTTAGAAGATACTACATTAGAAAATTCAGAGAGAAGGGAATACCTAACAGACAGACAGCAGTTGTTTGTAATTACAGGTAGGAATCAGAGAAAAAAATAAAAACAAAAACATTTCATGTTGTAAGATTATGAGCTGAACAGGTTAGTCATGCTAAATATCTGTTATGTAAATTTAGTCCAAATAAAAGATGAAGAACAACAGCAAAAAAAGATTATAGAAGTGATATACACATGAAAAACTATCAAACAAGCAAATAAGCAAACAGGAACAAACACAACACAATTACATGGCCGTGTATACTGAATTATCCATTTGACATGCATGCAGACTCACAGTGGCTGAGGCTGGGATAAGTGCTTTGCACAGGTAGCTGGTTTCTGTCAGCACTAGTGATGCTATCCACTGGTGATGCTATCATTACAAAAGGAGGCTCAAAAGCATTCTTGTCCCTCAGGTCTCATTGATGCTGAGCACCTGGATGTGAACATTTTAGCTGTGTTCCAGTAAAACAGTGGGTATTTGTTAATTACAAAACCAAGAAATCAAATCTACTTGTGGTTCCTGCTGCCTGGAAATTGTGTTTGTTGCTGACTGGAAGTACCAGGAATCCAAAATGTTGATAATAGCAGACAAAGCACCAACTGGTTCCTTGGAGGGCTGCTAAGTTTCCAATATTCAAGATTCTATGGCAGATCCACTCATGCCAGTATAACTAGTCTATGTATCTTGGAGTGAAAAGGCAACATCCTCCATTTAAAAGGAGGAACCAGCCAATCCTGGGCCTACAGGAGCTAATGTGTCCTACACATGTCAGGGAGTGCCTAACCTGGATCAGAACAGGTCTAGCCAGCAGTTACTGGAGCATCCCAGAGCTTGGGCTGTTTGAATATTCACAATGAAGTATTTGAGAATGCATTCTCTATATACTTACTAACTTAGCTTTTAAATGGTCTCACCAAACCAAGTGGTTGTTTGAAAGGGGAATATCACTCTGATAAGCTGACTTAAACATCAGTGGGGAAAAAGGCAGGAGGAGTAAATTTAGTCAGGATGACCTCTGTGGCCTGGGCAGCATGACAAGAAACTAGGAAGGTGTAAATTAGTACAAGCTGTTAGTGCAAGGAGCATCAGCTGATCTGCAGTCAAAACTGTAAGCAGTTACCACAGCCTGGAGAAGTCTTCAGTTAACACTGATTATCGCAGACAGATCTTCTTCCTCTTACTCATCTTCTTGTGCTCCTGGGCCAAAGGGGCCCTGAGGTGTGATGCTGTGGAACAGCAGTGCCATGGTACCAGTGAAATAGTTTAAAACTACTACTGTTTTGGACTTAAAAAAGGAAAACTGTTGCTCTAATGCTCTGCTGACTTTGTTAGGCTTGAACTCATGTCAAGGTGCAGTAAGAAACATAAAACATAATTAGAGATAATTTGGGATATATTATTTCAGTTCAGTTCAAAGCAAACAATTTTATGATACATTTCATTCACAGAATATTGCAATGAAGATTCTAACTGGAAAATATTACTTCATCATTATTCTAATCTCTGAAATCTTTCCCAGGTGACAATCATCACATATTTTTATCAAAGCAGAAAAAAAAGAGCCGGCACAGTCTTACTCTGGAAGAGCACAACAACAGCTGTAAAAAGTCTTTATCATGGCTTTCCCTTCAGTAGTGTCACACTTCAAAAAGAGGAATAAAAACAGACCTACAAAGGCTAAGAAATGTTAAGCTCCTATAGCCTCAAATGTACCATGAACAGCATGGAGCACACAGTGTTTGCTTAGTGCAATTAGCGAGATCAAGGCTGGTGAAATCTAAGAAATACATTGGCTTGTAAAGTTTAGACTAGATATAATGGCTGGCATGGAAGTTATTGGTCTCGTTGCTGCAGAAATAGGGGGGAAAGACTGAACTCCCCAAAAGTTCAGGATGTTTAAGTAGTTGCCAAACGTATACAGTGCTCAGAAGTCGTGGTCATTAGGTATTTACCCGAGGACTGACCATGAAGTCTAAGGAAACACAATGGATAATATCTCTAAATGAATTAAAAACTGACAAATGAAGATAGTTCACTCTAATGAAATACAAAAGGCATATAATATGATCCAGACATACAAAATAGAAAACATTGCTTAGTTGCTTAGTTATCTATTCCCTTTTGTTGCTTGAATATCCTCCTTTTCTTTCCATCAATATATTTTTCTCTAATTACTCTTCCTCTATTGGTAAAGAATTTGGGTGTATGCCAAGAACGTGTTAAGGCTTCCCAGATGGGCATGGCATCTAGATTTGGCACTGGAAATTTTCTTCTGTTCCTTGTTTCAGAATAAACAAGCTAACACTACCTGCCAGTATAAGACATTTATTTAATTACTTAATTACTTGAGAAAAGCTTTCACTGAACACTTCTGAAAAAAAAAAAAAAAACAAACCACCACCACCACCAACAACAAAAAACTCCTGAAGTTTTTCCTGCTTTGAAAATAATACACTTATTGATTTTTATGTGTAGGGTTAGTGCAAGCACACAGAACTTGATAGGGCATGTTGTCCACTATGCAAAAATGCAATTAGTGCTGGACAGTTTTTCTCATATCTGTTAACAATTAGTGGATTACATAAGAGATAAAAAAAAAGATTTTTTAAATCATAAAATCTAACCTTACAGTCAAAAGACTGCTAAAATATAAGTATTTTCTTTAGAAAGCTACTACAAATCCCACAACATCCAGATTATCCAATTCTCCCAACATAAGCCCTTCAAAAATACATGTTCTGTCTCCAAACTGATCCTGAAGTCCCTCACCATTGTTTATTACTCAGATATTTCTAAGGTTAGAATTTAGAGTCTTCTTTTCAAGATTTCTTGAACACATTTCCTTCATTTAATATTCTTTAATATTATTAACTAAGATAAAGAAGAACCACAGATTCAAAGTACACACATAAAAGTACTGACATAGACTGTTGTCACATAAATCTTAATAACTTAAAGTAACTAAAGGGAATATGATCTGAATTAAACAAAATGATCCCCCCTCCCATGCCTTGTGAAAAATATGTCTACCCATTGGTTTGTCACATTTTCACAGAATCACAGAATCGTTTCAGTTCGAAGATCTTTAAAAGCCATCTAGTCCAACTCCTCTGCAATAAACAGGGACATCTGCAGCTCAGGTAGGTTGCTCAGAGACCCCCGAACACCTCCAGGGATGGAGCACCAACCATATATCTGGGCAAACAGTTCCAGCGCCTCACCATCCTCACTGTAAAAGACTTTTTCTTTATAGCCAGCCTAAATCTACCCTCTTTAAGTTTAAAACAATTTCCTCTTGCCTTATCAGAACCTGTTAAAGAGTATATCCCCTTCTTCTTTTATACTCCTCTCTTCTGAAATGTTTCTTGTCAAGCTCCAGGATTCATGTTTGCCAACATAAGCTGTTTTAATTTAGCAGATATTTTTTTTTCTCTTGTCCCGAAGGGAAACAAAACTTAAGTTTTTCTATAGATGTAAACTACTTTATTCCTGTGTCTCACTTTCAGCAGGCATGGAATTGTTTTTTTCAGAGCATCTGGTATGATGCTATGTTTTGATTCTAGGGGAAAAGCAATGTTGATAACACACTTATGTTTATACTTGCTGCTAAGCAGTGCTGTACAGAGCCAAGGCTGCTCTCAGTGAAGGACTCAAAGAGCTGAAAACAGAACAGATTTGGGACAGCCATCTTAAAGTGGCTGAAGTGATATTCTGTACCATATAACATCATGTGGAAGGAGTCTTGAAGGAGGTGGAAAGGCATCTCTCACTCTTCAGCTACTGGGGGGATTGAGCTGGGCATTGGTCAGGTGGTGGTGAGCAATTGCTTGTGCATCACTTGTTATATACATTCATATCTGTGTATATGTAGTCATCCTTTTCCTTTTCCCTTTCTTAGTAAATAATTTTATCTCAACCGTTAAGTTCTACTTTAGTTCTTTTTTCGATTCTCTCCCCCATCCCACTGGGAAGGGAGAGAGTGAGTGAATGACCGCGTGGTGCTGAGCCACCTGCTGGGTTAAACCACCACATCCTGATAGTAGGAATACAGTACAGTATAAAGGGAAATGTCCACAGGCAGTATGGAAAGGGCTGTCAAGACAGAAGAAGAGAGCAGATAATTTGAGTTGCTCTAAAGCACTCATCTTGGGGCAAGTTTCCTTTAGTAGTTTTGTTAATGATACTGACATAATATTCCAAATATATTCAAACGTGGAGCACATGCCTTTGAGAGGATTCAGATAGAAAGCTTTTATAATTGCAGAGGCGAATCAGAAACAAAGAAAAAGAGATGTAGATATTAATTTCAAACGTATGACTGCAAAAGCTACCAAAATAAACTATCATGAAAGAAAACAAATTAAAACTTAGCACAGTTCAAAAATATTCCTGTAAAGGAAGTATTATCAGCCTACAGAGCAGTGGTCAGATCTTACCTGGAAAAGAATTCTGAATGAATATTCCTAGAAGATAAATTTGAGCAGAATTAATTTAACATTTTATGTTGGTTTCAAAACAAAATTTTCTTGGAGGACAGTATAAAAGGACAGTCTATCTAACAAGAAGCAGTCGTCTTCGTCAGTTAAAGAAATGAAAGCTGCAAATGCACTAAATATACATCAGATACTACTGAGGGGATGGAATAGTTTAAACTAAAACAGAAATAAATAGGCTTAAATTGACAATGAGTTGTCTAGGAGATATACAGAAAGGAGGCTCCAGGGAAACATTTTCAAAGAAGCTGTTTGGATAAAAACAAATATAAGAACTAACTTAAACTCACTTTATGAAAGGTATTATATAGCATAGTTTCCAGTTCCACGTGGGGGTGGGAGACAACAGTCTAGGAACTCCCAGTCTAACAACACAAATTCTCTAGTTTTCCTCTTTCTTTTGCTCTTACTTTAACCATGGAAGATATTTTTTCCAATCCACCTTGCAAAGTGGAGGTTTGAAAGCAGGTGTCTGCAGCAGCGTAATCTGATCTGCACAGGTCTTCATGAGGAGGATGCATGTAGAGATGCTCAGTACTCCAAAATGTGAGCTACGTTTTTTGAGCTTAATGTTTCATTTTCAGTTCCAGTGCTCATCTTATATCAGTGTAAATATGGACACTGCTGCCTTTCAGCACTGCAGCACTCTGGTCTTTCATTATTTCTAATTAGGGAGTTTCCTTACTTTCATGCCTGCACATAACTTCTATTACTGTTAATGGAAATTCTGTTTGTGCACTGATCTGAGAACAGACCCTTCAGATATCATGTAAATAGCTTTACAGTTGACCGGCCATTGCTGACCAACTGTGCAAACTGATATCCTCGAGCACTACTTATCAGAAATTGTAGCTAGACTAGAAAAAATATTTCATGGGCTCTAAAGGTCAGCATAGGAGGGGGGGGGGGATAAATTGCTTATTTTAGTATAAGAGCACCATGAAAGCATTAGTTTAGTTCACCCCATATTAATGCTCACTGTAAGTCCTCCTAAAGCTGACAGAATTGACTGAGATTTCACCCACCGCAGGTAACACAGAAAGCAGGATTCATTCCCAAAGTCAATCTAGCTGTCTTTTGTAGGTTAAGTATACCAGCTCCATATGAAAACAAGGAAAGAAAACATTGGGAATAAATGTCCTCTGGGAAATATCAGTCACTTTTCCCAGAACTCAAATTACGAGTACAAGCCTTCTTTTTGCAGTGACTCAAATCATGAGCTGAATCACTCCCAGGGTATAAGCTACTGCAGAGGAATCCTTCAGTTACAAAGCACATCTTTTGCGTGATATCCTTAAAGAGCATTCTGAGGTCTCATTACCCTTTTCTAGCTTAAATTCTATGAAATGCATATACCATTTCAATTCCGATTAGATAATTTCTGAAGCAACTAATATTGATTGGAAGACAGAGGATTAATAGAGGCATACAGTAACTAAACTGGAAATGACCATTTTAGGAAATTATTGATGTTCTAGAAGCAAGTGGTTTATGTGGAATAATTTATTTAGGATAATTATTTATAGCTATGGAGCCAGAAATAAGTAATTACTATGGAAATAATCTACATTTCCTGTCAGTAGCCCTGCACTATTTCTCAGTAATAAACTACTTTGTTCCTTTCTCTGGGCAGTGTGGAATAAGTCCAGTAAAACAGTAAATGCTGTTCTCATCTATTAATATTATTATTTTGCTATTTCACAGAAAGGGCAGAGCTGAAAACTAAGCAGCAGTTATGAGAATGCTGCTGAAAGGAAGGAAGAAGGATCAAAGGAAGGAAAGAAGAGAAAGAAGGATAGTAAAACAACAAAGCTCTAAGCTTGTGATCTGACTGCCATACAATCTTGCTCATCATCGCAAGCCTGAATACACACAAAAGGCTTATGGTGAAATGGAACCCTATAAAATATATGAAGAAAAACAAAATTTTCTGACCCAGAAGGTGGGAAATACAATATATCCCATGCTGAGCTGTCAAAATTATTGTGATGCAGACACAATAGTGGCACTGATACAACAATTTTATCCTTCATCTGTGTTAAAAGTAAAAAAAAATAAACGTAAAGTCATAGAGGGGAAAACCTTGTGCAGTAATTTGTTTTCCTTCCTGAAAAGTATAATTACTTGGACGTATGATATACAAATGAATTCCTTTTCACTCTAATGCAGAAGTCCCTATTGTTTTGTGAATCATTTACTTCTTACACTTTTCCCTTCTGACTATGAGAAAATTAAAAACAGATAACTTCACTAAATTGGACTGTTATGATAAAAACTCAAGCAATCTAAATCATAGTAAGAGTCCTAAAATAGCAGCGATCCCCCTGAAAATAGTGCAGTGGGAGCTGAACCTACATCAGAGCTCTAAATAAAAAGAGGATAAAAACATATCTGATATTTAAAAAAAAAAAAAAAAAAGGCATTGAATGCATTTTGCAGCAAATGATTTTAAGCACTTTTATTCCCCAGTCTTGATGTCATTATGCCCTAAATTTCACACTGAGTGGAATCTGGAACATAGGTCCGCATAGATATAAAAACACACATATTATGAGGATTTTAACTCCTGAGTGTGATTCAGTGGGACTTACTTCCATACGAATGCAAGTTTTTTTCTCCCTCATTCTCTTTCATCCAATCACACAATGAAATGAAGCCCCAGTGAACCTACTCACCAGGTGGCTTTTTTTCTTAGCAACAACAGCTACAGAGCTTCACTTGGTTTGGGTTTTCTCAAATGCTGGACTTGTTAACACTCGTCAAAGACGGGAAAAATAAAACAGTGCATTTAATTTCTTTCTCAGTGTGAAAGGGTTGTGCAAAGGAACAGCAGCTATCCCGGCAGTAACAAGTACAGCACAAAACATTTACAACGCTTTAACAATCTGAGAAGGGAGACTCCAGCTGATGTACCGTCTTCTTGGTGGGTCCTTCAACACACGGCCATCGATATGTTCACGGGAATGAGCAGTGCTCAGTCCAACCAGGACCCACTTACAGCAAGTGTGCAAAACTCAGACTGTTTACAAAAGCTGTGGAGCCTGTTTTTGGAGGAAAGAATCCCATTCCACTGCCAGCAAGGCACAGCGTACAGATGATAAACCTTTTCTTCATTACAAAATCAATGTCAGATTGTTAAGACCACTAAGTGCGTCAGCATAAGTCACTCTCATTAATTTGAGGGGTGAAGGTAGGATTTTCAAACTGAAGGCTTCTCTTCTTTTTGTTTTGTTTTGTTTTGTTTTGTTTGTTTTAATCAGCTAAATAATCAGCCAGGGGTAGAGTTGCTTAACCAGGCCAAGGGAAGAAGAAAGCAGAATCATCTTAAAAGGCCAATCCAGGACTTAATAGCCTACAACAAAACACTAAGCAGGTCAGCTTCACGGTTCAGCAATTCCTAAAAGCCCTGTCTACTTCTCAACAGCTTATCGGCGGTCAGTGTATAAGATCTCCCAATGAGATCTGATTTACAGCACTAAAGGGCTTTGCGGCAGAAATGAAGGGCAGGAATTGCACGCTGTTTTCTGTGTGTTCTGCCTGTACACACGCACATATAAAATAAATAAATCTGGGAAACCAAATTGGCCCCGGTGATAAGGATCTCTTTCATTATCATATGCAGGTCACAATGCCTGGAAAAGCTGGTTTGATTTTTTTTTTTCTGAGTCAAAGTCAGAGTTTATCTTGTTAAGCTATCTAATTGAACACAGCCCATGTGATACAACAACACTAAGTGCATTAAATGAGGAGACAGCGTGTGTATGGAGGGGTGCATTTATTTCTGCATTCTGCTTGGAAGGTGCAGCTTCCTGGAAATCACCTTTTAGCAGCTATTTTCATGGCTGAAGAAAAAAATATACATCCAGTTTCTATAATACATTTTCTGTGCACGCACAAACACACACACACACAGAGACAATCTCCAAAATTAGTTTAGTCTGTTGCGATGGTGAAGCAATATTTCATCTTAAGCATAAGGAACATGTCCTGATCAGCATTTGCCTGGGGTAAATCTGGAATAATTTCATTGTTGTCAGAGAGGAACAATGGCAGATCTACACTGAGGCAGCCAAGATCAAAATCAGAACCCAAATGTCAAGCAAGATAAAAGCACAAATAGCATGATTAAAACCACAGTTGCACAAACCAGGGACCTGTGCAGAGCTCAGTAAAGTGAATTATATATAATAACACTTACAAGTCTCCTAGTAATTTTAGATTTGTCTTTTTACGTAAATGCTTAAGTTATGATAAAAAACAGAGCCGTGTCAGTTCTTTTCAGTCTCAGCACATTTGCTATTAGCATAAGAAATGCTGCTTATGGCAGAGGCAGCCGTGCTTGAAATTTCTGAATTAATGGATTTGATTTCCTCTTGAGACAAACCATCAGCCTTTCAGTAATGGAAATAGATATAGTTAGTAAAACAAATAAAAAGCTGGGATGCAGATAAAATGGGTCTCGGTTTAAAATAGTAATGTTGTAATTGAAGTGAACAATTACGGGTTTGCTCCTAAGCACAAAAGAAATACCACAGAAATGAGGTAATGTTTTTGTTAAGTATAGTCATTTCAAGAAAATGTAGAGCTGCAGATGTCATTGTCTGGAAAAAGGAAAACTATACTTATCCTCCTTTACTGAGATCCTTTGATAGCATTCTGATAATTTTAATAATAATTACTAATATTAAGCCTAAATTTCACATGGGGGGGAGGGGGAAGGAGAGTGGGAGAGTAGAAGCTTTTTAACTGGTTGCTAAACCAGAAAGGCTTTCTTGCTTTTCAAGGGATTTTGGTTATCAATGATCAGAAGCCTGCAGTAAGAATTTTAGGAGGGCAGGGGGAGGGAAACAATTTTCTGCTGGGAGAAGAAAGACCTCTTGTTTGCACTCTTTGTCAGAGCTTTGATACTAGACAGCCTGCCACAGGGAGGGAGGGATGCTGGCAGTGCAGAGGGGCAGCTGCGAGCTGGGGGCCGGTGGGGAGTAGGCTTCTGCACCTGATCTCTTTGCTGAAGAGGTTTTCTCTCCGGGTTCAGCTTCAGGCTGGCTTTCAGCTGTATGCATCGCTGGGGAGAGAAGCAGAGGTTTTCAGCATGTGAGAGCCTTTCACGGTAACGTGTGATGGTAAAAGTAATGAAGCAGACCAAAAACCACCAATGCGTCACCTCTAATCTGAGAGTGCATTCATTAACGTTCAGCCAACAAAATGCTCTGCCCTGTCCCGTATTTCCTCTTCCTTTGTTTCCATGGCCGGGGAACGTTCTCATCACAATTCATGCTAGACAATTATTAATTAACGGGTCACAATCAGTGACGTGGCAGTTAGCAAAGTGCATGGCTCTCTTGCCCTTGTGGAGGGCAAGCCATGGGACGTTATCTGGCACAGACAGTGCTGCCCACTGCTTGCATTTCTATCCATACATTGGGATTTACGTCACCGTGCTGCCCAACACAAGAAACAACTGATATCTCTGTAATCAACATGGTCTGTGGCTGCATAGTGCCATAGTTCCAGGAGCAAGTTTTCAGGCATTTTCAGCCTCCTAATTGCATTGGCAGGGATTACTGCAGTACGGCGTAGAGCAGCTCAGGGTCCTGCTGCCAGTGCTGCGAGGGGCTGGGTCCCTCATCAAAGGCTGCAGCTGCTTCTTCTCCAGGAGCTTGTCGTGAGGAGACTCTAAATGCAATGTTTTGTTAGCGTTCATTATTTAATTATATCAGCCTCCAGTGGCCTGCATGGTATTTCACACATCCAGACAGAGCTCTGACATATAAATGAATTTTCTAAACTACTGTGTCAGGCATGCCTGTTCTGCAAGATATAATAGCAGCCTATTTACATATGTCACTCCAAAGTGCTCACACAGAGATTTTACTGCTTTCTTCACACTCTTGCACTTATGTAAATACACCTACACAGTACAGGTGGATTTCTGAATTGTCAAGTGATTTCTTTCCATTAGGAGACAATTTTTTGAAAGAAATTAAGACCGAGAGCATCATGGTTTAAATGTGTTTATTACTTTATTTGGTGTTTTAAAAGCTCTTCTGAAATGTTTTAAACAAGATGATGTGCACCCATGGAATTAAATACACACTTAATCTGTGGAGGAAATAAAATTGTCTGACATAAAGATTTAAATCTTTATTTTCCTCCCTAGACACACTGGCTGGTGACACATAAATGTACTTTTTTTTCCTTCCCTTTGACAGAGTAATAAAAATCTCATTATCTCTGAATAGACAGCAATTTCATTATCTAATCTTTTTACCAAAAGGTTAGTTAATTAATCAGAAACAAATCCTGATTATTATTTCAATAGAATTAGAAAGACAAATCACCAGAGTATGGCTAAATAGGGCAAGCCTGTGGTTTAACCTGACTCATTTACATCCAAGTACAATGATTGTCAGGAGCTCGCAGTGAGCAAACAGCCCCTGGAACATAAGCCAGCAGATGGTTTTCTCTCATCGCTAGCCTTTCCTCTCCTCTAATGCCTCTGATCCCATTACCTCACTGAATCCGTTGCCAGGGTAACTGTTAAATTGCTGTGAAAGGCATCATAATAAAGTAACCTGTCACACTGGCAATAAAAGCAGCAGAATTTTCCTGTTCACTGAACTTTTCAGCTCATCAATACTCACTTTATGGAGAAATTCAGCACTACACACAGGTCAGGTGCAGGAATTATACCGTGAGACTTTTGAAAAGCAAACCAAAGTTCATGTAAACATGGGAAAGGTATAATTAAAGATGGGATTCAGAGATGCGCACAAAGCTAATGCTTTGCTACTCGCTGTAGAAGGTTAGGACGAGATCAGAGATACTCAAGCTTCTCCCCTTTTTAAGCACACTCCATAAATAACCTTTACTGCAGGCAAGCAGGAAGGTGATTAATCCAAAATCATTTTGATGGTGTTTAAAACCGTAACCTCCATTGCATCAGGCTCCCTTCAGCAGCTGTACTCTGGCCTATTTGCTAAAGTGGATTTTGGTATTACAGAATAACCTGATGCCAGGATTCATTTAAAAGCATTTTCCAACACTTGTCTACATTCCATTGCTTTACGGACTTTTGAATCAAGATTGATATCTTTAATGAGATTTTGCAACATGTAGCCAATTTCAGTTGCAGGGGGAAAAAAAAAACAACAAAACAAACACTATCACTTTGCTGATCTTCCCATCTGAAATTAGTCTTTCCAGTTTTCTACTATAACGTGTCCTACTGCACATTTGAGCCAAAAGAATGAGGTTTTGGTTCTCTTTCTGATTTTTTTTTGGGGGGGAGGGAGGGGAAGCGGAGGTAAAAAAATATGCTAAAATGTTTTCCGTAGGGTACAAAGATACAAGAGCTGTTTTCCACTGATCTGAGCATCTGAGCTGCATTTGAACCTGTCATGTGGAAAGAGCTTCCTCACTTCAGTAAGGCTCAGAAGAAACTTTAAGAACATGGATGAAAAAGAGAGTGCATATCGAACCCTTGTAATTAACTATTTGCAGACTCTACACTTTCATCTTATTTTGGTAACGCCATTATTTATGCAGCAGTAACTTTGTAATATGTGAGCTTGCTCGCTGAGATAACTTTCACTCTCCTTTTCTATACTTGCATATGCTTACCTTGTTAAGAAAAATGGCAAGAATTTCTTCGATTGACAGCAAGCAGGACCTACATTGCCAATTCCAGCTGCAGGCCATAAAAATACATGTATTTAGTTAGGAGCCAAAGTATACAGTCCTGAGAGTGTGGATTTAAAACAGGACTTGTAACAGACAGATCTTCGCGTACACTGTCTTTTGCTTCAGATAACCAAGTTTAAGACAGTACTCTTCATCAGGTGGCTTGAATGGAGCCATGTTTGTTGCATTCCTAAAACTTCTCGGAACTGCTGGAGCTCGGAAAGAACTGAAAGATTATGTCCTGATAGATGTTTCAGTGTCTGCTTTTCTAATGTCAGTTTTCATCTTCCTGCACAGACCAGCCTTCCTCTAAATTCTGGAGAACTTCAATGGAGATTTGCATGAAAATCAAGACAAGTGCACTGTAAATTCACACTCTTCAGCAGAGACACACTTATTAACACAGATAAAATAAATAAATAAATAAATTATGCTGTTCACTGGCCTAGAATGAACCTGGATCATTTCTGAGATTCAGGACACTCTAAACCTCTCTGATCTGGCACATATAAGAACTCCAGCATAGCTAAAGCTGGAATATGCCTTCAAACAAGCTGAAATTCTTGCTCTTTCCTGGTGCCTAGTGAAGTAAGAAATGCTCCCAAGAGATCTGCCAATCATTTGGATGGTGTAGAAAGACCAGGTAATAAATCCAGTGCAGAATCTTTCCTTCACAGTATTTAATATTTTAAAAGAGGAAATATCAAGAAGGGCAATGTGTAGACAGGGCTTCAGAAAAGAGCAGTTTTTAATAGCTGCTACTGTTCTAATTTAAAGCTTACTTAAAACTACGAGCATACCGTATTGTTTGCACTTACACTCTGGCTACATGCAAACATAAATGAGATGTTGACATGGATAGATTTCTTCCTTTTAAAAATGTGTGTGAATATTCATGAGCAGCATCTGTTAGCTCATTTTTCCAGCTCTAGAAATGCACAGAGCAGGGTGTCTGTGCTCTGTGTGAGCATACATGGAGAAGCCACTCTGTCGCAAAGACTGGGGGGTAGTGGTTCTGTCTTCTGGTGACATCTCCCACTCTAGACTGATTCTGCTTTCCCTGCAGCTGCATCTGCATATGCAAAAAACTATCAGGGTTCCTTCTGGGCTGAATAATAAGTGGCTCCATCTTTGGATGGCAACGTGGATGTATTGGCATATAGCGAATTCACCCACATCTGAAATGTTACAGTGCCAGAAGGAAAAACTGATATCAGAACAGCATTAGGCCTGTAGTTCTGGGGAGAGGAAGAAAGCGGAGTAATTGTCTCTCTCCTTGCATCGGATGCTGTGTGCTTGCCATTGTCCTCCTCAGTAGCACGTTGTGTCTGAGTGTCAAACACGTGGCCTTTTCCTCCTGTGATTAAACTCATCCCCATGCAGTAGAACATCCCTGGCCGCAGATCACCACAGCTCCCCTGCAGCTCTACTTGCTGCCTGCACTGTGGGGGCCTCCTACAGTCTTCGTGCACGTGTGGATTTCTCTCTTCCACTTTAATGCAGAAGGATGGACACTGGTGGAAGTGGCACAGACCCTGCTCTACCAGGCACTGCTGGAGCCTTCCCATCCACTGACCAGAGTCAGTCTCTCACCACTCTAAACAGCCAAAAATTTTGTGCTTATTATTTCTCACTGTCTGTCATAGCTACCAGTAATGAAGTTCCAGGGAGAAAAAGGAGTATAGGCACAAATTAAAAACATATTGAACTACTCTTTCAGTGCACACTGTGCAGCAGGCCAAACTCAGACACATCTAGGGGGAAAAAAAAAAGCCCACACTGCAGCAGATTGCAATGGAGTTGTATTGATTTGCATCAGTCAAGTAACCAAAATGCATCTATTAATCTTAGTGGAGTGAAAGAGTTGGGAAGGACGAAAGATCTGTCCCTCAGGGTTACTATATGACTTATTTGATCTTTTTTATATGTATCATCAATTCTGTTAGCTTAATTTTTTTTCCTATATCTCATCCTAAGACCGTGAAATAATGCAAAAGTGCACCTCTCTTTGTTTTCTTTTTTAATGTTTTATTGTACTCTATATTTTGTTCTTTCTTTTCATCTACAAATTAAAAGATTAAAGGTCTCATATCCAGCATGGTCAATTACATATTGTCAATCACTTACTATGAAATAAAAGTTTATGATGCAAGCTGCTTCTTGTAGTTCTTCATATTGCCCAAAACCGGAGTGGGGAAGGGATGACAAAAGTCCCCAGCAACTCTACATTCTCGATGTCGCTTCTATTTTGTGCTGTGACTTCACGTTCCCTAAAGAAACAAGACCCATCAAAAGCAGCGCACAAAACACATCCTTTTCAAACACTGGGAGTGATTATTTCAGCAAGTTTTACCTTTCAGCAACAACATAGGTAGCAGCAGGTATGCAGTAGCACTTTGACACCATGGATACTTTGGAATCCAGTGAGAAAACTGTGACTCACATGTGAAGAGCAGTTAAAAGTTGCTTTTCCTCAATGAAAATTGTGCTGGGGCTTGAGAAGCTTAAAGAACTGACAGAGCAGATGTCCTCAGCCACTTGGATCTGATGTTCTACCCTCACAATTTTTAATAGATTTTTGAAAATATATGTGAATCAATATTCCTAATAAAAATCTTCTTCAATTTTAGCTGTCTGGTTTCCATCATAGTTTCACACAAAAGAGCATATGTTTTTGATCCCCAACTAGCCTTTACCTTTCCATCTCTTCTACTTGCTCTTATCTGCATTATTTTGGCTTCTATATTTTATCAACAGAAAATTCAATATCACAGACTGAAGATCAAAGATGAAATTTAATCTTCAGATTCTGCTGTTCATGCTTATAGGCCAATCAAGTGCCACTCCTGCTCCCTGTGACAGTAGCAGAATCCTTGATTCAATTATAGGTTACAGTCAATGGGAATCATGCTTTAATCTGTGTACAAACTAAAGGATAAAATAGAAACATGTAGGCGTTCTAAGTATAATGCTTTATTATCGTTCAATGTCAAGCAGCATTGCCATAATACAGTCTGGTTTCAGAAAATGGATGAGATTAAATTGTCTGCTAGGTTATGTCTGCCTGTTATATAGATACTAGCATACGTACCGCTCTGCTTCTCTATCTGACTCTCACGAAGACTCTGATCCACTACACATTGCATGATCACAAAAATTGCAGTGATTCTGAAGGACTCCCCGCATTACGCAGGATTAGACCTTTATTCTAAACTTGATAGGATTTTTCAAATACCGTTCACATACAAGATGCCATTCAGGGGATTAATTCCCTTGAAATAATTGAAATTTTTGCTCAAGTGTTAGCATGTTCACATATAAGGAAGTCCATAATCAGTTTCTAAGTTTACCACTGTCTTTTTAACACTTGGTGTTACATCTTTCTCCAAGGTCAGTTTAAAGGAAGAGGTAATTGCAGACAAGCAGGCCAGTCCACAAATCTGACAGCATTCTGCCATGCTGTTGTAAAGCATTCCCTGAGCTCCATTATTGTTATTCCAATTATGGAAAGAGCTTAAATGCATGCTTAATTTCAAGATGTGTTTCAAATATTATGGGATATTGGCATGTGTTTAAGTTCTTCCACAAACTGATTAACTGAATGGTGATGGGAGCAACAGCAGAGTCCATTCCCGGGAGTAACAACTTCCCTGTGCAAATTTGGCACCATTGGCTCCTGTGCCACACTTTCATCCTGCCTGTTTTCCATTCCTCAGAGCATACTGGTCTGAATGCAATGAGAGAAACAGGTAAGGGTGACCTCATGCCTTATCCATCCCCTCCCCACTCACTTCAGCCAACTTTTGCTCCTGCCCCTCTGTTACTGAGGGCACTGTGTTGATTTGCAGTGCAGGGGATTCCTGTCAAAAGAACTTGGTTCATCTCACTGCTGCAGTATTTTCATTGGTGAGCCTTTTCCATTTCCTTTCCCTCCCCTCCCCTCCCCTCCCCTCCCCTCCCCTCCCCTCCCCTCCCCTCCCCTCCCCTCCCCTCCCCTCCCCTCCCCTCCCCTCCCCTCCCCTCCCCTCCCCTCCCCTTCCCTCCCCTCCCCTCCCCTCCCCTCCCCTCCCCTCCCCTCCCCTCCCCTCCCCTCCCCTCCCCTTCCCTTCCCTTCCCTTCCCTTCCCTTCCCTTCCCTTCCCTTCCCTTCCCTTCCCTTCCCTTCCCTTCCCTTCCCTTCCCTTCCCTTCCCTTCCCTTCCCTTCCCTTCCCTTCCCTTCCCTTCCCTTCCCTTCCCTTCCCTTCCCTTCCCTTCCCTTCCCTTCCCTTCCCTTCCCTTCCCTTCCCTTCCCTCCCCTCCCCTCCCCTCCCCTCCCCTCCCCTCCCCTCCCCTCCCCTCCCCTCCCCTTCCCTTCCCTTCCCTTCCCTTCCCTTCCCTTCCCTTCCCTTCCCTTCCCTTCCCTTCCCTTCCCTTCCCTTCCCTTCCCTTCCCTTCCCTTCCCTTCCCTTCCCTTCCCTTCCCTTCCCTTCCCTCCCCTCCCCTCCCCTCCCCTCCCCTCCCCTCCCCTCCCCTCCCCTCCCCTCCCCTTTCTTTTCCCTCCCCTCCCTTCCCCTCCCTTCCCCTCCCTTCCCCTCCCCTCCCCTCCCCTCTCCTCTCCTCTCCTCTCCTCTCCTCTCCTCTCCTCTCCTCTCCTCTCCTCTCCTCTCCTCTCCTCTCCTCTCCTCTCCTCTCCTCTCCTCTCCTCTCCTCTCCTCTCCTCTCCTCTCCTCTCCTCTCCTCTCCTCTCCTCTCCTCTCCTCTCCTCTCCTCTCCTCTCCTCTCCTCTCCTCTCCTCTCCTCTCCTTTTTTCTTTTCTTTTTCTTTTTTTCTTTGGAAGGAGAGTAGATCATCTTAGCACTGTGTGCAAGTGCATGGCATCTCACCCAAAGCTCATATCACCTGCAAGCCACCAGTAACCCATTTCTCAACTACCAGAACCATTTTAACATGTCAGTAAAAAAAAACACACTGATTTGATGTCTAATATGATTAAGGTTCTAAGCTTGCACTTTATTAAATCTCTGTGTTTCCTTCTTGTTATTTCCTTTGAATAGCAGTTATATATATACTTAAAAAAAAAAAAAAAGAAGTAAATTTAAGTGGATCGATTTAAATACACTGAAGAAGAAATAGGGAATATCTTCTGTATAATTATGTTTCACACATGAAAAAGGGCCTTTCAAGAGCCTCCTTTCCAAAGAAGTTCCTATGGTTCTCTCAAGTTACAGTTTGCATGCCAAGACAGAACTGAATGGAAAGATATGTGAAAAAAACAAACAGCTTGCTTCCCACTGGTATATCTAGAGCTGGTTTTGAGGGCTTACTTACAGTGGGTGCCATTTAAAAACCAGCATTTGTCAACAGGTATCATGCAGTTACCACAGTTGTTTCTTATTATGCTCTGGTACTTCAGATGCAGCTCGGTGACAGCTCTTGGCAAACACTGGCTTTTAAGTGGCAACCAGTATAATTGCAGCTTTCATGAAAGGGAGCAGTGAGCAGTGCTGATTGAAAAGGAGCCAGGTATCACATTGTGTGGGCCAGCGCCATGCCTGCTTTCCCACACTGAGCTGCCAATGCTGCCTGGCCCCAGCAGCTGGGCACCCACTGCCCCAGCCCTGCAGCTGAGCCTGCAACAGCTCTCAGCTTTGCAGTGGGTTTCATAATGAGACAGTTTTGAAAGGACAAGAATGAGAGGGCACCAAGCATGTTTCCAAGCTTGACATAAAAGCAAGACTCTTCTAACTCGCTGTAGTTCTGTGCCCAGCTTTCTCTAGTCTGATGGAGGTCTAGAAATTAGAAGGTTCACAAAAATGGCATGATTCTGGGTGAATATAGAAGCAGGAATGAATTAACTTTGTGAAACAAAATTCACTTCTGAGCTAAAATCCATATATTGGAATGATTTTGACATGAGCTAGAATTTTACACTGACACTCATAAAAATACTTACATTGAATAGAATCCTATTTAATTTGCAAAGACCGGTTCTGGGTGCCAGATTTAATGCTATCCATATACATCATTGTTATCCTTGTGTGTATCATCATGTATCTATCATCTGTCATGAAAGTTTCCATGGTCCAAAAGAAAAAAGAAAAAACAGCAATGCCAGTTTGTTAATGAAGACTGTTCTCTGTGTTAAGGGAACAACCACAAACCAGCCGAAATTCAGCACACTCTTTCACTGTGCTGTGAACATAGCATGATACAGTGTGTAACACACTACTGTTCAGTGTGTGAATAGTGGTTCGTCTGAATAGTTTCATTGAAATCAATGGGCCTAACTTGCATGAGCAAGATCTTACAAGACTGGAGTATATTTATATTCATACTGAAACCGTGACTTCCTTGTTCACTGCTACTTAGATTGCCTTATTAATCTGCTGGCGTCATCCCTCAAATTCATTGAGGCATATCCAAAGCAGTGAAATGAAGCACTGTCTGCAATCTGGGGGACTCCAAACAGTCACTTAAATGCAAATAGTGGAAGTCTGCTGAACCAAAGACAATTATCTGAGAAGTAAACTCATTTTTTCATCTATAAGTCATTATTTCTGCAGTGGTAGAGAAAAATGAGAACTAAAATATTTATGCCTCCTAATACCATACATTTCAGTGTACCATTTATGCCTTGCTGCAAGCTACCTCGCTGCGCATTTCGCAAGGCAAACTATGTAAGAAAAGCAGTACTTTCTAAAGACTGCTGATGTGTGTGTTTACGGATAACTAGCACAGGTACTGTGCTACTTAGCACAGGACTGAAATACAATTCTGGCCCGTGATTATACATTCAGTGGACCTATATGAATGGAATAGGCTAACCTTCTTCATCTGTGCACAAGGACACGTTCTATCATTTAGCTTGGATCCATAACTCTTGTTTTTATGCTGTCATCAGGCCTGTATGATCATGTAAAAGAAAATATCACAGTCAAGCAGAGCCATTGGGAATTCTCTTAACATAAGGCCAATCCCCACACAGTCAGAAGGCACCATGGCAGCTAGTGTGCCACCATCTCTGAGACCATCAGTAGTAAAGAAGGGAACATGATCATAATGTAGCAGAATTAATTCATGCATCATCTTTTAAAAAACTTTTTATCTGTAATAAACCTGTTTTCCTCAGACAGAAACATAAAATATTAAGGATAACCTTTTCCTCTACAATTTTAGTACTGAAAATCATTCCTGGATGGAGTAGAAACAAAATAATGGGAGACAATGTTTTCTTAGATATGTGCTGTCTACTTGTCTTGCTTACTTACATCTTCATCTTCTTTATGAGAAAAATAACTGTGAGAAAAATAACCATTATGACAACAGAAGCTGAAGTGATGATGTTCATTTTCCTTCTCATAACAGGTCATGAAAATCTGGACTGATTAGGTACGCATGCACACACATTTGCTCTGTCATTAAGTTTTACTTTCAGTGCCTAACATTTTTTTAATATTATGCCTATTAAAATTGTTATATTAGTTGCATTGCTATGTAAAAATAAATAAGTAACTGCATTTCCCAACAGCTCCCAAGGAAAGCCAAACAAAGTGTCTATTCTAACAGCCTTTGCAACCAGCTATGCCACTTCACCAGGATACAAGACTAAAATTAAGATTAAAAAAAAAAAAAAAAAAACTGATTAAAAATAATCAGTATAAAATCATTGAAAACAAAAGTGAATAAAAGAAATACAGACAAATAGGAGAAGAAATTTAGGATGCAGGTTTTATGGATGTTTTAAAGCTTTGCTGTTAATTGCAGTTGTTATTCTGACAGCATATGTGGAAAAAAAAAATCTACTATTTCCTTGACAAAGAATTAAAAGATAATCCCATAGTACCTGATATTGATCTCTTTGCAAAGTTCCAAGAATAAAGCTTCTGTTCAGCAGGCTTGTGTCTCCTCCCACATTTTGTTCCCTGAGAAAAGAGTAGTAATGAAAAAAGGCTCCTTGTAGGAGCAATATAGCGATCATGCTGGGTCATGAAACTAATTATGTTTTGTGATGCTGGAAATTCTCCATTTCTGTGCAAAGAGGCACTGCACTTCTGCATGATACATGAATGTTGGAAAGGCAGTACATTGTGCTCTTTCATCTCTGTCACTATATATTTATTCTGACTCTGCTCCTAAATTATTCATTTTCTTTAAGCAATCAATATTAATAATCTGATTTGCTCCCTGGCATTTTTAGTCACACTTCTGTTTAACTGACTGTAAATAAAGGTCACTTGGAGGCTTCCTGCTGCTGTTCTGAAGGTCCTTGTCTAATTAATTCCCAACACTTTTTTTTTTTTTTTTTTTGTGACTCTGATTAGCAGTTGCAATCAAGTTCAGCAATTAGCTGCCTCCTTGCACAGTGATTTGCTCACTCCACCTCCCTGTACAAAGCTACATTTGATCATTACTCTTCAAAGACATAAAGAGGAATTTAAATTCATTTGTTTTGTGTTTCCTGACCATGCAGAACAGATCGATTTGTCACTGCTTGCACATAACCTTTGCTCATCTACATCATACCTACTGATCAACCCCAATCCCTCCAACAGACTTCATAAACTTAATGAATGGCCTCTTCAACAACCTGCTTATGATACGCCTAACCTCCGCCTCTTCTATACAGTGTTCAACAAACAGCTACAGGTCATCAAATCATTCTTAGTTATTTAAGCACTCCTGTTGTTTTGCTCACATCAAATTACATTAAAAAGGGGGCCTGCTTCAGATTCAGTGGATTTATCTTTGTCTACTCAGGACTAAGGGACAAGTCCTCTGTGTAAAAGCTTTTGGAAGGCATTCTAATTCCCAGGAAGACTGAGATCATACCTGTGCTGGAGCTTGAGAAATAATTTTCTTTTGAACCCTTTTTTTCTTTAATTCCTAGCATCATGGAAAAAGACATTGGAAATTTCAATGCTTTGTTGGCTATTAAGAATGACCCCAGCTAAGAAGGATGTCAAGTTTGCATCTGTGAGGCTAAACTGAGTCAATCTACTGCAGATGCTCTTCAGCACTCTGCATCTGAAAAGCAGGGATAAAGAGATTAAGAATTATATTAAACACTTCAGCAATAGCATGAGCATTTTTATATGCTTCCCTAATTAGTCTCTGTATTTGCCATTCTTATTCTTCTTACTGCATTCTGGGTAACAATTTGTAGCTAATATTGTTTGATGGAATATTTCTGAAAAAAAAAAAACCCAACACTACCAAAAGTGAAAACAACAACAACTAATATAATTCTTATAATCAGGGCTTTTTAAAATTTTATTTTATATAAACTATTCTAGACTCTAGAGTTTCTAATTTAAATAGAGATTCCATATGGATAATTATTTCAATTCAGACAGAGATGTTTCCATTGTCTGAACAGAAAAGTTAACACATGCACACAATATACATCCTTCAGCTGAAGTCTGTTTCAATGCTTTCACAGTTGCTGAATGCATCTACACGTTGTTGTTAAAGAAGTGACAGAACTACATCTTTGAGAAAGATTATCCTGTCAATACTTGTACCCACAATATTTTCTGTTAACATTATTATTGTTTTGCATATTAAAGTCCTGGACAAGTAACTAAGAAGTAGAACTGACAAATATCATCAGCACAGAATGAATGCGTCTTTAGGACACAGCTAGACTTTAGAGAAGAAAACATGAGTCTAAATGACTACATACTGGGGATTACATGAGATATGAACTATCAACTATCTTTCACAACTCACTGTCTGTGTCTCATTTCATTTTGACTTGAGTTTGGATGCCAATAGGTGGGAGGAGGAGAGTATCTGTCTGTATGTAGATTTAAGCACCCTGAAAAGGACAGAGATAATAATTTAGCCCAGATAAACCACAGTTAACAATTCACTAAGCATATAAAAGCAGTTCCTTGAACCGGAGCATATTTCTACTCCTAGCACCTCTTCTGACAGCAGCAAGCCAGAGCATGCATGCCCTGAACAAGCAAATTTTCTTTTTCCTTTCTGTTCTGGCAAGCGTGTTCGTTTAATCTCACAGGGGATCTGACAGCTTTCCCTACTTTCTAAAGCAATTCTTTAGCACTCACTGAAATTTGCTGTAAGCGAAAGGCAGCAAAGCTGTCTGGCGTTAGCATGCTGAGACGGGCAACCAGGGCAGTAAGCTCAGATAGCCTGCTTGCTCATAGTGTGATGCAAAAAATCAAGGCTGAAAACAACTGTTCAGTCACTCTTGGACTGACTACTTAATGAACACAGACATGCAATACAGTCTGCTTATTATCTAGATGGTGTCATGGTGGATTATTACACAAAACAGACAGTGCTTTGAAATTTAAGCATGCACACATAGCAGAGTACTTGCAGGTGCAACAGCTAGGGATGTAAAACTTGCACAACTTTCCATGTCTGGTCTCAACCCAGAGGTGAGCATCTTGGAACAGTTAAAAATTATATATTCCTTGGAACTACTGGAGTTTTGTGTCAATGAAATGTATTTTTCTCATTGCAAAAATATATTTTATTAAAAACAACAACAACAAAAAACCCTTTTCTTGATCGGATAAATGATGAAATCTGTAAATGAGACATATGTACTGAAAAAAAAAAAAGAAGAAGAAGAAGAAGAAGAAGAAAAAGAAGAAGAAAAAGGAAAAGAAAAAGAAAAAGAAAAAGAAAAAGAAAAAGAAAAAGAAAAAGAAAAAGAAAAAGAAAAAGAAAAAGAAAAAGAAAAAGAAAAAGAAAAAGAAAAAGAAAAACCACCCAAAAAAACCAAACCAACCACCCAACCAACCAAAAAACAACAATGAAAGAAAACAAAAGATGTTGTTACAGAGTCATAAATGTTTGAACATCTTCCACGGTAAATTCCATTACAGTCAAAAATTTACCTGGCTTTTCTTTACCAGGTCTTTCCTGTAGACATTCTGAAGTTAAAGAAGTAAAAACATGATAACTAGGTTTTGCTTGTTTAGTGTCTGCTGCATAATAATGTGCCATTATTGTTTTTTCTATAGCACAGAAAACATCCAACATAGTTGGAGAAAAGAACACTCACTGTAGAGAAACATGCTGTCTATGTAATCTTGAAAAAAAAAAAAAAAATCAGCTCCTCATCTTTGTGTAATAGTATTTATAATTACTCACTGGAGAGGTAGTATTCATGAAAGCCTTCCTGAAAGTAATTCCTTACAAGCACGTAAAGGATTAAATAAATATTTGCTTTCTTGTGCTTGGAGGAGCAAATAAATCTGTAGAAGGGATGAATTCTTCTTCCTGGTCCATGTTTTGCTTCATTCCTCAGAGCCTAATGTGCACAGCAGTGGTTGAGGCTGAGGAAACACAAGAAAAGCAGAAGTCATAGGTGGGTTGGAAGACACTGCACCACGCCATTCCTTTACTAATGTAGCAGTTATTTAGGAGGATAATTCAGTAGAATGAGACTTGAAATCTTTACTACTTAGTGGATGCTCACAACCCCTTGAGAGGTGTATTAACCCTTTCTTTCTCCATCTGCCTCAAGGACAGTTTTACACTGCTTATTGTGATTTTTTTTCCACAACTTATTGCACAACAGAGCTATACACCTGTCTTCTTTTACAATATACAAAATTCATAGGACAGTGCAAAAGCAGCATTTTACCTGTATTTGCTAAACACTTGACCTTCCTTGAAATCCTTAAGGCAGTTGACTGTTATACAGAAGCATTGTCAATACTGTGATACTTCATGATTATGGTGGGAGTGAAAGTCCTTAAATATGGCATTTAAACATGGCATACGGGAGACTCTGTCTCCTAGGACAATGATTTAACCTAATGACAGTGAGTGGTAATGCGCGTGGCTTAACTAACACAGCATTAACACGAATTTATAAAGCAACAAGGAGATTAATGGAGATTTGGAAGACACTTTTAATGTAGAGAGTCTTTAATTACGCAAGCCACAGAGTGAAGATGGAGAAGATTTTTGTTGTTAAAATGCTCCTACATAGCTGTTTGTTTGTTTGTTTGTTTTTTCCTAGTATTCCTTTCCCCCTTTTCCTCTTGGTCAAGGCCAATTAAGTTTACAGACTTCACAGATACCTATTTTGACAATGAAATTAAGAAACTATAATTACACTATTTGCAAACAATGAAGCTCCAAAGTCTGTGTGTACTTTGTTACTTGTTATGATTTCTTTCATTTCTCACATCCATTTTTTCCTGTAATAAACACCTCAAAAAATAAAGTGCATAAAGAAACTATGCTCATGGAACATTAAGTTTTCATAGTGAACTACTCAAATGTCAAGAAATGCCAAAGTTAAGGATGAATGCACAACTATAACAATGTCCTCTTGAATATGACAATTGTGTTCAGCTACATGTCCTGTGTATTACAATAGTCTTCAGTTATGTGGTCGCACAGAGCAACATAAGCTATTTACCAGACAAACAGACTATGAAAGTCATTGGAATGGATGTGCCTCCTACCCAGGGGTATGAATAATATTTGGTTAAAGAGACAAGAAAAATAAAACTAATTGTGTCCTAAGAAGAAAAAAAAAAAAAAAAAAAAAAAAAGAGGAATCTTGGCCTGTCAAGGCATTCCCTTAAGAGAATATAGATGATTGTGGCTTCATAAATTTACTTCTACCTGTTGCTACCTGTGAAGTAATGGTAGCTATGGCAAAGTAGAGTTCACAATTTCTTGCACCCCTGTGCTTCCTGCATAAGAATTCCTCAGGGCATGCAGCTATTTGCTATGTTCTTTGCTATGTTCTTTCCTGTAGTGGTGATGCAGTCTGAGCTGCACTGGAAATTTGATTAATTTGGGGATGACAAAGAAAAGACCCTTTCTGAGGAGGAGTTTACTAAGTGTAAATAAATCTGTTCCTTTCTTTTGCCTTCTTACAAAAACCTGAGCCTTTTCTTCTCTCTTCTCTCTTCTCTCTTCTCTCTTCCCTTCTCTTCCCTCCCCTCCTCTCCTTTCCTCTCCCCTCCTCTCCTCTCCCCTCCTCTCCTCTCCTCTCCTCTCCTCTCCTCTCCTCTCCTCTCCTCTCCTCTCCTCTCCTCTCCTCTCCTCTCCTCTCCTCTCCTCTCCTCTCCTCTCCTCTCCTCTCCTCTCCTCTCCTCTCCTCTCCTCTCCTCTCTTCTTTCGCTCTTCTCTCCCCTCCCCTCCCTTCCCCTCCCCTCCCCTCCCCTTCTCTTTCCCTCCCTTCACTTCCTCTTCCCCTTCCTTTTTTATTCTATTTATTTATTTATTTATTTACTCACTTACTTACTTACTTATTTAATTTTATGGACAGCATAGTCACTCTTTAGTATGGATGAAAAGGACCTGGATCCTAACAGTGGATAACTTGGATGACTCAGGAGTCTCAGGAGATCATTTCTTGATTCTATTAAATGTCAAGGAAATGCCATCTTAAATCTTCATTGCATGAAATATTTGAAGGGTACTCTACATGAAATCTCACTATTTCGCAGCCCTCAGCAACTCAAAACATTGAGAGCCTGAAAACCAATATAACCTAAAGGTCCTGTTACCTTAAAAAAGTATAAGCGTATTTTACTTTTTCTTTCTAAAGGTAATATAATGGAGAAGGAGAAAAAAAAAAAAAACAACACAGTTTGGGAGTGACAAGAGCATTAGCTCTTCGGTAAAGTTTACAGGGATTCAAACCTTTCATCAAAAATCAATTCCTTTATTATTGCTGTGTATGCATGGATTAAAAAAAACTACACTGCGGTTTTATTCAGTGAAAGAATCCCATGGAACTAGTGAAATGCAAATGTGGCAAAACACATGGTTCTGAGCATAGTTAAAAGTTTAATATGCAGACGTGCAGCACCAGAGTGTTGTAGAAAATGGTGCAAAGGATTTGTGTGAAGGTTATTAGAGTATGTTTTCTCCTAGAGAATTTAGGTAGTTAATTCTGGTCATAATGTTTTTAATGACCTCTCTGATTAATTAGTTATGTAATAAGTAAAAATCAGGACATAGACATTTGTTTTTATTTTCTTTGAATCAGATAACATTTATCTCTCTGTTGAATTTTCAAACAGCAAGAGTGCAACAGGATATCTCTATATGAACTCTTCAAGAGGAGTGCAGCACTGGAGGCTCCTGGGTATCTGTCAGAAGCTGGAACAATTTTTGGCTCAATGCTCTTTCAGCAGCACATGTCCCCCTGTGGACCAACAAGTCATCACTGGATCCCTGATGGTGACTTTTCCTGCTTTATATCTCATTTGCTAGGATGATATACAGGATATATAACTTATCCTATATATTCAGTATGTATATTGAGCCATCTATTTCAACAACTGGAGCAATACAGCATCAAATACCAGAAACCCACTAATTCTCTACTATCCTCACCAGCACTACCTTCTTCAGCATTTCGCTTATTCAGAAGTACAGCCCAGTTCTCAGAGGAGCTAACACTCAGATTATACTATCAATGACACTAGTCAGGTTTAGGCTGCTGAGGGGAACCTCTAATTATCAGCAACTTCTTGTTTTGATATTCATGGTACAGATTAGAGAAGAGAAAACTCAGATGAGGATTTGTGTTGGTCTTCCCACTGCACGGCTATTCTGCAAATCAGGAATATCTCTTGGTGTATTAAATTAGCTGACAGCTAGGATTACCCTGATCTACCTTTTCCTTCCTATCATTTACAAGTGACAGAGGTTTATCAGAATCTAGCAGACAACTCTGCTGACAAAGAATAATCTCTGAAGCCCTGTGGTAGCACAAGGCAAGTACACTGAACAACTGGCAAGAGGTCACTGAACAGAAGGCAAGATTTCCGAAATGACTGACAGGAAATACATACTTTAGAAGTGAGCCTTCAAGACAAAATTATGACTCATTCAGACTAGAAGAACAGATGTTTGAGTTGAAAGTGTCCTACATAATAAGAGGAACTATTAACTTATAAGAAAATAACATTATGAAGAGAGCTAGAAGGAAGGCCTAGGAAGGCTAGTTTTATAACCAAAGTATATTCATCTATGGAAAAGCTTGCATACTTTACTTTAATGTTTGTAGATTGTCATCTTTCTGATCATACATTCCGACTGGGTAATGCACATGTGGTGATATGCTGATTCTCCTGTTCAGTTTCAGTTACTTCCCTCTGTTTGTCAATATCCAAATAAATCCAGTTTGAGTGTGAGGCTCTAAGACAGAAGCATCAGGTTGAAGACTACGAAAAAACAATTGCACAGCTACAGAAATATATAATCAGTGAGTGACAAATTAATCCCCAAACACTTATCAGTTTATCTTCACTAGTGATAACAAAATATTTTCCTTACTGTGGACTTTATGTGTTAATTTTACAAAAAAAAAAAAATAATTTATATGACAAATATCTTCACTTTAATACTTTTACAATCTCATCCCAAACTTATACACATACATGCCTATCTCTACACCTTAGATATTCCATTTGCAAAGAGAACTGAAATTTCATTATTTTGAAAACACTCATTCAAAGATCACTTTATGCATAGGTTTTCTTTAAAGGCTTTTGTTTGTTTGTTTGTTTGTTTGTTAGTTAACAAATATTTTCCTTTTTTTCTGAATACATGATGTTAGAAAGCATGTAAATTCACTATTTTGACTCGAAAATGACAGCTGTTTAATAAGCAACTATAGGCAAAATCTTCAATGACTGAACTGCCCATGTAGGCTACTTATAGAACCAGAATCTAAATACCAAATCATACAGTGATAGCTTGCTTGGTACTCATAGAAAGTACTCATAACCATTCTCATTTTCCTGACTATTTTAAACAAGTTAAATAAATTATTTCACTTAATTCTTATGCTTAATCAAACATTAATTGCCTTCGTATCTGTAAGAATACTCTAAATCCACGCTTGTTTCATGAAGGTTTTAATCAAGTCTTTGACATCTGACATCTCTGAGGAGTAGGTACCAATAATTGATGATTTTCTTGGAGCTTCATTTTTCCATTCTGTGATGGAGATGGCTTGGTTCTTTAGCATGTGAGTTTTAAAGAGAAACTGCAAAGTAAATTTTTCCACTTCTGTGAAGGAACAACATTTTAAAAGTAGATGAGGTGTGAAGTACTAACCCAGATCTCTGTATTCATTCCTGGCTTTCATCTACATAGGCAGTTTGGATTGTGTGAAAATATATAAACCTCATTGTGACAAGTGATAACTACTCCAAATGCTTTTTAACTCAAATATTTAAGCCATGGTGTCCAACATTTTGGCTTGCCTGGGCCACATTTGGTGAATAGAAATTGTCTTTGTCCACATATATGTAGGTCAGTCTAAAAGTAATACCTCCTATTTATTTCCATGGAAGTTACAACAGATACAAAGAACACAATAACATGATTTAATGGCGCAAATTCTCAGCTACAAAACATTATTTTTCAGTGTAGCCACCACCATTCACTATGCATTCACTAACGATGAAAAGAGCCTGCATGGCATGCTTATAACAATCTCATGAGCAAAGGTGATCCACTGTCACCACTGCTGAAACACTCCACACACACCACTTCACTGTGCTCACATCCACTCTTTGGTCTCCATAAATGTTCAGCAAGCATCCACAAATATCAGTGGGTGCAATTTCTTTCTCATGGAGGAATTCTATTCCACACCTTTGCTTCATAAGCTCTTCCATGACAGATGCAATTCTGTCAGACTGCCCCCTCTGCTGTCGTTTGTCACATGGTAACAACTTGTTTGGGATGCCATCTCCAAGCAATTGGGAAAGAAGAAGGTTATCAGGCATAGTCAACATGGATTCACCAAGGGGAAAGCATGCTTCACCAGTTCAGTATCCTTCTATGATGTCATGATGGGCTGGCTAGATGGGAGGAAAGCACTGGATATTGTGTACCTTGACTTCAGCAAGGTGTCTGACGCTGCCTCCCACAACATCCTTATCATGAAACTTAGAAAATGTGGAATAGATGGGTGGCAGTGAGGTGGATTGAGAACTGACTGATTGGCGGAGTTGTCATCAGCAGCGCAGAGTCTGGTTGGAGGCCTGTAACTAGTGGTACTCCCCAGGGGTTGGTGCTGGGTCTTGTTCAACAGGGATAGAGTGCATGCTCAGCAAGTTTGCTGATGATACAAAGCTAGGAGTAGCTAGACTCCTACAGACTGGAGAGTTGGACAGGAAGGAACCTGGTGAGGTTTAACAAGAGCAAGTGTAGGGTCTTGTACCTGGGGAGGACTAACTGCATGCATCAGTGCAAGTTAGGCGCTGACCTATTGGAAAGGAGCTCTGCAGAGAAGGGCTTGAGGGTCCTTGTAGACAACAGGTTGACCATGAGCAATCAGTGTGCCCTTGTGACCAAGAAAGCCAATGGTATCCTGGGTTATGTTAAAAAGAGTGTGGTCAGCAGGTCAAGGGAGGTGATCGTTCCCCTCTGCTCTGCCCTAGTGAGGCCAAATTTAGAATTCTGTGTCCAGTTCTGGGCTCCCCAACAGGGATCTCTTAGAAGGAGTCCAGCAGAGTGCCACAGTGATGATTAAGGGGCTGGAACATCTCCTATAAGAAAGGCTGAATAAGATGGTTATGTTCAGCCTGTGGAAAAGAAGATTGAAGGGGGATCTGATAAATGTTTATAAATGTCTGAAGACACAAGGCAAATGTATGAAGCCAGTCTCTTCTCAGTGTTGTGTAGAGATAGGACAAGGAGTAGTGGCATAAAACTTGAACACAGAAAGTTTAACACAGACATGTGTAAGAACTTCTTTATGGCAAGGGTGTCAGAGTGCAGGAACAGGCTGCCCAGAGAGGTTGTGGAGTCTCCTTCTGTGGGGATATTCAAGATCTGTCTAGACACCTACCTGTGTGACCTCTTGTAGGGGTAGCTGCTTCAGCTACGGAGTTGGGCTCGATAACCTCTTGAGTTCCCTTCCAAACCCTGCAATTCTGTGATTCTCTGGCTCTGTCCCTTAATCCCTATCCGGAGTCTCTCTACTGTCTTGCTGCCAACTGATAACTCTGTACTGTCCAGCCCCTCCATTACACACAGCACCACTATTGCATCTCTTCTTCCCTGCCTGTCTCTTCTGAAAAACCTGTAACTGTCCATGGCAGCACACCAATCACAGGACTCTTCCCACCAGATCATGCTTATACCAATTATATTGTAGCTTCAAGGCTTCTAGCTCTTCCTGCTTGTTCCTTATACTGTGTGCATTGGTGTAGAAGCATTTCACGTGTGCTTTATTATACCCACACATCACCTCATGGAGCAAACTGAAGAATCTCACCAGCACAGAGAGCCTCTGATTGTGGCATGCCATCTGTTAATTTATCACCAGCAGTATAGATGCAATTCAGCTGGACTAATGATCTCAACCCCAGCCTGGGCATGTCCTTAGGCTCATAACAAGCAAGCCTGGTTTTATTCCCTTCCCCCTTCAAATCTAGTTTAAAGCCTTCTCAACAAGCCCTGCCAAATCCTGGTCTAGAATGCTTTTCCCCTTTGAGGCATGTGGAACACATCTGTTGCCAGCAGGCATGGTACTGAATAAACTGCCTCATGATTAAAAAAAGAAACAAAATTGTTCTGATAGCACTAGCTGCTTAGCCATATGTTGATCAGATGGGTTTTCCTGTTCCTCTTGATATTTCTCCCTGCTTCTGAAGAGATTGAGGAAAACACCACCTAGGTTACTGCTCCTTCAATTAGCCATCCCAGCATCTAAAAGTTCATCTTGATAACCTTCTGATTTCTCCCCTAGACTTCATTCCTATCAACCTGAACTACCTAAGTGGGTATTATTCACAACACTATAGCAGACCAGGGGGCTTCCTGATAATGTCCCTGACTGGGCTCCATAGAGGCAGCAGTCTTCCCTATGGGTAAGTCTTGATCAGCATTTTGGGCTCTCTGTTCTCCTCAGAAAGGAGTTGCCTATGGCAACTGCCTTGCTTTTCTTCTTGGCAGAGGTAATCTTAAGGCATGGGGACTGACTGAGTTGCCCAAGACAGCCTTCTGGATGGACTTTCTTCAACATCCTCACTTGCACATCCTTTGAGTCCCAGAGCCTCATACCTATTATTCAAGGGTACACTGGGTAGGTAGGTAGGCTGGGAGAGGGTTGTCTACTATCTGAGCAGGGCCCTGTTCCTTTCTTCCTTGTCACTCAGGTCTCCTTCAAGGGACCTAAGTTTTAGGAAAGGTGCTGCTTCCCTCTGTTTCCTACATGTAGGCTTTCCCAAGCCTTCCAGTCCACTCATAGCTCCTAATTTTCACTTTTCTTTCACTCAATTCTCACTAATTTACAACCCAGTGATAGCAAGTAAACAGTATTCCTTTGTTCCTGCACTTCATCTTACCTCATATATAACAGTGGATGCTCTCCTGACTGTTCCTTGGGCTCTTATCTAATTTCTAATTCTGTAGATTGATCATGTAATGATCATATTTAGATCAATTGTAGATGATCATGTAATGATCATACATGATCTGATTCAAAACCTAATGAAGCCAAAGAAATGACAGAAATATTAGAAGGTGTGGACGGGTATCTCTGTTGTTTCAGTGATTCATAGATATCTCTCTCCTGTAACCCTCTATCTGAATACAGATCCCTCAATCCAAAATTAAATGTCTTACGATTCTTCTGCATCCCCATCCTGCTGGTCTCTGAGGGGTTGTGGAGAGCCTTGATGCTGTGCCAGCGCTACTCAGCAATAAATAAAACATCAGTGACATAACAATGCTGTTCTAGAAACAGGTGCAGAACACAGCACTGTATGGGCTGCTAAGGGGAAAGTGAGTTCCATCCCAGCTAGACCCATTACAGGGTGATCCTAATGTAAACCCCCTTTCCTCCCCCCTCCGTCCCCCACCCCCAAAAAAGGCATTAATGTTCTCATTATCATCTGACAAGGCCTATCCTATCTTCAAGTCTTTATCATTTTCTTCATTTTCCATATTCAATTTCCTTTACTTAATTTTGACTTCAAAATGGAAATGCCTTGATTTGCTTAGCTACTTTTCTTTGTTGTCTTTGACTTTCTTATTCTTTGTATTTCATCCACTGTTTAGCACCAAACTCCTGACTCACTCACTCAAATTTTTATGCTTCACCTCTCTAATTTTTCATGTCATTCATAAAAATATTCCTTCCTTCCTTCCTTCCTTCCTTCCTTCCTTCCTTCCTTCCTTGCTTCCTTCCTCCCTCCCTCCCTCCCTTCCTTGCTTCCTTCTCCTCTCTTCCTCTCTTTTTAAGAGGTTCTTAAATCTTTAGATTCCAATTGGGATCATTAATACTCATAGAATCATAGAGAATCACAGCCATTTGCCTGTTAGCCTGTTCCAGTGCATTACTGCTCTTTCTGAGAAGAAACTTTTCCTAATATCTGACCCAAACCTTCCCTGGCACAACTTAACATCATTCCCTCTCGTCCTGCCACTAGTTACCTTGGAGAAGAAGCTGATTCTCACCTCACCACATCCTCCTTTCAGGTAGTTGTTGAGAGGGATAAGGTCTCTCCTGCACTTCTCCAGACTAAACAATCCCAGTTTCTTCAGCTGCTTCTAAGTAGAATTGTACTCCAGACTCCTCACACAGCTTTGTTGCCCTTCTTTGGACAAGCTCCAGGGCTCTAGTATCTTTCTTGTAGTGAGGTGCCCAAAACTTAACACAGAACTCAGGATGCAACCTCACCAGTGACTACAACAATCACCTCCCCAGTCCTTCTGGCTACACAGTTTCTGATGCAAGCCAGAATGCCATTGGCCTTCCTGGCCGCCTGGGCATACTGTTGCCTATGAAATAACACTCTCAGATCTTTCTCCCCTGCATCTTTTCAGCTACTCTGCTCCAAGCGTGTAGCAGTGGATGGGGTTGTTGTGACCAAAGTGCAGGATCTGGCTTTTGGTTTTGCTGATCTCATAAAATAGGCCTCAGGCCATTGATTCAGCCCATCCAGGTCCCTCTGTAGGGCCTTCCTATTCCCAGGCAGAACAACTCTTTCTCTCCATATGATGTCATCTGCAAACTTACTGAGGCTACACACTCAATCCCCTTGTACAGATCATCAATAAAGATACTGTGCAGGACTGGCCCCAGTACTGTCAGCTGGAGAACACCACTTATCACCAGTCTCCAGCTGGATTTAACTCCATTCATCTCCACTCTCACGGCCTGACCATACAGCCAGTTTTTTACCCAGCAAAGAGAAGGCCTCTGTAAGCCTTGAGCTGTCAGCTTCTGCAGGAGAATACTGTGGGAGGCAGAGTCAAAGGGCTTTTCTTACATCTAGGTAGACTTGATCCACAGCCTTTCCCACATTCACACGTTGAGTCACCTGGTCATAGAAAGAGATCAGGTAGGTCAAGCAGGACCTGCCTTTCATGTACCCATGCTGGCTAGGCCTGATCCCCTGATGGTCCTGTACATGCTGTGTGATTACATTCAAAATTATGTGCTCCATAATATTCCCTGATACCAAGATCAGGCTGACATGCCTCTAGTTGCCTGAATACACCTTCTGATGATTTTTTTAGATCATCATCGCATTGGTCACACTGGCAAATCTCCAGTCATCTGGGATTTCCTTAGTTGACCGAGACTGACAGTAAATGAAGGAAAGTGACTTGGTGAGCACTTCTGCCAGCTTCCTCATTGCTCTCAGAAGGATCATATCTGGCTTGTGACTGTCCAGGTTCACTAACTTGTTCACTAACTTGTGACTGTCCAGGTGGAGTAACAGGTCACTAACTTTTTCCTCCTGAATTGTGTGGCATTTATTTTGCTCCCCATCCCTGTCTCTCAGCTGAGGGGGCTGAGTATCCTCAGGATAATTGGTCTGACTATTAAAGACAGAAGTAAAGAAGGCACTGAGAATGTCAGCCTTTTCTTCATCCTCAGTGGTAAGTTTCCCTGCTGCATGGGAGAAAAAAAAAACACAAAAAAACAGAGATTCTCCTTGGCCCTGCTTTATTTTTTAATGTATCTGTATAAATCTTTTCTATTATCTTTAGCAATGATTGTCTGATTAAGTTCTTGCTGGGCTTTTGCCTTTCTAATTTTCCCTCTGCAGATCCTAGTAACATCCTTGCACTCTTCCCAGGTTGTTAATCCTTTCTTCCAAAGATGTTAAACTCTTTTTTTGCCTGGAGTTTCAGCAAAATCTTCTTTGCAGCAAGGCTGGTCTTCTCTGCTTGCTCATTTTATGACACATGGGGACAGCCTGTTCCCGCACCTTTAACATTTCCTTCTTGAGGAATGTCCAGCCTTCTTGAAGCCCTTTGCCCTTCAGGACTGACTCCCAAGGGATTCTCCCAGCCAATGTCATAAACAGCTCCAGAAGCCCAAGATAGCAGGCTTGCTGACCCCACTCCTGACTTCATCAGGAGTTGACAACCCTGTCATTCCCCACATTTCCCATCAGTCCTTCTCTTTTGTAAACAGCAGGTCTAGTAGGGTACTTCCCCTGCTAGGCTCTGTTACCTGCTTTTTCAGGAAGTTACCTGTCACACAATTCAGGAACCTCCTAGTTTGCTTCCTCTCTGTTCTACTGTATTTTCACCATGTATCAGGGAAGCTGAAGTCCCCTGTGAGAACAAGGGCTAGTAATTACATGACTTCTGCCAGCTGCTCATAGAATGCTTCATCTCTTTATCTTGTTGGGTAATCTGTAGCAGATCCACACCAAAATGTCAGCCTTGTTGGCCTTCTTCCTGGTCTTTCCCATAAGGACTCAACATCATCAAAACACTGCTGAATACAGAGAGCCACTCCATTGCCTCTCCTTCCTAGCCTATCCCTTCTGAAAATCTTATAGTCCTCTATTGCAGCACTCCAGTGAGAATGATCTCATTATGTCTCAGTGATGGCAAATAAGACATCATTTTCCTTCACAATAGCTACCAGCTCCTCCTATTTATTGTCCACACTGTGTGCACTGGTACAGACGCCCTTCTGCTGGGCTATTTGCCTCACTCTCAGCCCTGACCTGCTGTCCCAAGGCTCATCGCTCGTGAGCTTAGTTTTATCCTGTTCCCTCTTTAAACCTAGTTTAAAGCCCTCTGGAACAGTAAGCCACTTCATCACATGGCTGTTTTCCCTTTCATGTTTCCTTCTCTTTTCTGACTTTAAATGTGTGTTGCTAACTTGATATTTATTTAGTTTTCTGAGTACATTTACTTACTTACCCTGTACATACTTCATTCTTCTCAATCCTTCATTTTATGTTTCACATATAAAAATAAAGCACAGATTAGTTAACAGGTATAGCTCTCCTTCAGCTGTCTGTGTTGCTTACTTAGTGAGATAAATCTTGTCTGTCTCACTAATCTCCACATTAATAAATTCTGTATTCTTATATGATTAAAATTAACGTCGTTTTGGAGACAGTAAAATTGTGTTAATTTTTATGAGCAGGGAGCAACAATTAAGGGTGAGGTCATTTTAGCATATTTCTCTTGTTCTCCATTGTTCCTTGGCTTCAGAAAACAACCACTTGGGAAGAGGAAACAAACGAATAATGGAATTTGAGGGAGCGGGTAAGAAGTAAGGGAGAAATAGAAGATCAAAAAGCCATTTTTTTCCACCATGACTGTGAATAAAATCTCTTTTTTCCAAAAGTACAATCCAACATTAAAAGAAAAATATCTAAATATTACATGTATAAAATTATTACTACAACAGTTTTTAGAGAACTTGATACAAATCTATATTCATGGAATCTATATTTCTTAGAAAAATGATATGATTTGCAAGTCTTTTTATAGTTTATAAGCACTTATGAGATTGTATTATTTAGTGCTTTCTAGGATAAGTCTTCTATTAGTTTCCTGGTTTTTGAACAGCATTGTTACCACAGATTCACTACCAAGAAAATAGCTCATACCTAATTCTCATAGTTTCAAAATGTACAGGAACTCTGGAACATACTATTATAAAACGACACATTTTTTGCTTTCCTCTAATAAAAATAAAAATCAATACTGAAAATAAAATCTATTGCTTTTTAGTGAAGTTCTTCTAGTTACGTGTCTCCTGGTGAAATTGCAATATGCTAGAGTAATATTTGGTGTTTTTATTTTTACAAATGAAAGGGTATGACAGAAGGGAGTGATCTGGATATATAAGTCTTCGATAAAATTTGTGTGTATACATATGCATATACATAAACACATACACAGAGGTGCATTTATGTAGACAAAGCTCAAAGTTACTTTAAAATTATTCATATCTGTACAGAAACGCGTAGAAATTTTCTCCACTCATTAAAATACAAGGAACCTATGTATTTTGTTCACCAATTACTCTGTAAGTAAATGCTGATTTAATCCTGTTTCCCTAATTTATTCTCTTCTGTAGCTCAGTCTGAAGCAGCTCAAATGAAGAATGGACATTTAGACAGTCTTCACTTTTGATATGGAGAAGTAATAACTGAACAGCCTTCAATTTTGTAATATTTCTCTGACATTTTCTAGACATCTACTAATATATGATGTGCTACTAAGGGATGTGTTTTAGTGGGAAAATATTTGTGGTGGGTGGATGGTTGGGCTGGATGATCACGGAGGTCCTTTCCATCTATGGTGATTCTATGATTCTATGTCTCAGACAATTCTGTTGATAACCCCATCAGAGCCAAAACTCCTTGCTACCCAATGGGCCACACTATGCTTATATTTAGAAGAAAGTTGCTCTCTGTGTAGCTGAGTCATTAACCTAGAAAACAAAGTTTTGGACTTAGCCATCTTCTCAATAGATTCTCATGGCAAACTGTCAGAATTGTTTAAATAAGCCCACAGGCTTACCACAGTTTGATGCAAGAGATGTATACCAGCTGCTCAAGTTTACAGCCTGAAAAATGTAGAAAGAAATCACCAAAAATCCATCTGCAAATAAGGACAGAAAGAGACCAGAGGAGACTGTAAGCAGTAAGTGTGGTAAACAGAAGCACACAGGAGCTCCATCAAAATGAAAGAGAGAAGAAAAGATAGGGAAGAGGGTGATCATAAGGGCTGCAGACAGAATTGTGCTGAACAATGGGGATATGGTCAAGAATGCTCCTGCGGGTTTCCTCAAATATTCTGTTTTGTGTTGGGCAAGCATCTGAACCACTTGGGTAACCCATATATTTTTGACTGCTTCTAATCTGAACTGCATCTGTTGATTTGATTGTTTTTCTTTGGCCTATATCTATTCTTGAGAGAGCAATGTTTAGCAAGGAGGGAGCTGACAGCAGAGCAGGAAAGCTCTGGCCTTTGCTTTAACACATCCCACGCTCTGGCATCTTGCAGCATTCCTCAAGTGGGAGTTTTGGGAAGAGACACTATGTGCTACTCACCAGATGGGATTCCGAGATTTTTTTTTTTAATATGAAAAACCACACACAAACAAACAGAATATTTAGAAAGAAAAAAAAAAAGTGAAAAGGGCATTTGTTTGGGTCGAAAATCCCCTTCCTCCTACTTTTTCATCTGACTGTGTTATTAGCAACCACATCTGTCATGAAAAATGAGGCAGAAGAAGGTCTCTGAAAATACATGCTTACAAAAAAAGTAAAAATGTGAGGTTGGAAAGCAAACACAATAAGCAGGAAGCTTGACTGGGCTTCTTTGCTAACAAACAGATCTGAAGCCTACAGGGCCTAACAACTTGACTATTGGGGATTATTTGGCAAAATAGCGTGTGGAATAATACAGTTTACTTTCCTGGACTGGTGGATGGAATTAATTGGACATCAAGTTTGACTGCATATGTCCAGCCTGGGATCCTTCCCACGTGTCTGCTTGTGGGTGCACTGTCTATTTAGTTATGCTCCAAGTTCATGCTGTCAGGAGAAAATGTGTGCCATGTGCAAGGCTACAACCTCTGCCTGCTGAAGCACCCTAACAACCCATTCATGATGGTCACAACCACCATGCCTTTCTGTAACATCTGTAGACTTTCACACAAGTTGAGGAATGGGACATTTATTAAAAATAAAAAATAAAAAAAATTGCATATCTGTTCTCCTTTTCCTTCCACTTCACAGCCCCTTGTCTGAGCCCATCAGATTATGGACCCCAACAGCCACAGCTATCAAGAATAGGAATTTGCCTATCACAAGATTACCACACTAAACTACACTCACTTTGGTCTTCCCTTTGGGTGTGATGGTACTTATCCTGAGTCTGTGGTAAAGATATACTGCATCAAACAGTAATCCTGCTGTTCATGCAAGAAAATGCAATGTGAAATGGGAAGAATAGCATCATTGTAAAAAAGAAGGGGGAATGTTGGCAGAGAATGGAAAAAACTTTGGAGGAGCTGAAAAAGAAATAAAAAGGGTTGTTTTTTGTACTGTTAGCTCAGTGTTTTTCTGGTATTAACTTATTGCTGCTTTCTGAACTTTGAATTTTAACTTATAAGAATGAGGAGAAAATGAGAAGAAAACTGTGTGAGGTTTGTGCTTGTAACTTTATGCACAGTTAGTCATATCAGTGAATGACAGAAGTGACACACAGCAGTTAGACAGAGGGGAGAGTAGGATTGCAGCTCTATTTGACAGGTTCATTATGACTTTGTAGCTTTCTGGAACAAAAATTTTCACACGCACACTTGCATTTTTTTGATGAATAAAAGCAGAAATTCCTGAGATTTAAAATACTCTTATCAGTTGTGTTTACTGTGGCAATGTGACAGAACTGGAATAGCTTAACTGTAAAAATGGGAGATTCAGAGGGCAGGATGTGTACGTAATAAATCCTTCAGAGTATTTTGGCGGGCTCTAGGATGTGTAGGTTTCTGTTTATGCTTCCTTCTGGAAGAGCAGGACTCTTCTACATAAATTAAGATTTCAAAAATCCCTCTTGAATTTAATGATTCTGCAATCCAGTTACAAGCAACATATTTAAAGTATTGTGAAGATATGGAAAATGCAGCAGCAGCATCTCTCTGCTTTTCTGAAAATGCAATTATACTACATGTCCTCTCATACAAATCAAAGTCTTTTTTGATGAAGCCCTTTTTTCGTCTTTCAGAATAATAATCCAGAGCTAGACTTGCATGCTGTCTAGCAATCAGACTTGTGCCTTAAAACATGGGAGTAAGTTCAAGGACCATTTAGCAAATATAATTCTTTTCAAATTCATATAAATACAAACACACATGTGCATTGATATGTATCAGTATTTATATGAATTAATACACTTACAAATATATTTTATCTAACATATCCATACACAAAGAACATGTAAGTTCTCTCTTCCCCCTCCCTCAGTGACTAAATACATGATTAGACACAATAAAAACCTCACCTTATCAAACAAGTGCATTTGAGAAGGCTGTCAGTGGTAACTGTGTAGAGAGATATAACTCTACAAAAGCATGCAGTTCTCCCAAGTTTGCTCTCATAAAAGATTTATTTCTATCATAAACTGTCACCTTTCCCTTGGTCCTCTGACATTACAGTGCTGTCACATCCAGCACAGTGGGGTGGCTGGGATTTTTTCTTTTTTCAAATATGAAGACTGACAGGCAGTTCACAGTGCTAAAGAGCAAGATAGTACTGCATATATAACATTTGTACCAGCTGAATGGCTACAGCAAACAAAGCAATAAACTCTACTTTTTTCAGCTATGAAAAAAAGCTCCAACCGAGAATGAGCCATATGAACGTGTTGTACATAGAAAAAATAGACCTGGTTCAGAACAGGAATCTTACCATAAAATCATTTCTAATTCTCATTATAATTTACTAACTTCTTACTCTTTTTTTCCCTTGTATTTTGATGTTGATGCTATGCTGTTTGTGTACATCGTATGTCAGAACAAAAGCAGCATTTGCACCACCTTCTCAGCATCCAACTCAAGTAGTGAATGGCTGCCTTGTCACTACCAGTCTCTCTTGTCTGTAGAGGGAGTTTAGGTGCCTGATTTGGGCCACTTAATTGCACCTACAACTGAAGTGGAATGGGTATTGTAAACACCCCCAGTGTGTAATCTGCTCTGAATGGTCTCATGTGGAACTGTGGACTGCAGTCTTTATTTACTGATTTTTGCCAATGCTCATTGTGAAGGAGGATATTAATGATAGAGCATTTATACACGTCTCCTTATTGTGACCTTTTATATGCTTAACAGTCCTGACAATCTACTCTCCAGAGGCTTGCACTACCTGGCAAGAACAGATGGATTTCCTTTACAACCGAGGGTCAAAGATAAAGGAACATGTTCTTAGATATGTCAGTACATGAATTAAAATGTAGTAATGAATTTGCGGTCTACTTTGTGACTTTATTTTAGACCTCGACCTTAATATCGCATTTAACTGAGCACAATCATAGGTCAGAAATTAGAAAGATTTAAGCAATCTTCTGCTCTACCAAGGGAACATGATTTAATCAGATCTGACTCAACGTGCTCCTCAAAGTTTAGGGAGCATTAGACTAATAGTACTAAGAAAGAAACCGTCACCATAGTTACATCCACGCTGCAGAAGCACAACAAGGCTTTCGAGTGCAGTTCTTAATGCTTTGCAGAAGCTTGCAGTCAAGCATTAACAGTTTTTAATGCTACCTTTTTTTTTTCATTGTTTTTAGATGAATGACTGTGAAAATCTGCTCACCTTCAACTGTTTACAACATAGCTATTTTGAATAATTACATCATTCAAGCAGTACATTTCATCATTCACTGGAAGAAAACCCACCTCCAGTTCCAAATACACAAAAATGTAGGGGTTAACAAGTCACATATCTCAAAGTCCCTAAGGTTCACCCATGAATAGGAGTGCAGGGAGACAGACTGTGAGTTCCTGAAAGGGGAAGTGGAGGGGCAGAGTGCCTTCATGTCCCTGAAAGTGACAAAGTGGAATAAGCAGCCATGTAATTGTGATGCCTTAATCTCTTCCCTTTAGAAGGCAAAAGAAGAAGGAAGGTGTGAGAAGAGAGTGTCGGCAGCTGGGACTTGACCTGTGTTCAGCATTGTTTTTTTTTTTTTTTTAGCTACATTTTGACAGCTTCAGAAGTATTAATAAGTGTTCAGCTGGAAAGACAGGTAAGTAAATATGCACCATCCACATATGTTTATCATGTAAGGTGTGCAGTGCTTCTCCAAATACAAGACAGGACAGAAAACATTATAATACATAACCTTAAGTTTACTTGGCTCCCACACAGTGCATGGGAAAAGTTGACTTCACAGAGTTTCAGATTAGATTGACAAAACTAATCAATTTGCTGATTTAGCTGTTCTTAAATATGCATATAGATTAAACATAAACGATGTACAGAGTAGATTCAGTATGAACACTTCTAAACCCAATTACTCTACAGAGTACTGTAGGATGAAAATTCTCTTTGCCCCAAGTTTTTGCTAATCAAGCTTTGTTTTTCTTTCTTATTTAAAACTCCGTTTCACCATATCAAATTGTAATATCTAAAGGTATCTGATGAAAATAAACTACTATTTATTATTGTCATCTTAAGTTCATTTACAGTAATTCTAACCTTAGCCTATTCCCAGGAGATGCAATGTTTGCTTTTCTTTGTCTTTTAAATGAGATGATAAACATTGAAATGTGCCAGCAAGATGAAAAGTGGTTTTTAGTTTGTGTTAGTGTTGTAACAATCCTGGAGGCTTTGGTGGTGCTTTAAAACAACAACAACAACAACAAAAAAAGACATTTTACATTAAAATGACGTTGAAAACAGAAGGTTCAGTCCTGAACACTGAAGGCCAGTGAAGATAAATCCTCCAGAAAGTCTGTGGAAGTTGCTTTTATAATTGCTTAAGGTCTTGTCTGCATTATATTTAAACTATCCCAGATAGAGGATTTATGATTTCATAGCAAGGAATTAATATTTCAGAAATGTGATATGTCGAGGTAAGAAAGGCATTAACTTTCGAAGGGTCACTTGGAAATCGCAGAAAATGGATAGTTATAGAGAATAGCTGCACATATCAGCAAAAAATAAGATTACACCTAGGAAACACTGGGCTTGAAAAAGCCTGGCAAACATTTTGCAAGTTAAATACCGTGGTTCATAAGATCAAAACCCTGGGATAAATCATGTACCTTACCACATATGACCCTTGGCTCCATATCACTACCGTCGTCATTTGTCAATTTTAATACTAAGGCTGAAATGGCTGAGAGACAAACACGAAAATCCATTTTCTCTAATGGTAATAAACTCAGTATGTCAACAAATAATGCACTATGTGATTAACAGAGGAGATCTTCCAATAATTTTCCCTGAGTCAATACCATTGCAATAAGTCAGCAATTAGTAGGGGCTTATATAAAATCTCTTGAGTGACAACATGAATCTCTTAAGTAAAGAAAAATAAAAGCTGCCATTTCTTTTGATACTTTTATTAATTTAATTTCGGACACTTAGCCATAACTCTTCACTTTTGTGCATGGGGGAAGAGAAAGAAGTCAACATCAATTTCTAGAGATCTAATTCTCCCTACAATGACTACACAAATTTGTAGTAAAAGAGTTATGAATTTAAGTTTCCCGCAATCTGCTTAAATCTTCTCCAAAATTTAGAGGTATCTGACAGTAAACTAAGACAGTCCAGAAATTCAAAGACTAGGAAATGAAGTGGTGAATTAGTCTTTTCCCTTGATTTCCTTTAGTGTTACTCATGACATCTGAGATTACAAGCAGTTAAGTTCTGAATGTCTGCAAAATTCATTTGCATATAAAACTTAGTAATAGAATATGTAGATTAAAATTTTGAATAATGAAACTTGTAGTGAGTTTGAATGAGAAACTATGTCTGAGTAAGAGCACATTTTGTATATATGATCTCATCTCCCTTTGAAAGCGGGGGGATTGTAAGAGTCTGCAGTGTGCTTTATATAACTGTTGTAAAAATATCTTTATTAGTCAAACTACACATGGTTGAAAAATGCAAACTGCTTTCTGGTCTGTATTACAGGAATTCAGCTGTAACTTATTTTAGTCCTCTCTCTCTCTTTTTTTTTTTCTTCCCAGACTTTATCTAATAACTCATTAAAAGCATCCAGCTAGGTCAACAATCTGCAAAGCCGGATAGGCATATTTTCACAAGCCTTTGAGAGGAAGGAAATAAGAAAAATTGCAGAGTAGGGTATACTTCTTTGTTCTAACATTTACAAAAATTTTATTTTGAACTGGTATTCAGTATGTGAAATATTGCTGATTTTGAAAGGAATAACAAAGCCCAGTATCTCAGTGCCGATTGATTTCTTCCTTCTGGTTCTCTTTCTTATCAACTGTTCGTATTTCCTCCAGCTAAGCATACTTCTCAATGTTTACCTTCCTAATCCTGAAATTTTTAATGATCTCAATCAGTCACCAGCAAGGGGTTCTGAAACTATTTTTTATTGACAACATAAGAAATGATTGTTTACTTACTAATGTTTCTGATAACTGAATTGTGGATAATCTGAAATGTGAGAAGTTCCTCTGTTTTAAATTAGTGCATGGGAATGAAAAACAGAAAAGAAGAATGAACTATAAGGCACTTAACCATTTCTCAGTTGGTTATCAGTGAAGTAGAATTCACATATTCAAGTCTGCACATCAATTGACTTTCAGTTCTCCAAACCTGATGGCATTTGTTCTAATTTCTCTAGCAGGTCTGAATTTCACCTTATAAAAGATAAAAAATTGTGAGAAGTAATTTTCAGACTGTAAAAAATTCAGATGATTGTCTGAAGATCTAGTCATATTATTTGTTGCTTTCCAAGCTCTTTTTTTTTTTTTTTTTTTTAATTTTTTGCATCTATTTTACTTCTGTTAGTGCTTTAGGATTGGGATTTTTTCTATGTTGCTGTACACAACAGTGAAATTATATCATGGCATCATAGAATGGTTTGGCTTGGATGGGTCCTTAAAGACCATCTTCTTTAGATATTAGCCACTGAGACATCATTTGTTAGACAGTTTTAGTGTTGAGAAACCAAGACTGTTTTCTCAAGGTAGCCTCAGCTGGCAGTACTGGCTCAGTGTAACTCCTCGGTGCACTACACTAAAATATCCACTTTAGAAAACAGGCAAATAGAAAATCCTGTTTACCAACAGGAATCTGATTTTGATACCAACATAAAGCAATGGTAACTCTACAGAAATCAGTATACTGTTGAATCTTATTAGGTTAATAGAGTCCAGATTGGCGGTGTGGATACTCAGAAAATCCAGGACAGTTTATAACGATAATCAAGAATTTTTGACTTTGAAACACATAAATGTACTCCAGAAAATGCAAATCTACTTAGATATCTGTAAAAGGAAATATTTATATCCTACATTAACTACTAATCCCACAAAGAAGCATGATAATTAAAGTATTAAAATATTCCTTTGAATTTCTAGCTATCACTTATCCCCTTCCAGAGAAAACATGGACATTTTCAATCCTATGATGTGATGAGAACATAAAAAATTTTTCAGTGCTTCCTTTGCCCTCAGTGACCTCATGAGCGTGACAGACACAATGAATGCACTGAATTTTTTTAATTAAGATTCAAAATGCACACTTCAGTGCTCCTGTGACTGAGATTTTTCTATTGAGTGGTGTCTATAATAATTTATTAGTATTTTGGGCTAAATAAGTACAGTTATTTCTCAAGCAGCTGCACAGTTCCTGAGACTTGAGATGCTGAGATGTTTGACATCACAAGCATGCACTGCTTCATAGAAAACATCCTGTTAAATAAACTTATTCTTGGTATATTAATGTACATTTTAAAACATCTTCCATAGGTCTAAAATACAGTATCAGAATGAATAAGTAATAGAGTTACGATTGTTAAGATTTTTACTTAGTTTTCACCAGGTTTTGTTTTAGATATATTGGCATAAAACTCAGGGTAGGTTCACTGAAAAACTCTAATAATAATTACCTGATAAGATAGATAATTATAATACAAAGTATATCACAGATTATAATTCCCACCTGTCAAATTTACTACCTACATCACCATCCATAGAAACAGAATTCTAACCTAACCAAACACATTTTGACAGATTCTATGAATTGCTATCTCAGCGGTTTGTGCAAAGCTTGGAGGGATTTTCTTTCACATTGAGACACCTGGTTTCAAGTTTTAGCATGACTGTTTTGCAGTGTAGCTCAAAAATAGCAAACACTAAGAACTCGTGACTAATACATAGTGCATAAGTGACCAAAACAATAGTATAAATTCAACATAGTAAATCAAGACCAGATGTAACATGTATTCAAAGAATCAAAACTGCCAAAAAAATTAGTGAGTATAAGGAATTTAATTAAGATTCTGAAATGCCTGTAGACAGTATAAATATTAGCATAGGCCTCCTGGTTGTTCCCCCCCCCTTCCTCCCCCCCCCAAGCCTACTTTCTGCTTTAGCATTCCTGTCTTTCCTGATTTGAGGAAGATCCATGGCAACAGGATGACCAGGCAGCAGGCAGACATTAGGGAAGAGTCTGCTGTTGCCAAGATGTACCCAGCAGGTGCACAGCACCAACTCTGGGGAGGCCATGCTCGTGGTCCCAGGCTCTGTGGGATGGTCAGAGCAAAGCAGCAAGTGGGTGATCCTCCAAGGAGCTGCTGTGCTCTGCTGCCATCAGCATGTACCAGTGTGGGCTGTGCAGGCAGCACCATCAGCTGCATGCACTCCAGAAGGGAGGAGTGCCTTTCCAATAACAGAGTGTGAAAATAGCTCCACTACATCGATTCAGCCACCTAAAAGGGCAGCCAAATTTTCAGACTCTCTCCTAGGAAAATTTGATGGAATGTAAGTAAATTTCCATTTTTAAAGCTCAAATCTGGCTTCCAGACAGACACCACAATAACAAACCACTGTAGGCTATTTTTGCTGTAAACCACCTTACCTAGCCAAGAAATAATTTTTGCTGCCCCTGAGAAGCATTCCACCTACTAGTTACTACTATTTATGCTTTGGTAGGGGTATTGTCATAAATATCCCCACTGTCTTAACCCGTTTAATGAAATGTAGTAAATACCCTGTCCACTACATGAGTTAATTAAATAGCTACTTAGGGAACATGTAATCATTGCCACCCAATGCTACATGCTGGGGTTCTCATTTCATGAAGATAATGTAGATACAAAAGTATATAAAGAAAAGAAACTCATATAAGTCACATGAGAAATTTTTGTCATTGCTAATGTTTTTTCTTTCTGTCATGAGTTTTGTGAAGACAGGTTTAATGGGAAACATATGGATTCATTATTGCTGAAAATCAGCCTCCTTTCAGACCATCATTTATTTGCTTTCTAGAAAAAAAGCTATTTATGCAGAAAATTTGCTCTCTGGCAGCTTTAATAGCCAACTTGAAATCCTTGTAATGGTAAACTGGATCCCGCAGTAAAAACAGGGAACACGGGAGTGTTTCAGGAGCAGGATGAATGGTTCTTACTTAGACAAGCACGGTTGGCAATATCAGACCTACTTAGCTATTAAGTAGACTAAATGTTTCCATTTATAATAGGACGCACTTAATTGTTTGCACATTCAAAAAGAAAACCCCAAACTTATGATAGTGACTCATGGTTCATGAAAAAAAAGTCTCATGAATAGTTATTAAAATATGAAATATTTATAATTTCAAGGCTTCATGTATTTCACATAGCCTTAACTATTTTAGTAGGATTTTATGAATATTTAACGCTACAAAAACATTCTTTTGTGATCCAGTTGAAATATTCAGCATAGAGAAAACATTGTTTACACCAGATGATTAATGTCCAAGATTCCTAAAATAACAAGCCTGGAACCAGGAACATGGGTAAAAACGTGTGGAAGTCTAGAATCTGAATTGAGGTTGTTGTGTCCTTGAGAAAATAAATACTGGAGATATCTGATAAGGATGCTGGCTGTATGACATTTAAAAACAAGAGGAGGCAGGTGTTCTGGCACTCTGCAGGGAAAGATGTATGTGCAGTGTGATTCAGCATCACAGTGGCAGTGGTACAAGGGGGTGGATGTGCTAGCTGAGCTGAACAAAACCAAACAATAGTAAAACAAATAATCCTTTGTGCAATGGCAGGCATAACCCAAAATCAAATAATTGGAGGGGAATTATGGCATGGAGAGAGGCACACTTGTTTAAAAATCTGTGCTGATCTTCCCCTCTGTGACAGACATCACCTCGCTGCTCATGGTCCAGCAGTGTCTACCTGGCTTGCAGAAAAGCAGCACACGTTCAGTTGGCACCAGCAGACAGCACTAATGGCCCCCAGTCATTTCATTACTTACAAAATGCTCACTGGGTGCAGCCACTGGCTTCGTGGTGAAAAAGCTCCAATGATGAGCCCGAGTCAGAATTTTGGCAATGATACATCCATACACATAAAAACAAGTTTAAACATTATCATTTGTGCATAATTCTTTCTTGGCATGCATCCTTAGTTACCACAGTTTACAGCCAAAAAACAGTTTCTTCTATTTTTTTTTTTTAACTCTAAAATAGTCTATCAAAAGTGCATATAGTCCTCCTCCTCCCCCAGAAGAGAATTAGCCTTGTGAGGGCTGGGTGGTGTACATGCTTAAGATGCTAGGCTCCCCACTTGCTGCTCAGTTGCACTGCTGCCAGCTGCTGCTGAATGAACATGAGCAGCCAGAGCTTGGCCAAACCCAGTGCTGTCTCTGCTCCATGGCCAAGTAGCATCACCGTGGATGCAGGGAGCACAGTACTGAGACAATGGTGCTTTACAAAGGTATGCTTAGAAGCTGATTTATGGCTGGAAAACCCTCTTGGTTCAAATAGTTCGTAAAGCCTATGACCTAAGTACTTGCCCACAGGGCCACAATAACATTTACGTAGCATAAATTAATGTTTCAACCGCTAATTCAATCTTGCCAGCTAATTCCTTTGGTTTTGGCAGTCTGACCTCTGCAGTAAGTAGAGTGATTGTGGTGATGATTCACAATTCTGGCTGCATTGCATTTTGGAGTCACAAGCAGCCTTATGAACAAAGAAAACTATTAGTTGAACAGCCTAAATAAATAAATAAATAAATAAGTAAAATTCTCCAGAATATGTTTGGATCAGTGCTAACTGAAACTTCCTTTTTATAGGAACTTTATCAAAACCAGCTGTGGAAGTCAAGCAGGAACAGATTTATATATTATGTTAGAAACCTGACAAATTCCGAGAGAAACAGCTGAGTGAATGTCTCTAATTGGCTAGAGAGACACATATAACACATGATGGCTTCAGAATTCCCCAGAGGAAAATTTTTCACTGCATGTGTGTGTTTTTAGTGAGCATTTTTCTTTTCTGATTCCCTCTTCAAGGGAAGCCTTTATTTAAGTTGTGCCCTAAATTCAGAGAGACTTGAGGACTTCTTTTAATGATGCTACTACTACCAGAGAACAAAAAGATGAAGCAATTCTCTGAGGACAACATCTTTTTCTGTGCCTCCTTCCAACAAATATGATCAGTAATATAACTCCATACACAAAATCAGATGTGAGATGTAGCTGGCCAAATATAACTGTTGGAAGGGAAATTCAAGCAGGTAGCAATCCCCTCATTTGAAGTTTCTCCAGCAGCCAGCTGGTCACCTCATTACCTGATATTAGATGGCTAATTTCACTCAGATAGTTCAGTCTTACTGAACGCTACATCAAAAGCATAATTTCTCACCTACAACTATCTAGATGACTGTCTTCTATGATCAGTGTTAAAACAGAAAACAGCTATACAACCTACATTATGAGGCTATATGCTTCCTATAACACAAAATAGTTCTGTTTTTAAAAAGCCATGGAAACATCTAAATGTAAATCATCTTGTGAGAAGAGAGAAATGAAATGAAATGAAATGAAATGAAATGAAATGAAATGAAATGAAATGAAATGAAATGAAATGAAATGAAATGAAAGAAGAGTTGAGTTAAATTCCTGAAGCAGCCCTTTTGTGAAAAATCTACATACCTAGACTCTGGTCTACTTCAAAAATATACACCAAACTCCATGCTTGGTATGCATTCCTGGGACTAAGAAAATGTACATTGTATACTGATTCTGGTGGAGAAAAAAAAAAAAATAATAAAAGAAATTAAAAAATGTGGTTCTCTCTTATTCTGTCACATTAGCAGTCTCAGAGAACGCACAACATCTCTAAAGCCAACAACATAAACTATCCAATAATATTTTTATTAGATCAAATAATTGACACTGAAGAAGAAATTATCTATGATTGCCCTGCAAGACAACTTAATTACGAGTCCAGAACTGCATATAGCAGAGTTCTAATTTTTATGAAATTATACTCAGAGTTATGTTTTATAGCACCTTCGAAGAGGTTCTGGATGATATTCTATCCTATTTCTGCTTAATTTATATATGTCCTAAGAGAGCCAAGAAGAAGAGGATGCCTATCTTTTTACTTTTGGCCTTGCTATTTACTCCTCCCCACCTGTGCTGTGTTGTATGAAAATTTTGGTGCTATAGGCAGAAAAGTCACAAAGACTGGCTCTTTAGTTTTGGGCTTGCACTTGAAGGAGTTTAACTAATGAACTAAACAATTATTTAAAAATACATTTGCCTATATTAGCTTTTTTCACAGAGAATTTCTATCAAGCTCCTTCACTTATGCACACAAGCACAAACAAATCAGCAGTTAATGAAGAAATTAATCAAACTACGCATTCCACATCCTGGTGGAGAAATAGAGAAGATGAGAATACTTTGTTACAGCTGCCAGCATTGGTATTATTTATTATCCTTGATGTATTACATATTTTGTCACTGTGGTTGCAGAGAAGATGGTATGTCTCATTCTCAGACTATTGTGTGTTTTCAACCAACTGAGCCAACTCTGCAAATGTATGCTAATTTTACGTAGAAGACTGTCTGGCAAAAAACATGTCTGGTAAATATGCAGAAAGATCCCTAGGGAAAGTAGGCAAGTTATCCACTCCTTGTACTCCCCAGTGCTATAAAAAGGAAGTTTATATTTTAATGCATTTCTTGATGTGATGCTGGTAAAAGAATTGTTTTCAGTTTGTTGAGGCTACTGTAACGGTTTAGGCAAGCAAAACCTTGTGGTTTCTAGATATTTTTGTTGCAGTGGATTTGCATAAAAAATGCCCAAAGCAATGTGGAAGACATCATTTAAATAAAATTAGGCTCCTTAATTCTTTTGGTTTCTATATTATGAAGTATTTCAAAAATAATCTCCAATCTCTTTTTTCATTCCTGGATTCAATTCTGCAGATAAAGTTGCTTTCAGTTTGTGAACATAGTTTGAGGTACTTACACGAGGAGTAAGTACCATCCAGCTCAAGCAAGGGTTTCATATATTCCTTAATTCCCTTCTCAGAATGAACCACCCTATTACACTTGGTCACAAAATCACTGAACCATAGAACCATAGAATTGGTTACATTTGAAACCGCCATAGGGGCCATCTGGTTCCAACCCTCCTGATGTCAGCACAGGTTGCCACATGATAGATAACGTTGTCCAGGATTCCATCTGGTTTGGCCTTGCACACCTACAAGGATTAGGCATCCATAGTTTCTCTGGGTAACCTGTTCCAGTGCCTCACCAACCTCTGAGTGAAAAAATTCTCCCTAGCATCTAACCTAAATCTCCCTTCTTTTAGTTTAGAAACATTTACTTTTGTCCTACAACTAATTTCTTGTGTAAGAAGTCAGTCTTCCTCCTGTTTATGTGCTCCCTTTAAGTAATGGAAGGCTGCAATGAGGTCTCCCCACAGGCTTTTCCAGGCCAAACAAGCCCAGCTCATTCAACATTCCTTCATATGAGTGGTACTACAGCCCTCTTATAATCGTCATGGTCTTCCTCTGGACTGGCTCCAATATTACCACATCTTTCTTCTGCTAAGGGCACCAGACCTGGATGCAGTACTTCAGGTGAGACCTCATGAAAGAACAGTAGGTGGGGATAATCACCTCCTTTGCAAAGCTGAGCACTCCTCTTTTGGTTCAGTCCAGGATGCAGCTGGGCTTCTAGGCTGAGTGCACACTGCTGGCTCGTGCCCAGCTTTTTGTCCACCAGGATGCCCAAGTACACATCTACAGGGCTGTTCTGAAGGAGTTCTTCTCCCAGTCTGTACACATATCTGGGATTGCCTCAACCCAAGTGCAACACCTAACACTTGGCCTTGTTAAACCTCATTAGGTTTATGTGGGCCCACTTTTCGAGAGTTTCCAGGTCCATCTGGACAACATCCCTTCATTCTCTTGGAACAACTACACCAATCAGCTTACCATCACCAGCGAACTTATTGAGGATGCATTAAATCCCACTGTCTAGATCATTGAGCTTAAAGAGCGTTAGGGCCAAGATGGTTTCCTGGAGAATATCAGTTATGGTCAGTCTTCACCTGGACATAGATCTCTTGATCATGGTCCTCTTTCTGCAGCCATCCAACTTTTTCCTTATCTCTTGCATAGTTCATCCTTGAAATTCAGATCTCACAAATTTAGAGACAGATGTGTGATGTAGGACCATATCAGAGGTCTTGGAGATGTCCAGGTAGATCCTTCAGTCTACAGACACTTCTCCCATTCTCCAAGATCTGCCAAAGATAGTAGATGACAAGACTTGTTCTTTCTTTGTCAACTGATGCCGTCAGTCCATTGAAGAAAGTCACCAGAATGGTCAGGCGTGATTTGCCCTGGATGAAACCATGCTGACTGTCTCAGATTGCCTCTTTGTCTTGGATGTGTCTTAACGTATCTGACGGAAATTATGACAGACTGATAAAATTTCAAAACTTTCATCAAACAGCATCAAACCTCTCATCTGACTAGAGCTTTCTCAGTTTTGTAACCCCATCAGGAAGGAGTAAGCAAAATGCAGTCCTTGAAGGTTTCAAGAAGTAAATGGAAGAAAAGCCTATTTCAGAATCTCAGTACTGCTTACATCCTACATTACTCTCACATAATTCAGAAGAGGAAGTCCTTTTTTAGGAAATAAGAAATCTTTTTACTCACAGGGGATTTCCTTGGAAGCAAGAACTGATAAAAAATAGAATAGAAATTAAACCATTGTTAGGAATGGACCGAATGCTGGAGATCCACTGCTTTTTTAGCTGCCAGTGAAAGTCCCCAGTGATGGAAAACAAACAAACAAACAAAAAAAACAACAACAACACATCACTCCCATATTCAAATAAAGAAGAAAGGAAAACCTGGAGAACTACAGGCCATTAAGTCTCAAGTCTGTGGCTGTGAAGTTTATGCAGTAGATCCTCCGTGGAGGAGATGTTAAGGTAATGTGAGATGTGGAAGTGATCTGAGACAATCAGCAAAGTTTCACCCAAGGCAGATCATGCCTCACCAGTCTGGCAGCCTTCTGTGAGGTAGTGACTGCATTGGTGAACAAAGAGGGGCAACAGGCTACCTGGACTTGCACAAGGCCTTTAACACGTTCCCACACCATATCTTTGTCTTAAAATTGGAGACAGAAGGATTTGAAGGCTGTACTATTTTAGGTGGATAAAGAATTGGTTGGTTGGTCCTAGTCAGAGGTTTATTGTCAAGAGCTCTATGTTCAGATTGAGGCCAGTTATGAGTGCTGTCCCCCAGGGCTCCATCTTGGGACTGCTGTACTTCAAGATCTTTATCAATGAAGGCCAAGTGCAAGGTGTTGCACTTGGGTTGAGGCAATTCCAAATTTATACACAGACTGAGAGAACTCCTTGAGAGCAGCCCTGCTTTGGGTCTCTGATGTATGAAAAGCTGGGCATGAGCCAGCATTGTGCTCTTGTGGCTCAAAAGGCAAACTGTATACTGGGCTGCATCAAAAGTAAGGTAGCCAGCAGAACAAAGGTGACTATTCCCCTCTACTCTGCTATTGTGAGGCCCCATCTGGAGTACTGTCTCCAAAACTGGGGCCACAATACAGAAAGAAAGTGGAGCTGTTGGAGCAGGTCCAGAGGAGAACCATAAAGTTGATCAAAGGGCTGCAATGCCTCTCCTGTCATGAAAGGTTGTTTTTAGCTTGGAGAGGAAAAGGGTTTGGAGAGATCTCACTGTGGTCTTCCAGTACTTAAGGGAGCTTACAAGATGCAGTGGGACAAACTTTTTCTGTGGTTGATAATGACTGGACAAGGAGGAGTGGCTTTAAACTGAAAGAGGGTAGAGTTATATTAGATGTTAGGAAGAATTTTTTTACTCAGAGTATGGTGAGGCTTTGGAACAGGCTGTCCAGAGAGGTTGTGGATGCCCCATCTCTGGAGGCATTCAAGTCCAGGATGAACGAGGTTCTGGGCATTCTGATATAGAGGGTAGCAATCCAGCCCATGGCATGGGGTTGAGACTAGATGATCTTTCTGGCCCTCTGATTCCAGGAGAATGATATATTAAACAACATGAAATGCTCAGAGCAGGAAATCAAAGATACAGCCCCAAAGGGTAATCTACCCAGAACTACTTCTACAACAGGTGTTATCATAGGAAGACTTACATAATTTACCTTTTGTAGTTTGGCCTCATATCTTGCTATTCGTCCAGAGTACTAGATAACAGTAATTCTGTGATGCCAGAATGAGAGTGGGTGATTTTGTGTCTCGGAGACAAGGCTGACCTCTGTGGCATTATGCTTCAGTAAAAAGAAGCAAACTCTTTAATAGCTCTGTGCCAAAAAATATCCTGAGCTCATCACTGATGTTCAAGTGATACTGAAAATCAGAGGAATATTCTACCCTTCCTGTCGTAGGTGTGTAATGAAAATTTTTCCTACCTTACATTTCCCAAAAGTAATTTAATAACATCTGGTAGATTTGCTGGACAAATGCACATGAAATCTAGCAATCTGCATCCATTTTATTAGTTTAGAACATTACTTGTTATCTGTACTGGAAGGTGAGACTGCCAACAAATGTTGCATTTTAAACCTGTCAGAGAAAAGGCATTTGAAGCACTGCCTCTCACAGTGCATACCCACATCTGTTTTCTCAGTAACATAGCAATTTTACCTGTCAGTTTCCCTCCCCACCTGCTTCACTTCAGGCAGATCTAGAGGTTGCTTTGTGGAGGTGGATGGCACTTGAAAGCAAATCTGCCAGAATGAAAGTCCAGCTGGACAAACAAGCCATGACCAAGACTTCATAAATCAACTGTTTCAAATAAATAGGAGAACTACCAGCATGGACATATCAAGTCAGTCTGGATTCAGAAAAATGTCATTGTTACTCTTCTTATACATCCTCTTCCTGTGCTTTAACATTCAGGGAACAGAGTTAGAAATTTAGGGAGTTTGTGGCAGAAGAACTGTCCCTGGAGAATCCTGCCTGCACAGAGCAGCAGCTCTTTTTCCACTGTGCTGTGTGCTATGCATTTCATGCTTTTCTCCATCCTGATTCCCCCATCAAGCATTACCATTACAATGGTAATGTTGAAGAGATAGCATACAAATAGTTCTAAAAATGAAACTTTGTTAATACAAAAAAACATATGGGCTAAGGATGGCACAATTTACAGATGTTTCCCTCTGGGGTAACCTCAAGAAGTTCATTATTCTCATGTGGTGCTGAAAGATGAAGTCTTCATCTCCACATTACCACATTTTCAAAGAAATTCCTACCTACTCCAAAATAAATCCAGTTATGTTGAATTTAGAACTTGTGGACTTTTCACCTCATTCTTTAATAAATAGAAACACTTTTTTTTCCCCCAATCTTATTAGTAAGTGATGAAAACACATGTAGACTCTGCAGCATTACAGCTAATGTACCTACTGAGATCTTCAAATCCTTCCTCCATCAACCCTTCATTTAGAGGTAGCAGCCTTCACTTTTCTGTTGGAAGAGTATGCCACATTTGTATGCTTGTGTCCCAGGGAGGGGATGCAGTCAACGCAATCCCTGGTACTGATTCTCAGCCACGGCCCCTCTATCCACAATTTGTCTCCCTCTGGAACAAGGTTTGAACATAGGCATCACACCTCCCAGAAAGGATATCTGAGATTTGATGAGAAGAGTGTCACCTTGGCTGCTTGTTCCTGATCATTATTTTGTCTAATTTAAAGTAGAGACTTGGCTTCACAGGTGCCTAATTGCCTTCATGTCTTCAAGGTGTTGGCTCAATATGACATGCTGCTGAAGCCATCTTAAATTACAAACAGTGAATGCTACAAAACACACCTTTTTTCCTCATGGTTTCTAATATCTTTCTGTGAATATTAACAGAGATAATAAGAGAAGTGTTTTGCAGATATGAATGCATTCAGGACAGAAAAATCTAAATTAGCAAAGGCTATTAACATATTCAAATTAGAGTACTTCTACAATAATATGAAGTAAATGTCAAATTCTTTTATATAATTTCAAATTTTTTCTTTTAAAACTCTCATTTAAATTATCTGTTAAGATAAATATGTCTATGCCTCAGCTTCCTGACTAATAATAGGCAGGGAATAGATTATTCATTCTGTTAAAATACTCTTCTTTTGGTGAAAGACTTGCCATGTTAGTGACATAATTTCTTACCCATAAATTCACAGAATCACAGAATTGCAGAATTGTATGGGTTGGAAGGCACCTCTAAAGTCCTGCAAAGCAGGATCCCAGATTCCTTAAATTCCTTACTTTAGGTGCATAATCACAACCTTCAATTACTGCCATAGAACTTCTGAGGGCTTTCTGCCCTTTGAAAAGGCAGAGTACATCCAGAACCTATATGATGGTCTCTAGGCACAAATGCAGATGCTATAGCATCACTCTGTTAAATCAGAGGTTTCATAATGGAAATGTGTTCTTCATATGTATGTTCTGTGCAGATAAATGAATTGGGCTTCACACACTGAGCATGCTGCTGAATTTTGAGAATTCATGATTTAATGATGACTTCTAGCTTAGTTTTTTGATGCTGTCTCTCCACTAATAGTAGCAATTATTCTATTTTTCCAGTGTTTAGAGATATATTAATTAATCCCCCTAGAAATTACCTAATGAATCTTTCTAATAGCAAGGTAACACAGTAATTCTGACATGATCTACAGTCAAAAGTGTGGGAGAAGGGACTTCATATCCTTCCTGCCTTGGGGATATTTTCAGACTTCACTAGTGCATGGAGTCAGAGACAGCCCTTCCCATTCATTTTTGCTTCTTAAAATATCAGGCTATGACACCTACTCTACGTTAGAGTTTATGGCCACAAGAAAAATATATCTATGTGGAAAAAAACATGAAGGAGAAATGTGCAAATATTTGATTTATTAGGTTACAGCCAGTATAATGGGATGCGTTGTGCTAGTCTCATAAACTAGAACTTTCTTTCTGCAAGCCAGCTGAAATAATAGAGGCAACCATGTGATATTTCAAATGAAACTGAGACACTTTCTGTGGATTTTATTTCTATTCCTAATACTTACTAGTCACAAAGGTATAATATAACTCTGGAAAAAAAAATAGTAATAAGCAAAAATAAGCAAAAGAGACTGTTGCATATCATGTGCAGACTTGAAACAAATGTCCTAAAGGCTAAATGCTGCAAATCAAGAGAAAGGATTTGTTTAAAGAAATTTTTTGTTTTTAAGTGTTTGAACATTTATTTTAAGCATTTATAGCTTTTATTTTTGTCATTTAAAACCAAGGAGACAAAAGATACCAAGTATAACTGTTGTATAATGTTTCTGAATATAATGTAATTATACTTAGTGAGCTCTTGCTTTTTATGTAACAACGAAATACACTATTTCAAATGGGCGTTACTCAGATCAAAAATAAAATAAAGCAAAGCTGAACTGTATCAGTGTGCTAGCATATACTATCACAGTCATAGGCAGTTGCAAGAAAAAGCTGCCATAAATGCACATGGGCTGTTCTGACAGTAGTGTCTTCTACTTTATTATGTTGGCCCATGACATCAGAGGTGGACATTGATGGTATGGCAGTATAGACTGAAATTTCCCATCAGTTTTCCACTACATTTAGCTGCTACACAGTGTGGCATCAGAGGGGAGACTTCTCCAGGCTGAACAATTACAACTCCCTCAGCCTGTCTTCATAGGAGAGATGCTCTGCTCTATGATCAGCTTCATGGCCTCCTCTGGACCTGCTCTAACAGCTCTGTATCCTTCTTGTGCTAAGGGATGCAGGCCTGGATGCATTATTCTAGTTGGGGCCTTACAGTGGCAAAGTACAGGTGGGACGATCTGCTCTCTGCCCTGCTGGCCACCCTCTCTTTTGATGCAGCACAGGATACCGTTGTACTTCCAGGCTTCAAGCACACACTACTGGCTCATGCTCAGCTTTTTGCTCACCAGGACCCCCAAGTATTTATCTACAGGGCTGCTCTCAAAGAGTTCTTCTCCCAGTCTATATGCATAACTGGGATTGCCTCAACACAAGTGCAACACCACACACTTGGCATTGTCAAACCTCATTAGGTTCATGTGAGCCCACCTTTCAAGCTTCTCCAGGTCCCTCTGGATTGTGTCCCTTTCTTCTACTGGATCAACTACACCACTCAACTTGCTGTTATCTTACTGAGGGTTTACTTCATCCCACTGTTTTCCCATATACATCAGTCTAAATACACTCAGCATTAAAAGAGAAAGAAATATGTGTCCAAATAATGGAGTCTTTCAGGCTGAAGGCAAACTCCAAGGTCAAAAAGATAAAAAGATCTACAGGTGAGGACAGTTACAAAATGAGAGAGCATAGTGGCACGTGTAATCTTCAGAAGGTAACATGACAGGTGATTCCAACCTGCTCAAGCTTGCTCAGGTCTTCTCATCTTGTCTAAAGGGTGATTTTTCAACATAGATGTGGTTTGGGATATAGCTACTGAGTAGGGGCCCTTGCTCATATGTTACCATCAGGCTTGGACCTCCTGAAGTCTTCATCCTCTGAAACGTTGGGAGGCAAACTTCTGTGGCACTTAAAAGGGAGTACATCTGAATTTTGGAAAAAAATTTCAACCTGCATAGGAACTGATTCTTGATGCCCTCCAAGGTAGTTTATACATCCTGTCTTTGTTAGAAGAAAGGAATGAGCTAGAGCATTTAACCTAGTACATTAATCTAGTACATGTGAAGTACATCTGACAGTAATGTGCAGTTACTTTTCTAAGTTTGTATGAGTTTCACATCACTGGGAGCTAGAAAATGTTGAAGAGCTTTTCACTAATCATATAAGAATATTTAAGTCTCAAATATATAACGAATTTCAAAACAAAAAACCCTCAAATCACATGTCAGTAGATTTACTCTAAAGTCCTGATGGAATAGTGAAATTCTCCAAGACAAGCTGCAAAATAAATTAATAAATAATGACAATACAAAATCTTAACTACTTGTTTTTACTTGGCTGACACGTCAACTGGTGAATGTTAGTGCACAAATAAAGTAATCAAATTCTAGTTGCCAGGATTTAAAAATAAACGATTTCATGATGTTTGACTAGAAAGTCAGAGTGAAATAATTTCATGCTTTAATATTACATCAGACAATGTAAAGGATCATATCCCTTCTATCTTTTTCAAAGTTGGCTTTCAATTTGAAATTCAGTTTACCTTTTAAATTATATTTCAAACAGCATTGTACAACTTCATTTACTTGAAATGTAATTGATGTGGAGAGAATGTTTGTCTAATGAGGGTATCTTCCTTGTTCTTTGGTATACTGCAGCTCAAACCTAGCCAAATTAGATGTTCTCCTTCATTTTGTCTAGTGCAGTTATGCACTTAAAATGACTGAACATACCAGCAGTTTTGTTTGTGTTTAGAAAATAGATTTGGTACTAGCACTTATTTCTCAATACCAAATTCTGTACCATTATCCCAAGTTTAAGAACTATGTAGCCAAATTTATGTCAGTGTTTGAAACTAGATTCCCTTTTTTTTTTTTTTTTTTTTGCATGTTATATACATGAATCATAGAAAAATAGAATTGCTCAGGTTGGAAAAGACCTTAAAGATCATTGAGTCCAACCACAGCCTCACTATACTACCCTAACTCCGTTAAATCATGTCCACATCCAAAGGGTTTTTATGAATACACACATATATGTATGGGCATATAGATACATAATAAAGTGGCAGGTGAGACTCTTGCAGATAAATTTGGTGCTGATGAGTCAGATTAACATTGTTGTCTATATCTGCAGCAACTTTTGCCTTAATTTGAAAGATTCACCTTCTAGTGTACTGATTCAGAGGGACCCATTTCTACTAGAACAAACAAACAAACAAAAAAAGAATGAAAAAGTTCAAATCTGCCACAATTGTAATATTTCCCAACAGAATCTTTCTTAAGCAGTAGCTTACCGCCTGCAAGCTACTTTGTCACACTTTCAAGATCGTTGGCAGTTCTGCAAAGTGGGAAGGCACTGCCCAAGAAGTGCTGATTCTCAGCAGGTACCTCAGGTGCTGTCCTGGTCTTGGACCCTAACCATCACTTCTTTTACCAGCTGACGTACACTCCCTATTGCTTGTCAAAATCTATAATCCCACAAATAGTTCATCTGAAGATATAAGAAGGAAATAGAAACGAGAGTTTATCAATATTTTATGTATCATGTGTTTTGTACCCAGAGAGAAGCAGAGAAGCCAAAACTGGAATAGGAGAAGAATTGCAAAGGTGACAGTAAGAGGTATTGCTTCTTATTTTATGGAAGAAATCTTCCAGTTGTTGGGAAGACAATCAGTGAAGCTGAAAAGTAAGTGACAGTCTGGATAAATCCACCTATTGTCTTCCTGGGTTTCAGAGACAGTGCCTTGGGATGTGCACACATCATGCAGTATGTCCTCAAAAGCTGGAGAAGAAAAGACAGATTACAGGGTGCTAGTGTGGTAGTCTTAAGGGGTTGGCTGATTTGATTGTGGGGAGACATTCTATATGCTAGGTAAATTAAACCCCTCATAAAACTTTTGCATATTTTTTGAAATATTGCAGAGTTGTAATTATCATATTCAAGGACAATGGTTAAGTAAAAAATCTGTTTTTTAATATATAATAAAAATAATAATAAGAGAAACAATGTCTTCAAGATCACCTAGTCATTTAATAAAGTTAATCCATCTCTGCAATAATGAAAAGGTGGAGTGGAAATAGCATGTAGCACTAAACTAAAGGTAAAGTCAAATAAGAATCATAGTCAGTCTTCAACCAAGATTTATAAATATTGCCTCACTAAAATCAGAGTATGAAGATTTGAAGAAAAGGGGGAATTCAACTCAAGGCTGAAAGAAAATACAATCTTCAGGAAACCTAAGGCCTATTCAGAAAAAAATTAAAAAAAAAATAAAAAAAATAAAAATCCTCTTCCTCAGGAAATTCTCAGTGATAATGACTTGAAAATCTGATCCAACTTGAGGAGACAAAAATTGGCTGCTAAAGTCGGTTTGGAAAATCCTCATCCAATTCTTTTACTGTTTTTCTGAGATGATGACCTTAAAAGATTCAAGACACTTTAATAAAAATAAGAAATTATGATATTTTACCATGCAGGCTTGCAAAATGGGAACTAGCACAGATGATAGAATTACCAGATGAGTTTCAATTATACCCCCTAGGATTTCATAGTAGAGACATTTGCAATTTCTATTTTTCGAGACAGCACCAACTTCTCCATTTAAGTCTCTCTGAAGCATATTACAGTCAGTCTCTATTATGTCTAACTAGAGCTGACAACTCTAGCTCTAAGGACACCCAAATAGTCTTGTCACTGGGTTTTTTGTGTGCAAGAGCAATTTTCAAGGAATCAGAAATTTAACAGAACAGATGTCGGAATGTCTCTGGTATATTGAAGATCATAGGTGTTATTCACTGAGAATATACAATTTATACCTCACCCATTTTTGCCATTTTTATTTGCAAATTGCCATAGACAATTTGCACCTCCCTGTAAAAAGGCTGAAGGAACTTTTTTTCCTCCCATGCTGTTATATCAAAGATAATAATAATAATACAATAAAAGGAAATAAGGCCACGTGACCAGGTGTGAGAGAAAAGCGAAATGAAAACCAAGATTAAATTCAGGTTGGAAGCAAGGTGCGTTGCAAAGTGCAGTGTAAGAAAAGTAAGCTTAAATGAAAAGTACCATAAACAGCATAAAGATGTCAGTACAGATTTCTGCTTAGATAGCCACAAAGTTTAGTTTCTCTGATACAATATCCCAACTGATTCAAGCATTGGGATAGCGTCACTTCATGGCATTATGTCATGTTTCATAGGCTTCTCTTTATATACAGATAATACCTTACAATTTTAAACACAAGCACTGCAATCATAATAATAAACAGAATAAAAATGTTTTAGAGTCTATCCATACTGACATCTCACATGAAAAAAATGTACAGTGTTGCTAATAAGAGCAAACGCAACCTTTAAGCACAGCTGCGTTCATTGCTGAATTTAATTGGGCCTGAATTGAGTTTAAGATGAAAGCTACAGCTTTCATACAGACAATAACACTTTTTTTGTGCATTATTACAATGTTTATTTGCCATGTTCTGAAAATGGGAAAGAGAACTACAGTCCCAGGCTGTTTACCTCTTAAGATAAAATTAGAAAAGAAAACGAATATTAGCAGCAGACTTTACCACATGCCAGCTGATGATTTTGAGACTGAATGAATTTGGGAAAGCTACCAGCAGGAGCCCCAAGCAAAAATTTAATACTCCTCCTCCCTTCATATTGCACAAAATCTCTTGTTTCAAAACAGATATGGCACAGCATTTGTATGTTAACAAACTTAATTTACAACGTGTAGTATAAGTTTAACCAGCAAGAAGAATTATAAAGAGTCCTCATACCTTAGACAAAGTTACTCAATTATGAGTAGCAGAAGACTTAAGTGTTCAATAACTCTCTAATGATTATGATATCATGCCTTAAACTAGCTAATGGGCCCTAGTGAGTGAAGAAGTTCAGTGGAGATATATTCATATTAGGAAAATAAGTAGAGGCTTTGGATTCTAAATGAGTTTCAAAGTACTACTTTATAGAAATATCATATTAGTAGGATATTTATGATTTTGTTTATTATTTAATTTTTTATTTAAATAACTAGCTTTTATTATTATTAATTTTATTCTTAAAGTCAGCTGCCTGGTTGATGACCGTGTTTACCACACAGTGTCCTGCTGATGGGAGACTGGTCACATCCCATCTCATAGAATCATAGAATCATAAAATCACCAAGGTTGAAAAAGACCCACAGGATCATCCAGTCCAACCATTCGCCCATCACCAATGGTTCTCACTAAACCCTGTCCCCCAACACAACATCCAAATGCTCTTTGAACACCACCAGGGTCGGTGACTCCACCACCTCTCTGGGCAGCCCATTCAAGTACCTGACCACCCTTTCAGAGAAGTATTTCCTAGGATTCATCCAGGTCATCAATAAAGATATTAAACAGGACAGGCCCCAGCACACAAGACAATCTGCTCCATAATCTCTCCTGGCACCGAGGTCAGGCTAACAGGCCTGTAGTTCCCTGGATCCTCCCTGCAGCCCTTCTTGTAGATGGGAGTCACACTGGCAAGCCTCCAGTCTTCTGGGACCTCACCCATCAACAAGGAGTGCTGATAGATGATGGAAAGCGGCTCGGCTATCACCTCCACCAGTTCCCTCAGCACTCTCGGGTGAATCTCATCTGGTCCCATGGACTTGTGGCAGTCCATCTCTCATCTCCCAGCTCTCTTAAATAAAGCCAATCCTAAATGCTGAGATCAACACATCCAGGTATGTTTTTGCTGACAGAAAAGTAGATGTGACAGAGACAAATGAGGCCATGAAGCTTGTAACAGGGTTGAGCTGCTCATGTCCAGAACTATTCATGCATCCACTGCTTGGTGGGAGGAAAACAGCTTCGCTACATGATTGAATTAGCAGATGTAGTCATGCTAAGAAGGTTGTCCAATGTTGTCACTAATGTCATTACCCACTTCAACCAGAATATGCAACTTTGCAGCTTCTCTAAACACGTCAAATGAGAATATTTAGCTTTCCCAGAGATTCCATTAGTTGCAGCTCCTCACTGGTGACAGATAACATACTCAAAGACTGGTATTCAGATCTAGGCAGCCTCACTTTTTTACCAAACTTTATTTCCTGAAAAAAAATTCCTGGTGTTTTGTTTAATGTGACTTGCCAATCCCATATAACATTGGCTTTCAAGTTTGAAACAGAAATTTAGACTCTCTGTCCATTGCATAAACAGATGAGTAGAGGCAGCATACATTTAATCTCTGAAGTGTTCGAGAGCCATTAATCATTTGCTTCAGAAGAACCCCTTTATCCTTGTCTCTAAAATTTACTCAAGATTATTTTTACATGATGTTCACTATCCACCATTTTCCATAAACTATCACTCTGAAGAATAGTGTGTTTGGAAATAGGCCTTTAAAAATATTCTATTGAAAATTTCTCCCTGAACCTAGCATAATTTTCATCAAATAGCTCCTGAAGCATTAGAGAAAGGCAAACAAACATTCTCAGACTGTTTTATGGTGTAAGAAAATGATGAATCTATTGATAGGTATAGTAACAAATCCAGATTTAAGTAAGTGGAACATCTTAAACCATCATGTCAAACTTCTTGTTTATTCTGGTAGACTATAATAGAATTGAAAAAAGAGTGCTGATGAAACTGTAAAACACACTTCAGTTCCAGTGGAAGAAAACACTTTTACTACTTAAGGAAAATTAAGGTGGCATAGAATCATAGAATTGCTCAGGTTGGAAAAGACCTTAAAGACCATCAAGTCCAACCATGACCTAACCATCCTACCCTAACTCTAACAACCCTCCGCTAAATCATGTCCCTGAGCACCACATCCAAATAGTTTTTAAACACATCCAGGGATGGTGACTCAACCACTTCACTGGGGAGCCTAATCTAGTGCTTAACCACCCCTTCTGTAAAGAAGCGTTTCCTGATATCCAACCTAAACCTCCCCTGGTGCAACTTGAGGCCATTTCCCCTCATCCTGTCACCTGTCACCAGTGAGAAGAGACCAAACCCGCTCTCGCTGTAAGCACCTTTCAGGTATTGGAAGAGAGAAATAAGGTCTCCCCTCAGAAGAATTATTTACTTAGAATCACTTCATCCTTTAAGCAAATAAAAATCCTGAGGCTGTTTTCTTCTGACATACCATTTTGCCTCCTACCACTCCAACTTTGAATTGTTTTGATCAAAAAGTGTGGTTTTAATCCATATCATCTGCTTTCACGACACCTGCTTTACACTTTAAATTCTCAAATAAATAAATAAATAAATAAAGGAGGTAATCACTTCTGATCATATCCCCAGATATGTTCCCTTTTTAATCTTTCCTTTCCCTTCTTCTTTCCTGTCCTCTTTATGGCCAACTATATTGTTTTCTGCCCTATTACTTCTCCATCTAATCACAGCCTCCTACAGCCTTGTATTCAAGCCTATATTATACACAGGTAAAATCTTATTCTATAAGTTCAAACTAGTCCTCTTCAGAATAGACACTCTTTCATAACTATCTCAGTACTTCAGTGCCTACTGCTTTTCACCATTCGTTCTATAAACACACTGTCCTGAAATGGTAGTAATTTAGTAATTTTCAGTTTTTTGTTTTTGTTTTTGTTTTATTTTTATTGTTTTATAACTAACACAGTAAATAACTACTTTGGCAGTGCAGGCAAGTTATTTAGAACAGTATCAGATAAATCTTTTTCCAAAAAATGTATCAATATTTATCTGAAAATACTCACTGGACCTTCAAAGGAATACAGTCTCAATACACAGACATGGTATTCCTGTCATGCAAGTCTTTGTGTTTTGTCTCATTGTAATTATCTATTTTCCTCTTATTCTTTTTTTTTTTTTCATGCTTAATTCGGATCAATTCTGAGTAGTTGCTTTTGATTTGTAATACTTTTTTCTTTTTCTTTATTTTTCCTTTTCTTCTCCAGAAAGAAAAATAAATAATCCCAGAAGCCAGAATTTCTTTTCATGTTTTCTACATCACAGAATCAAAAAGACCTTTGCTTTGGTATGTGTGAACACTTCTGTTGTACATTTGAGTTGAAGAACACATGGCAGAATTTGGAGTTGCATAATTAATCAGTTTTCCTTCTACAAAGTCGTAAGATTTTGTATACATACATATGATGGGATCTTAGGATGCCTTGGGTTAGAACTGACCTCTAATGTCATCTAGTTCCAGCCCTTTGTCACAGGCAGGAGGATCATCCCCTAAATCTAGAGGATTAACAAGATCATGTTGGCCAGGGCCCCACCTAGCATCTACCCTAAGCAAGCTGTCTGGACTCTCTTAATTATACAAAGAGAAGAACCTCCAGGCAAGGCAGCATAGCTACTTTAGGGAAGACATAAACTGAACTATAAATGAAGCCCAGGCTCTTATTAAAAAGCTAAACTGTGGAAAGATTAATCCTATTCTGAGGCCACTATTCATGCCACCATAGTTAATGTTCTTCAAATGTTAATAATTAATTCTCATGGACTTTGCAACTTGCAAAAATTCATACAGTGGAATAGAAAATCCCATCTTGTCTTATGAATTTTATACCATAATTAAACAGAAGTTATCCAAGATATTCTTCACAAAAGGCACTATGATGATTAAAATGATGAAAAATACAACTTTAAATTATAAACATTTATTAAAAGATCACACAAAGACATAATTGTAAGCAATGCGTCTATTTTAACCATTGTAATTATAATAGACTATCCTCAAAGATACAGAGAAATCTTACCATATTACATGCAATTTTTTCTATAGTTAAATAAACTAGTTCGAGATTTTTTTGGAGTGTTTCTTAAACATTCAATATGATTTACCCTGCACATAGCAGGGGGGTTGAAAATAGATGATCGTTATGGTCCTTTTCAACCCAGGCCATTCAATGATTCTACGATTCTATGATTTTACCCAGAGACTTTTCATAAGCATTGCTGTAAAAGCATCATCAATTCCACTTCTGAGTCCCATTATGTCCAGGTCCAGGAAAAAACACTTATAGAGAAATGTATCCTCTTTTGGAATATACAGTCCTACATACTTAATATCTAAGGACTATCTGAAAGGAAGACTGATCTGAGTGTGCTTATATAAAAGTAGATCTTTTTTAAAGTGAAAAAGACAAACAGGAATGTCAATATATTAATACATTAAAACTGACTGTTGTGGAAATAATAAGGGAGAGAAATGTGTTTGGGTTCTTGCCCAAAACTTTTCTTGCTTATTATTTTCCCCATGGTTACAGAACAGGGGTAAATGCCTTCTAAAATATCTTATGAATGATTGCAAGGAAAAATCGTAATTGTCAGAATTACTATGCTACATTTAAGAAACAGAATTACCATGTTATAAAAAAAAGTTGTTATTCTACTTTCCTTCAACAAATAGTATCAAATAAGCTATATAGGAACATAACTGAAGTTAAAATGACAAAGATGCTATTTGGTACATAACAGCACACCTTAAGTCTATTTCATAAGTTACTGTTATACGTTTTTTATGGCCACTTTACACTATACACTTTACAAGATAAGTGTATAGTGTGTATTTATATGTGCAAAAATTCTTATTCACTCAGAGCAGGTCTTGAGCAATGTTTGTCAAGAAATGGACTGACACCCTGTACCACAAGGGTTTCCAGGCAGAATTCACCTTTACTGAATGAGTCCTTTGTAAGCAGAGAAAGCAAGACTGGCTACGTTATTAAATCTTTTTTCACTCCTGCCTATACCCACTCACAGATGGATAAGTCATAAGAGTGCCAATCCAAGCAAAGAGCCGATATGGAGCAGTTTGGGTACCATGCAGATATATATATTACAGATTGGAATGCTTCTGTAAACCTCAGGAAGATTCAGTTTTACATTGCAGTTTTCAAGCTGAAACATACTTTCATCTGTAAGAGGTCAGAAATGCTACAAGAACATCATTGAAGTGCTGCCATATTTTGTTTTACCAAGAGGTTGCCCTGGACAAAGCCATTACAGATAATGTCTATTTAATCTCAGGGAAACTGCATACTCTCTCCAGAGTATGCCTGATCTCATTTATTTAGTTAGGTCCTGGCTAGTTACAAGACCACAGCAGTGCTTAAGTAAAAATCATGGAGGAGTATGACTAGTTGAGTAATCTTTATGTTGAGAATTCACACCTCAGTGGGGAGGGTTGAGAGCAACAGCAGTAAAGGAAAGATTCTTTGGGGCCTCCACTATGCCTGTGATTTGCATTCAAAATGAAAGGTGGAAAGTTTGGAATGATAACACTAGCACACAGAACAAATTTCATGTGAAAGGAGAATGATTGTTCATGAAGTACAGTTTATCTTCTTGAACACAAACAAGGGGAGCAGACACATATGTTTCTCAGGCTTTATTTGTGGCTCTTTATTTATTTTGTTCTGATATGCTATTGCACATCATCCCATACTAAGGGAGTCTTTTCTATGTTCGAGGACACTTCAAGAGCACGTTGCATCTGTATATCACATTTTCTGCCTGCATGTGTTGCCCTGTACCTCTTTCTTTCAACAGGACTTTGAACAAGTAAGGACTGCAGATTCCTTTAGGGCAGTTCCTCTTCCTGTCTAGGTGACAGGATGATGACTAATTCTTGAGTTGTTTCAGTATTTCTTTGAAGTTCAGTGCATTGCTATGCTTATGCTATAGCAGTAGGCATCAGAAGTGACAAAGTATCAGAGTGCATGTAAAGAGGAAAAAAATTACAGTGGGAATTTCCATGCCTGGAACATAATGTAAAATTTTGCTGAAAATTCTACCAGGGAGAAACTGCTGCTTGCTCTTCACTCATCATGTAAATGTATTGTTAAGTGAGAATTAAGTTCTTTAACTTGGCCAGTGTCAATTATTCTTTCCATTTTCTTCTGTGGGATCATGCTGAGCAGGGCTGCTGCACACATAAAATTTGCCATTACTCACCCCCCACCATGCCCAAATTCTCTAGATAACATTAAAAACTACATAGAGTAGGAAGAGGTAACAGAACAAAACAAACAAACAAAACCCACTCCATAACCCTGGAGTATTTTGAACTAGGAAAAAAATATAAAACAGAAAGAACTGGATCTAAAGTAAAGTACAGTTCCCTCCAGGCAAGAGATCAGAGAAATGCAATGGTGGCCATTTTTCTTAAGGAGGGACCAAATTTTGTTAAAACAACAACAACAACAACAAACACACAAAATATATATGCAAATCTTTACCTAAATATATAAAACATAATTCTTGCAATTCTGATGCCATCATTGTTAACCCAAACCACTCTGGATCTGAAAACATATATATTTTTAGATGGACAGTGTGGTCTAAAAGGCAGTTTGCCTTCTTGTTTATCATATTTGGCCCCAGAAGGGTTACCCAATGAAATAACATTGTCCTGTAAGAGGTATAAAGGACATTGTCACTCCACACACTGGTGGGACATGGAAAACAGAGAGTGTTTCAATGTAAAACCAATATTTCTGAACAAAATGCCTATGTGCCTCACCAGCCACTGACTGATTTCAGATTGTTGCATTCACTGACAATTCCAAAAATTAATATGTTTCAAAATGATATGTGCTCTGTGCAGAGCATCTTCTGGATAAAGAAAATACAAGAGCTAAAACTGCTCTTATCTCTGAATTGGGCTGATTTTCTTTACATTATCCTCAGTATTGGTTTCCTCTGTAAGAGTGGCTCAGAATGATCTCAGGAGATGTGTCAATTTCTTGTGAGATAAACTATTTTTAACAAATATTTTTTTCCAAATGTATTTTAATTACTACAAGTGCAGGAAAAGAACAAATCAGGAACAGCTTCAGCATCTTACCTGAAAGCAAGCAGTACATCTTTATAGATGGATTTGAACTGAAGCCAGTAAGACATGAACAAGACTGTCAGCTTCATCTAAAGAAGTGACGTTAGTATTCTGAGAGCAACTGTGTAAATTAAGAGTGTAGGACACCAGTGCTTCCAGGCAGAAGAATCCAGATGCACTTTTTGAAATTATGAGTACCACAGTATAACACAGTCACTCTGCTGTGAATCCTGAGGAAATATTCGCTAAAGGACCAATTTGTTTAACCTAGGTGAGAAGCGTGACAGTGACAGTTACCATAGGATCTCAAGAACAGAAATAACTGCTTGGAGTTCTGCATTCCACTTAAAAAAGTACAATTCTAAATATATTCCTCATACCTGTATAAATATTTTTTTCACTAATTCTTCCCTGTAAAATTTAGCAGATCACTTCAACAGAATTTTTTTTTTCTTTACTAATGGAGAGTAGTTAAATGTGTTTTATCTATCAAAAACAAAAATCTTGCATGACTTTTTTCTGCTTTCACATCAAGTATAACTACACCAACCTAACAGAGGTAAACTCAAAGGCTAAAGTGTAATTTATGATCACTTCTGTAATATCCTTACTTTGGGTTGCTACTACTAGATGTGACTACAGCCTGCCTTCTCCATCTGTCTGCCATCAACTTTGATCAGCTGCTGATAAATGCATGTAGCTTAGATTATTGACAGCTTACTCAGTTATTATTTCCACTCACCTCAGCAGAACTTCACGAACAGAGCTGGTTCTTGCAAGGAACAAAGTCTGAATAAATATTAACCGTTATCTCTGTAGAGGTATGCTTATTCCTCTCAACATTTCACAAGTAGGATATATTTCAGTCTTTTATTCCCACACCAACAGGTATCCAGCTACTGAATAGACTGCTGTTTAGGGTATGTCTATACTACAGTCCATAAGTATAACTGCTGATGAGGCCAACAAAATTTAATTTACTTTTTAGAGGAATGGAATGTGACAAATGTGGTATCAATTTTTGAAAGCTTTTCAAGCATAATCCTGAAAACAGCATACTTTAAAGTCAGAACTTCAACCTTTGAATTTGGCTTCCAAAAAGATGAAGATAAGAATAAATGATCCCTCGGATCAGTATAATCTACTGAGAAATAATCAACATGGATTTTGTAGCTGGAAGTCATAGCTAGTAAAGTCACAAGCAATACCTGACACCTAGTATTGTGGTGAGCATGAGCTACCTAACACCATTTAGTTGAATTTCAGACACTGTCCTTATCAAAACCATTTACAAAGGTGTTATACAACAAGGGAGATGACAAGGCCAAGAAATAACAAGTTATTAAAAATAGTAAGTGAAATATAGTAAGAATTTTTTACTTTTGTCAATGGGAAGAATACCACAAGATTGCTGCTTGCATCTATGCATTTTTTTCATTTATAAATGATGGAAAGGAGGACAAATAGGTAGGTGAAAATATTGCTGATGACATCAGGCATCCATGCAAAATTGAAAAGCAGCATGCATTAGCCTGACAGTGATATGACTGAAGGGGAACAGTTGCAATTAATAAAATAAGAAATAAGGAGAGATTTCAGCAAAATTATCAAGTGGCTAGTTTAACAAGCAAATAGAAATATGTTCACTTTTAAGCTTTCCAACAAACAGTTAAGTTTTGCCTACAAAAAAAAAAAAAAGAAATTATCTTGTTATCTTGTGAGGATTCAGTCAAAATTGTAGCCATGTACTCCTTAGCTGAGGAATCAGGAAAGAAAATCTAGGTTTCTATTCATCTGGTTAGATACAAGAAAGAAGGAAGCTGCCGTTACCATGGGGAGCACTTCAGGACTGCTGCAAGTTCCCCAGAGGATATCCGTGATCCCACAGGACTAAACTATGGGACTGAATGCATCAGTCCTTATCCTAAGTAGTTAGATCTGCATCCTCCTCTGTGCTGCTAAGGAGGGGGAAGACGTATATGCTTTCAGAGGGTGCCAGCTAACTGGACTGAGACACATTTGGCATTGCTGATTTACCCTAATAATGTTTCCAGCGCCAAATCCCACAGCCCGGCTTCCACCATCTGAATTCAAAAAGTGAATCAGGTCTATTAAGTCTCTTCAAGACTGGAAAAAGAGTAAGAAAGTGGATTAAATATCTGGTAATACCATGGAGAAATATAAACTCGGAGTTGGAGAACTTCTTCCAGCTCATGGGAATATTTTGTATTAAAATCTGGCTTTAATGTGCTTTTTTTCGTAGTCCAGTACTGCAAAAGAACGGAATCTCTCTCTTATTGGACAGTATATAGAGAAAATAAAGAAATACATTACATATGAGCCATTTGTAAGTCATATAATCTTTTTCCTTTCCTTAATGTTGCAGACTGTATGCTACAAAAGACAAAGAGCTCAATCTTTCCCTTTTGACTTTCCTCAGAGCAAGCCAGCTGCCTCATAGAGCTATCAGCAGGGTTTATTTTTCCTGGCTAGAATGCAAGCCTCTAGTTATTAATATGGAAGTGAGTTCTGCTAGCTGACAATTTAAGATAAAGTAAATTGGAAGTGACATAAAGGAGCATGTGGGTGTTAATGTGCGTCAGCAAGGTTCTTTTTCTGACATCCTGAAAGGTCTCGTCTGTATGGCCGGCACTAGCAACCTTTACTAGTGACCCTATGCTATTAAAGGGGAGGCACTCTCATTGATTTGTAAAAGTGACAGATGCAGCATGTGTTTGTAAATTAGCCATGTGAAGTCCATCTCCAGAGATTTCCAAGCATGTTTTTTTTTCCTTTGCAATGATTTGTGTTCTTCCATTTGCCAAGCTGCATGGAGTGAGGCACTTAACTCTTTTTCACCAGTTGTTTCATTGTACTTCAATTTTTTTCTGTTTCTTTTCCTCCTCTCCCACTTTCCTTAAGCTGTCACAGGGCTAAATTTCTGCTCAGTTATTTCTTAAGATAATTCTTGCTGCAGTATTTCTGAAGTAGGTTGTTTATACAGTCATATGATAGAGCTGGAGTATCTCTCAAGCACTTAGGCCCTAGATATTACTAAGAAGAGGGTATACATAGAAGAATATATATTAATTAATTTTGCATGTAACAGAATGCCCAAGAAGATTTAAGCAAAGATTTTATTACAAACTGAACTATAACAACTGCTCACATGCAGTGCAAACTGAGTCTTTGTGAGCTTCTGAATATCTTCAGTTCTCATACAAAAAGAAACTGCTGTGACAGAATGACACAATTCAAGAAAAGGACAACATCAACTGCACAATGCAAATGGTAAAGAAATAAATGTTGTCTTCTATCCTTAGTCATATGATTTACATCAGACTTTTAACAGGTATCTACTGTGACCACATGAAATTAAAGCTATGGTGTCCATTCCTACAGGACAAGGATAAAGTTAGAGCTCACAATCTGCTTTCTCTCTTTATGCTGTTTGAGAATTTTCCTTTAAGGAAATTCAATCGTGCTATTGTAATGCTGATTATAGATTTGCACTTATGTGTGAAAATAAATCAGAACTGCATTTAGGTAAAGGTTAGCCAGTTAATCAACTTCTAATAAATGTAGAACATCTAAACACTAATCACAAAAAGTATTTGTGCCATTGCTGCAAAACCAAACCCAAAGATAAACAAAAACATGTCAAGACAAATTATTCCTTGGTCTAAATGTCACCAGCTGTAAAAAGAACCATGACAAAATGTGCAGGTTAAAAGGTCATGACCTCATAAAACTACTATTCTATCTCCTTATCCTAAATCACTTCCAATTATGTATGGTAAGTTCTTTCCATTTTGAAGTTAAAAATATTTTTTTCTGAGAACTTCAAGCTGGGCATTCAGAATGCAACCAGAGGTGAAAGGTTCAAGGTTTTAGGTGCTAAGCCACTAAATCTTTGTCCTTTCCTCTATTGTCTTTCCTTTTGAAGTTATTCACAACAGTTATTTCTAGTGTGTATTCATTCTATGGGGAAAGCTTTTGCATCAATCATAGTAAACACCCTGAAACAATCTTCGATGGTCTTCAGGATTCTACTAGTTAATAGCATTGCCATTCTTCTTTCCCTCTTTATCCAAATGCATATAGACACCCTTGTAAAGCTGTGGTATTTGAGGATGAGATATTAGTCCATGAAGCTGAATTTATTAAAAATAACAATAACAATATGTATTTCCAATCATTTTCCATTAAACAGAGATGGGACGTGATCGTGACTAAATCTAAGTGCACTGTGACCACTGCAACGCCGGACGAGGTCACCTCCGTGCTATCTTGTATGTGAGTCCATCACAGACATTGCAGAGGGAAACTCACTTCCTGAGAGAAAGATGAACAATTACAAAAATGACAGGTCTCTTTAGTGTTAAAATTTATTACTTAGTTAGCTATATTATCATAATCTTCACAGTGGAAACCACTGTCTCATCAAGATACCAAATCTCAGGCCACAGCATTAATTATTTATGTGTTCAGAACTGGGGTGTTTTCAGAAGGCTGAGTTAACACCATACAGAGTTGGAAAGGGTTTAGGTTTTTCAGTGTCTTTTTTTTTCTTATCCCCCCTGGTAGCCTCTAAATGTTTTATAATTATTCATTTTAAACCTATTTCCTGGTCAATCATTCTCAAGCTACTCATTCCCACCCTTTATTAAAGTCCAAGATTGACTGTTACTATGGAAACTGCTACAGATGTAACAACGACAATTCACAAGAAAGAAAAAGAAGAGGGAAATGGATCAAGAAGTGTCGCTTGCATTATGCAAAATTTCATAGCTATGTATGAATTGTATGCCACTAAAAAAGTCCTTTGAGAACCCTGAAAGTTAGAATGTTCACTCTAGGAGTAGAAGAAATGATGGCAAATTTGGTAAATGAATTGCTTTCAAAATATTTATGTGAAAGAACAGTTTATAATCTCTTTTTCAAAAGTCCGTTTGTATTTTCATACAAGAAACATATTTTTCTCTTTTGAGCATCTTTTCTTGTACCCCTATTTTACTCTTTCACTTTCATTTGTTTGATTTGAGGGGGTTCAATATGCTTAACAGAAAAATTAACCCTGGATTTTGTAGGTTTCAAGCTGCTTTAGACACATCTGATGTGTCAGAAGTGCTTGTTACTAAGGTGTCAGCTATGTTTTTTTATTTACATATTTGAAAGTGTTTTCCATGACTGCCCCAAACCTCCCCTGAACACGCGTGTGTTAAGCAAAAGAAAAAGGGGCTGTAAAAACTCAGAAGAATGGAAATATGGTAGGAGACAAAAGCTGAGTGGGAATGTACCCAGCCTGTTTACTCTTATCAGCTACAGTATTTTTAAACCCCTATAAACTACACTGGCTGCTGGAGGGTTTCTGCAGAGGTGTCCTGGAGATCCTCAGGGAGTGGAAGGAGAATCATGCTTTTTGTCCAGTGCTCAGCTGCCATCAATTATTTAGCAGAAAAATTATGTGACATTTTTCTTTCTGTTATGCTGTTTGAGAAAGTCTGGGAGTTAATACTGACCAGAAGATGCTTTATCCAGTATATGCTATAAAATACTCTGTACTCTGTACTCTGTCGAATAGATCTCCCTTGGCTCTCAATTAATGACTGCAGCCATGCAGCTGCACTAAACTGACTAATCTCACTTGACTGGAGCTGAATGCACTTCTGTGTTTTTTAAATGGTTTTTTGCTCTTCTCTAAATATATAGACAGGGACTGCTTGTGCTGGACACACAGTAATAAAAATTTGTCAAAGCTGTCATAGGACTTAGCTCCTAAATATAACTCTTCACAGAGAGGAGCGTGAAACGAACAGAAGGAATGCTGCTTTATTATTACTGTGGGGACTACACGATCCTGTGCTTGACAAGGCTCTGTTTCAGATGTATGAGCAGTGCTGTGAATTTGTATACAACACTGTCCTTATTGTTTGTTCATCCAGCAGTTTATACTTCCACTGGAAAGCTCACTCCTGCCTTTTTACTTGACTTCACAGCTCTGTGCAAGTGACTGTAGGTCACACACAATTTGATAGAGCAAATTCTCAGCTACAAAACACTATTTTTCAACAGTCACCTCCATTAACTACATATTTTCACCAGTCATGAGCACAAGACTATGTGCTGTGCTAATAAAAGTCTGCAGCAGTAGAGGTGAGCCACTGTTTCACAGATGCTGTCACAGCATTGTTGCCGAGATGCACCCGCTGCCTCACTGTGCTCATATCCACTGTTTGGTCTCCATAATTGCTCAGCAAGCATCAAGAAATGCCAGTAGATGCCATTTTTACTGCATGGAGAAATTCAATTCCACACCTTTACTTCACAGACACTTCCATATCAAACAATAATTTTTCAGACTGTCCCTCTGTTGCCTTCTGGCACCTGCTACAAAATGTAATGAAATATTGGTGGAAGGATTCAACCCCTATTGCCATACCATCACCATCCACCTCTGACCTGATGCATCAACATCATAAATTTGGAGGCCTTACTTTCAGAGAAGCTCTTGAACCTTCCCAATCTGTTTATTTTACACATTCTGAGCAGTAAGCAACCATTTAAATACTATAACATCCACTGAGGCATGCATGAGAAGTTAAGAGGAAATGCTTAACAAGTATATTTTTACACTGACTTCACCTGTTGCTACCAAACCTTATAAGTGAATTATTTTAGAATGATTCAGTTAGAAGAGACCTAAGATCAGCTAGTCCAACTTCCTGTCCTGAATTGTTTATGTAACTTATTTTTATACAGATATGTCTGATGTATATTCTTTATTAAAAAGAAGCAATTTATATATGTTGCCCACTCTCTAGAAAACCCAATCAGACCCATGTAATTGATATTTGAAAATAACAAGACCTTAGGACTTAGTAAGTGATCAGTGAAAATTGAGAATAATCATATAAATTAAAAAGTACGTGTCAGTGTTTCCCCTAAGGTGTCAACATAAGCATACTGTAGAGCATGGTTATAGAAAATCTTAACTTAGTAATCCAATTCATTCAGATATTGAGCAAAGGGATGCAGCGAAAGTCATCTCACTTCTTAAGCTTTTGGAACATGTATTTCAGAAATATGTAGGGAAGACTGTATAATTCATGCAGTCAGGAATACTTTTCTATGAGCTGGAGCTGCTGACTGGGGATTAATTTGACAAGTACGTGATCTCCCTTCATTCCTTTTCACTGCTGGTATCTCTAGCATGTGACCTCTGCAGTAGGAAATCATAAAATCATAGAATAGCTTGGGTTGGAAGGGACATTAAAGATGATTTAGTTCCAACCCTCTTGCTGTGAACAGAGTTGCCACCCACTAGATCAGGCTGCCCAGGGCCCCATTAAACCAGGCCTGGAACACCTCCAGTGATAGGGCAACCACAATATCTCTGGGCAGCCTGTTCTTCTCAACATCTAATCTAAGTCTCTGTCTTTTTATTTTAAAATCACTCCCCCGTGTCCTACTACAGATTTCCTTTTTAAAAAAATCTGTCTCCCTCCTGTTTATAAGCTCTCTGAAAGCACAGCTAGTCTGCAATGAGGTCTTCCCAGAGAGTTCAACAGACTGAATAAGCCTAAGTTCCTCAAACTTTCTTCGTACAAGTGATGCTTGAGCCCCCTTATCATCTTCATGACCTTCTTCTGGATTTGCTTCAACATCTCCACATTTTTCTTCTTCTAACTGCCGCAGACCTGGATGCAGTACCTCAGATGAGATCTCATGAAAGCAGAACAGAGGGAGTGAATCTCCTCCCTTGTCCTGCTGACCTGCTCTTCTGATGGAGACCAGAATACATTTGTCTTCCCAGGCTGTAAGCTTTTCATCCACTAGAACCCTCATGCTTTTGATCTTGTTGAACCTCATTAGATACACGTGGGCCCACTTCTCAAGTTTATCCCTTTGGGTGGAACCCATTCCTTCTGCTGGATTAACTGCACCACTCCTTTTAGTGGCATCGACAAGTATACTGAGAGTGCTCACAATCTCTCTGACTAAGACATTGCTAAAGACATTAAAGTGCATCATTGCCAGGACAGACCTTACTCATCACCAGCCTCCAACTGAACATGGATCTGTTAACCGTAATCTTGCTGTGACCATCCAACTAATTCCTTATCCACTGAATAGGCCACACTTCAAATCCAAATATCTCCAATTTAGAGATAAGAAGATGGTGCAGGACCTTGTCAAAGGCCTTGCAGAAGTCCAGGTACATCAGAGAATCACAGAACCACAGAATTGTAGGGTTTGGCAGGGATCTCTAGAGGTCTTCAAGTCCTCCACCCCTGCTAAAACATGTTCCCTAGAATATGTTGCACTTTCAGATCCCCTTTTAGATTTCTCTTTTCCAGACCAAAAAATCCCGGGCCTCTCAGCCTTTCCTTGTATGGGAGGTGCTCCAGGTCCTTAATGATCTTTGTGGCCTTTCACTGGACTCTTGCAAAGAAATCTCTGCCTTTTTGAACAGGGGAAAACAGAGCTGGATGCAGTACTCTAGATGTGGCCTCACCAGAGCAAAGGACAGGGAAAGTTCCCTCGAACTGCTGGCCACACTCTTCTTGATGCACCTCAGGATATCACTGGCCACAAGGGCACAGTGCTGGCTCATGGCCAATCTGTTGTCCACCTGGCCACCCAGGTCCTTCTCTGCAGAACTCCTTTCCAGCAGATCAGCCCCTAATCTGTACTGATGCACGTGGTTACTCCTCCCCAGGTGCAAGACTCTGCTCTTGCTTTTGTTGAACCTCATCAGGTTCCTCCATGCCCAACCCTCCAGTCTGTCCAGGCCTTGCTGAGTGTCCAGACTTCTGGTGTGTCAGCCACTTCTCCCAGCTTTGTGCCATCAGCACACTTGCTGAGGGTATACTCTATCCCTCCAACCAGGTCACCAATGAAGATGTTGAACTAGACTGTGCCCAGTACCAACCCATGAGGAGCACCACTAGTTAGAGACCTCCAACTAGACTTTGAGCCACTGATCACAAGTCTCTGAGTTCTGCCAGTCAGCCAGTTCTTAATCTACCTCACTGTCCATACATCTATCTCATATTTTCTAAGCTTACCTATAAGGGTGCTGTGGGAGTCAGTGTCAAAAGCCTTGCTGAAATCAATGTAGACAACATCCACTCCTCTCCCCTCATTAGCCTGTCATGACATCATAGAAAGCTACCAGATTGGTCATGCATGATTTCTCATTGAGGAATCCATGCTGACAACTCCTTGTAACTTTCTTTTCTTCCACTTGGAGATGGCATCTAGATCATGTTGTTCCATCACCTTTCCCGGGTTGGAGATGAGGCTGACTAGCCTGCATTTTCCTGGATTGTCTTTCTTGCTCTTTTTGAAGACTGATGTGTCTTTGGCTATCTTCTAGTATTCAGTAATTGTTCCCATTCTCCAAGATATTTCAAAAAAAATAGATGACAACAGTTTCTCTTCCTTTGTCTATTGAAGTTTTCACTACATAACAGAAAGCCACCGAATTAGTCAGGAACATTATGCCCTTGATGAAGGCATGCTGGTTGTCTTAGATCACCTCTTTGTCTTCCATGTCTCTTAACACTGCTTTCTCAATTTGTTCCATGATCTCCACAGGCACAAAAGTGAGGCTGACTGACCTGTAGTTTCCTGGCTCTTCCTTTCTACCCTGCTAAAACATGGGAGTGACATTTCCATTTTTTGAATCACCATGGACTTCACCTGACAGCCATGACTTTTCAGATATGATGGAGAGTGACTTAGTAACTACATCAGTTATTTCCCCCAGGTATGCATGTCATTCAATTGTCATAGATTAGTACACAGTCAGTCTCATTGGGTTGCCTCAAGCTTGCTCTTCTCTTACAGTGGGAAGGATTTTTCTCCTCAACCCCTTTATAGAGGTTTTGAGATGTGAGAGTTGTGGGAAGCCTGACTGTCAGTAAAGACTTAGACTAAGAACTTACTGAGTACTTCAGCTTTCTCCATGCCATGTGTTACCATTTCTCCTTTTTGCTTATCAGAATGGGTTACCATGACAGAGGGTGCCTCTCTCCTCTGACCACTATACTTGTAGAATCTCTCCTCAGTATTTTTGGTAGTCCTCGTCAAATTCAGTTCCATTTGTGTACTGACTCTCCTGGTTCCATCTCTGCACATCTGGATAGCATCCCTGTAAGCCACACTTACATGCTGCCATTGCATGTACATTTCCTTCTTATCCCACAGTTTGACTAGAAGGTTCCTGTTCAGCTATGCCCATTTCCTCCATTCTCTGATTTCTTATGCTGGGGGATTGAGAGCTCCTGTGCTCTGAAAAATATATTCTTAAATAGTTGCCAGCTATTCTCCACACATTTGTCCCTAGGGACATTTTCCTAGGGGATCTCATTCAGTAATTCCTTAAATGGAGTGAATTTTTCTTTAGTTTCAGGGTCTTGACTTTGCTTTTTGCCAGGCCCGTATTCCTTGAGATCACAAACTCAACCAGGTCATGATCAGTACAACTCAGACAGCCACCAATCTTAACCTCTTTAATGATCTCTCTATTGGTGAGCACCAGATCCAGTAACAGTCTTCATTTGAGCAGTTAGTCTAATACCTGCACAAGGATGTTAACCTCATTGCACTCCAGGATTGGCGGTGACCATGCCTGCTGTGTTGCTTTTCCAGCAGACATCTGAGTATTTGAAATCCCCCATCAGGATGAGAGCTTTCAAAGTGTGATAGTTCTTATAACTGAAGCAAGTAGTAGACCCTAACAAGTAGTAGACCACAATAACCAGCTATCATTTCTTGCTCCAGACATGAATGCAGGACCCCAGCAGGCTGCAAACATCTATGGAGGTTTATTTTAATTTATTTAGAATGTTACTTCCACACAAAGTTCTGCCTGGCACCACATCTTCAGAAAAACTGTAGCAACTCACTGAAAAACTCACTGCAAGTGCAAAGACATATAAATTTGACAACAGCCTGTCCACTTTGAAACTCTATCACTTTATGTTTTTTAACTTGGGACTCCCTCTGAGAAATAAGTCAACTAACTCCCTTTAAAATTTATATCTTGTTTTTGCATCCAACTGTTGTTTTCAGGAGGTCAAACAGTATCCCTATAATTATCAGACTAGTTTTTCTGTCTTTTCTTTGTGTCAGGAGTGTCAAAATGTGTACCATAATAGTTCCAAAGCTGCTCAATTGCATGTGATTGCTTATTGTTCATTTATATTCTGCTACAGATTTCAGATCAGCACTGAAAAGTCAATTCTAATGGGAGTCAAATAAGTATTTCTTGATGTTCAGATAATCAGAGTGGCTACATTCTAAGAGAGCTCTTAAAATCTGTAAAGAGAATATGTCTGCAACTCTTTCTCAACCATCTTTCTTTTGGGAGAATACTCAACCTGATTCAAAAAGTCTACAGCAAATCTCAAATCTATTACCTATTCTTTCATCACTTGGAGTTCTTGACATCCAGGGTGATTACTTCAAAATGCTTCTTTGAGCTTTGATACTCTATGCATATGAGTTAAATGTAAGAGTAAATAGAATGTTTAGGAATGAGAAAGATTAAAGCAATTCAGTAAAGCTGGAGAAACTTCTTCCAAACAAAGTTGGTGTACTCTTATGAGATGGTTTCAGAGTTACACGGAACATAAGTAAGAGCATACAGAACTGAGATTTCAGGAAGAGCTATTTGCTCTAAAGGAACAATTCATACAGCATTTGGAGTTCCCCATTCCAGCAATCTGTGCATGCTCTTTGCTCAGTTACTTTGTCATGGGCACCCTCCAGTCCTTCAACCACAGTTGTAGATATGTAAAACATGGCATGTTGAGATGCCTGTAGTCACTCAAAGATGGATGCTGCATTACATCACAGAATTGAGATCTGCAGTGTCTCCTGTGGAGGGGCAGGCAAGGGCAGCCACATTTTTGGCATTCTGGAGTCCTCAGTAATAGCCTTCAAAGGGCATCTGCCTTCCAGCAGACTATACCATGAAGCTAGCAGGGGCAGCGTGACTTTTTCCTTCTAACTACAAGCAAGCCCTCCTAGCTAGAGTTTTCCCACCATGGGAAATTTCTTTGTAATCCTGAATGAAAGTTTTCTTTTCTTTACTTTTCTTTTCTTTTTTTCTTTTAGAGATTCCTTTTGTCCTGAGGAGAAGTAGATTTTGTGGAATGAGAATGTAGCCTTAGGGCATGCAGCATCCCTCCCCTACTCCATCCAGTGCAAAAACTCTCATCACAGAAACAGGAGTAAGGAATCAGCTCTTTGAAGACTTACATCTGGAACGAAAATTCCTTAGAAGTGAAAACCAAGCTCTATTTCCTCTTTCTCAGCTGAAATCACACTACATCCTTATCTTTCCCCAACCCAAGGAATTTATAAGCAGTTCACACTGTGGCAGAAGATCTATCAGCGGACAAGGCTCTGAAATCCTCTCACTCTGTTCGCAAATACATCATACATTAAGGCTCCATTGGAGTATCAGGAATACTGTTTCCTTTCTTTAAGAATGATTTGTATTTCTCTTGTCCTGTGGCAAATTTGAAATACATAGAAGCATTTCAACAGGCACATGATTTAGATAACAATCTTTTTCATCCCTTGTACTGATATCTTCCTTCAAAAGACAAATTCAAAATGTGGCTACAATTCCACTTGAGTGTCTGATCAGAACTATAGAGCATGACATTTCACACAGAATGGCTTTTCAAGCATTTGTATGATTGAATGTGAAAAATTTCCATTATCCCAGAAGAATTTTATGGAAGAGTGAAATCTCAGGAGCATGAAATCAATGAAAATGGAATGGAAAATTTCCCCCCGCTATATTTTTCACATAAAAATATCCTCCCTCTTTTAAAGACATCTACTAAAACCAAAATGTAATAAGGAGAGAAATAAAACTATGTGTAATAGTCAGAACTTAAGCATTTAGCATACCTTATGTTTATGAATTTCTGAACTATTTTATTTTGTAATATAAGGTGAATAATTGATTTATCTCCACATTTCCAGTAATTTGTTCCACACTGTGTATACTTGCTATATTATTTCCTTTTCAAAGAAAAGTCAGTGAAGAATTGACTGATATACTTCAGTTATATCTATGCACTGTTTTCTCAAAGATGAATTTCAGGGACCACACACTTACTTGAATTGAAAGACCATGTTTCTATTTGAGAAATAATATACGTTATAATACATATGTCTTTTTTTTTCACTGATACTATTATTTTCTGTCTCATTCTTGTAATTTTATTGGTGAAAAGCACTCCATGGTATCTGTAAAATTTACTGTACATATATAACAAGTAATACTTTGCTGTCTTACGTGCTGTAACAGCCAGGAAAAATGGAGGCTTGCATCGTGAGGCCAGTAGTAACATACCTATTATCATCCCATGAAATATAACTTTTTTGAAAGGTCATGGAGAGGTGCCTGAGGAGTGTAAAAAAACCTAATTTCACCCCAGCCTCATCTCCAACCCGGGAAAGGTGATGGAACAATCTGTTCTGGATGCCATCTCCAAGTAAGTGGAAGAACAGAAAGGTACAAGGAGTTGTCAACAGAGATTCCTCAATGAGAAATCATGCATGACCTGGTAACTTTCTATGATGTCATGACAGGCTAATGAGGGGAGAGCAGTGGATGTTGTGTACATTGACTTGAGCAAGGTTTTTGGCATTTTCTCTCATAACATCCTTGTAGGTAAGCTTAGAAAATGTGTAAGACATGTGGACAGTGAGGCAGATTAAGAACTGGCTGACTGGCAGAGCTCAGAGACTTGTGATCAGTGGCACAGAGTGTATCGAGTTGGATGCCTGTAACTAGCAGTGTTCCTCTGGGGTTGGTCTTGGGTCCAGGGTTGTTCAACATCCTCATCAATGACCTGGATGAATGGATGCATGGAGTCCACCCTCTGCAAGTTTGCTGATGATGCAAAGCAGGGAGGAGACATACCAGAAACACTGTGCTTCCATTCAGTAGACCTGGACAGGCTGGAGAGTTGTTTGGAGATAAACTTGGTAAAGCTGAACATGGGCAAGTGTAGAGTCTTGCAGCTGGGGAGGAATAACCACATGTGTAAGTATGGAGTAGGGGTTGACCTGCTGGAGAAATGCTCGGTGGAGAAGGACTTGGCTGTCTTGGTGGACAACAGGTTGGCCATGAACCAGCACTGTGCCCTTGTGGCCAAGAAGGTCAACGGTATCCTTGAAGATAAGAGCACGGTCAGAAGTCAAGGGAGGTGATCCTCCCACTCTACTTTACTCTGAGGTCACTTCTGTAGTACTACATGATGTTCAGGCCTCCACTGTTCAAGAAAGACTGGAAACTCCTAGAGAGTGTTCAGTGGAGGACTATGAAGGCAATTAGGGATCTGGAACATCTTTCTTATGAAGAAATGCTGAAAGACCTGAAACTGTTCAGGCTGCAAAAGAGGAGACTGGGAGGGCTTATCAAAGCTTATAAATATTCTACAGGGCAGGAGTTATGTGGAAGGGGCCAGGCTCTTTTCAGTGGTGTACATCTACTCAACAAGGGGCAACAGGCACAAACTGAAGCGCAGGAAGTTCCAAACAAACATGAGGAAAAACTTCTGATAGGGCCACAGGGCACTGGAACAGGCTGCCTGGAGAGTCTATTGTGGAGTCTCCTTCTCTGGAGATGTTCAAGATTCTCCTGGATGCTTTGCTGTCCAACCTACTCTAGGAGAAGTGCTTTAGCAGTGGGTTGGACTAGATGTTCACAGCACTCTTCCAGCACTTATGATTCTGAGATTCTGTCATTTTGTGATTCTGCAGTGTAGGATGGCCTTACTGTATATTAATCTCCTCCATTCCCCTTTCTATCAAGGATAAACTGCAAATGTTATTGAAAGTTGTTACTGAAACAATATCGCAATCAAATCCATTTAAATAATTGCATGTATCCCAAATAAAGATGAGTAGTGAGGACCATCTAAATATCCAGTTAATGTTATATTTAACTAAAGTTAAAATGGAATCCAAAATTAATACTGTGTTTTGTTTTTAATCAGGTCTATGTTTTACAATGCAAAGATCTCTTTGAAAATCCTTTAGATTTTATCTCACTAAATTTAACTCCATAAATGGAGGGGGGGGGAAAAAAAAAAAGGAGTTGAAAACTGCATATGTGGCCTTTTTCATGTGATTCAGCAAGTCAGTAGAATGCCATTCAGCTGAGAAACATTTGGTTACAAGCGTTATATTCTCTCCTGAATTATAATCTAGCAGCAGAATTTGACGTATATCTCACTTGTTATACCACTTCATGCCTTATTGATACGATAAAAAGTATGAGCTTTCTAAAGAGAATAACTCAGTTATTCTTCAGATATTTATAAGGGTAATCTTCAGTGAAAATAGTGGATCATGTGACAAACACTCTAGCAAAGTCTGTCTTCAAGAGAAAAACACAAATGTTTAGGAAGTATGTACTTCTAAGACAATAACTTGTCTCGTTTAATTACAAGGCAGACTGTTATTACATTTGGGTTAGTCTCCAGTGTTGTCTTCAGAATGCCAAACCACTGTGTAAAATTTGGGATGACATAGAATAACTGATGAAAGATGCCTTGAATGTATGCAAGGTAAAGAGGAACAAATCATGACATAAATTCAAAATTTCTTTGAAGAAATATTCTACATCCTTCCTGCTGCAAAAGTAGAGCAAAAAAGTGTGTATGACTTCCTGATGTTAATAATATAAATACACACTTTTATTGTCCAGAAAATTAATCTAACATTTGGAAGCCTGTCTCCAAAGCAATTAGGAGCTTTGCATTAGGAGCTTTGCATTAGGAACTCAACAGAATTAGTCTGGAAACTCTTCTTAACTATCAAATCACTACATTAGTTTATTTAACAATTCTATTTAGGTAGATTTTAGATATTTAAAATTTTTACTATCTAGATTTTATTATTTAATAATTCTATTTATTTAATGATTCTAGTTAGACAGAACTTGGAGTGAATTCCAGGTGAGAATTACCATTCATGTAAAATAAAAGAAATACAACAGGAGAACCTGGAAGCATGGAAATCATTGTTTAAAAAGAAATGCATAATGTCCCACAGACATCTTTATATGACTGGAATTAGAAAGTTTGCAGCTATAGAAGTTGAACTACATGGCACTCTTAGATTTAGGAAAAATGTAAACCCCTATATGCCTCTGTGCCATCCTGTGAACCCGATTACAAGTGTTTGTCAGGCATCATGATTCATGACAGACAGCAGAAAGGATGCATGTGTGCTGTGCTGTTGTGGACTGAGAACAGATTACAGTATTTAGATAGCTTTTATGTCCAGTAACATACTGACAACACTATGTGTCAATGTCAGGTTTAGGACATTGTAGAGGTGCTCTGTTGGAGTAAGAGAGAGATCGATAGAGATGAAACACTCTTCCTATATGTGTAATTATTATCAATATGACAAATAATCTGCACTCACGTTTAATCTATCCTTTACAGAAAATATGGGGCTACTCTCAGAAATTTTATATACCCATTATGAAGGGAATTTTCAGATTCTCCATAAAATACAGATTTCTTCCTCTGGCTGTATAACACAAAAAGGCACAGCTTTGACTTTTTTCTCTCATTGTTCTCACAGAGGTTTGGCACTTAGATCACAAGAGATACTGGACACCCCAAAGCAAGGACACAGCCTCTTATCTGTGAGGTGTCAGGGCAGCTTCCTCAGCCTGTCCGGTGCTGCCACAGCTGGTGGCAAGAGCACACAGAGCAGGCAGGATCCAAGCCCCTTCATGAAGCAAACTCCATGCCATACCTTGGTTTTGCATTGTTTGAACAGAATTACATTGTCTTTGCATGCCACTCATATTCACCATGAACCCAAACATTGTGTGTTAATCCCTGGCTTAAGAAGGACTCTTGCTGCAGTCATCTGAAAAGGAGAGAAGAAGCACATCTCTCTGTAAGGCAAGATGTGATCTCTGGAATTAAACAAACCTAACCTAAGTAGCCAATTTAAATACACATCTTTGGCTGTGAAAATTTAACTTGTTTTAAGTGTGGGGCAGAAGTAGGAAAGGATTTAATGCAAAGGAAATGTCAAGAAGAAAAGTTACGTCACAAAACAGGACTTTTTCAAAGCAAAACCACCCTTGCCCAAACTCTTGGCTGCCTCAAGCAGAAGAGTTCAAGGGGACATAGATCAGCCAGATTTGGAAACAGAAGTTGTTCAGTGGCACTCTTTAACACTCTTGATATCTTCTTTCTAGCTCAGCTTGGTGCTGCCATCACCTCTGGAATCACCTCGTGAACCAGTCTCATGTTACCTTGCAACCTGGCAGCTCACAAAAAAAACCCTGTGATGTGCTACTGCCTTTAGCATCCACCCAGATGCGTTCATTACATTTCACCTTCTTCCTGATACTAACTCACTGTAGGTATTTTACATACAGCTACATAACTAACTGTATGGTATAGTTTAACATCTTTAAACTTGACTGGAATCAGGAGAGTTTTATTAAACTTTGTCTCTGTTTGGAATATGGATTAGAATGTTGGTCAAAGGCAACATGGTTTTGACTCTAAAATAAGAACTTTTCTTTATCAAAAACACATCACAGTTCAACTTAGGAGCCATACAGATTTTTACTTTTTACAGTTTTCACAGAAAGATTTGTTCCACTTCCCTCAGTAATGATATTTTATTTATTCACTATGATTGATTATTACCAGACTCTATCATACTGTTTTTATACAGTAAACAAATAATTTCTTTTCTTAAGCGCTCCCTTTCTCACATCTCAGACCTCCACAAACCACAACAAATACAAATACTGGTCTTAACATTTTTCTCACCTGAAAAAAGTCACCAGGTTGATCTGAGAACCTTTTCAGCATTTCAAAGTCATCTTCCATCAATATCACTGCCAGCACAGTACAAGGGCTTCTTTTCAATTTGCAGTTGCACTGGGGAGGTGTTTTGATTCTTGATTTAGACTGTGCTCTCCCAGAGGTTCCAGCCTTTCTGGCTGAAAGATAAAGCTTTGTGCATTACATTTCCGTGCAGCAGATCAGTAATTCACACCACACACTGTGCCTCAATTCACAGGTTTTGAAATCAAACCCAGTGCATATTTTGCAGTGTTTGGACACTTGTTCTTGAGAGAATGTGTCAGGATGAACATATTTTCAATTTCTCTGTTTTGCACAAACTGTATGATGCTCTGAGGGAATACTCACAGTAATGCACAATAGCAGTCTGGACTGCCTATATAAAAGTATCTGAATATTTGAAACCTGGCATTACAGCCATGGTTGAGCTTGTACAAATCCTGAATTCTGCATCATAACATATGCAACACAGGGTGCTGCACCAAACAAAGCTGCTTGTATAGGGAAACAGTAACTTGTTCTTTCCTGTGCAAAGTCAATCGAAAGTGAATATGGATCTGAAATAATGCTTTACCCTAGTAACTCTTTAGGATCCTTGTGTATCTTGAAGTCATTGTTTCAAACCGCGGGCTATAGCTGATGCTATATTCACAGAGTCAGCACAGGCAGTTCTGAGAAAATCAGCCTGCTCAGTGCTCACATGGGAGCTTTATCCTCACACTGACCCACTTGAAATGATAAGTGTACTAAGCCTCACATAGGAAAGCATATAATATGAAAATTATCACCACAAATCTATTGCTGTCTTTGACAATCTACAGCAAAGACATTACAAGTAAGCCTAAAGCTACTTTAAAAAATACCAATTTAAAATTACAGATTTATGGTTGTACACACAGAGCTATTAACCTTGCTTTACTCTTTAGAAGTACAGAGGATTATATTTTGTGTGCATTTGCTTCTCCCTACCCCATCATGATTGATAGGTTTGTTAAAATGTGCATTATTTCCCCTTCGCCTATCAGAGGCCTGCTAGGTTCCTTTTTGTATGTGTGTCGGTTCTGGCTATAGCCTTGCAGTTTGAGTTTATCTTGGCTGTAAAACACAACAGTAATTTACACGCTCCCTTATTCAGCGCTCCTCTGAGGCCCTGCCAGCTGTCTAGCCAGCAGTTTAAAGAAAGAGCTGTAATGAGCATGAGTGTGTAGCGGGTAAGAGAAGATGCACACAGTACACAGCCATGTTCCTGTTTCCTTAGGTGGTTGTGGTTGCGTTTAAATGGCAGTACAGCAAGCTGTCAGCATGGTGAGATTACCTACGCATACACCACACACCTCCTCCGGTGGATTTCTCACTCCTTTCTTTCATTCCTCGCTAAAGAATAGGTTTAAAGGATGAGACAAAGCCTGGAGCAGCTGTTCTGCGATATGGAACATGAGTTATGAGTGTAAAACCTTGCTCCCTCCTGCCTTTTTCCCCTTTATCAAGAAAAAGCTCTTTGAGCAGGCAGACAAAGCCTGATGGTGATCTTGATGTACTTGACACGGGCTTTGATTTTAGCTTGCTTGAGCTCTAGTTTTTGATGTAATACAGTTGTGAGTTTTATTTCTTCCATAGCTGTGCAGTATGCTTATTTAAACTTTACCATCACTGTAGTGTTGGGAAAAAAAAAAAAAAAAAAAGGAAGAAAGAAAGAAAGAAAGAAAGAAAAAGGGTATTTCGCCTGTAACTTACTTCAGTCAAGGACTTTTTTCCCTGCTGTCTTCTCTAATACTTTGTAAAGCAAAAATTACACCTTCAAGCATTCCCTGTATGTTGCAGAAATCCTTCAAATAACCTCAATTCTTTCCCTAAAGTCCATTAAAAATAGTAAGTTAGACTCTGATATCAGTAAAATCAGTGTGAATCCAGAAAAAAGTCCCACATCATCCCACTAGGATCAGTAGAATTCATTTAGCATTACACTTATGCAGCAGATGAAAACCTGACTCAGTGCAACCCTTCCACTTATATGGCAAAATATTTTCTTTTCCAGTAACTTTCTATAAAAATCAAACTATCTAACTGGAAGGTTTGGACTCTTTAGTGAACCAGCAAACATACTTGAATTTGATTCTTGGCATATTGCTAAATAAGCTGAGAATTTTGATCTCATAGAAGACTTCTTCATTGCAGAAATCCAGTTCTCCATCGATCATCAACCATGTTGCATAACCTCTAATTGGCTTTTAGCTGGAGTTTCCATATGCAGTGCAGCAGGACAAAAAATAATACTAGTAAAATAAGGCAAAGTTCCAGAAAATGCTGGCATCATCTGGATTATGGCAGAGCATGAGGTATACAACATTTTTATTGGTCTTGCACACAAGACATTATGGAAAGGTAAATGCCCCTCAGTCACAACTTACAGCCTGTCCAAATTCATGATGAGCAATGTGTTCTGGAGTATCTGAACACACAATAATGAACAACTAATCTAGGGTGAAGCTAATTGAGCTTCATTAAATAGAGGAGTTATATCTAGAAAACCTACAATTCCATACATATTTTTTGAAGCACAGTTTAAAGTGTGATTCCCATCTGGAAGATCTTGACTCCTATGCTGTTTATTTTAATAAATCCTGTGTAAGTAGTTAAATGCAATAGAGCCTTCCCTCAAAGTGCAGTTTTCACTGTGACTGAATAAAAACAAACCTACAAGTGTACGATCTCATCTTTCATGGAGCCTATGAACAGGTTTGTTAATCATAACACATCGTGTCCTAGAGGGGTCAGAAATCTAGAAATATAGTCAGGAAGTAACCAAATAAGATTCACTGTGAAAAAAATACAGAGTTAATGTGCCTGAGGGAAAATAAATGAAACAGATATTTAGCAGGAGGGAGGTACGTGCAAAACAGTGAAGGTAAAATAGTTCAGTGAGACAAAAAGAAAACTGAAAATAGAACAGTGGTGGTGAAGGCAGCTGATACACTTTTAGAAATTACATGAAAAAAAAACATAATTTCTTGTATGCAAGAGTTGACAATCTTCTGTATATCATACATATGGCAGTTCAGATAAAACAGACAGCTGTAGTAATGTCAGAGGAAGTTCAGAGAAGTTGCAAAATTTCATAAAATATAAGCTTGCACAACACAGGTTCTTTGCTTTCTCTGGTGGAAATCAATTACAGTATTTGCATGGACTTAAAATGCAGCAAGATCAGCTAAATATCAAATAACGGCTGCTATCATTAACTGTAGGAAATAGCAGGGAGACATCAGGCCAAGAAATGACTTCCTTCCTCTTCATCATCCATGGAAGGAAGGAAGCTTGGATCTGCAGGAGACTACAGAGTGATTGGTAGAATGCAATTGCATTGAGTCCTTGGGCAAAGAAGGTATAATTATGATTCGGAAAATGAAAGAAAGAAGTAGTAAAAGTAGACTGAAACTCAGCATAAGCGTTCCTACTCTGAAATCTAATTCCAGCCTCTTAGAAGACTTTGAGGAACGCACCACCATCTGTTGGATAATTTAAAACAAAAGAGTATAATAGATTTTAGCAATCTGGAGGACAGTTCTGACTGCAAGTGTCTCATACCATTCTAGTCATTCAGATTGTAATATGAGGTATTTGCATAGCAAAAATAGAGTCCATTCAACCCTCTGCTCTAACTTACTAGCCTTCCTTAAGCTTTCAAAGAGCAAGTAGGTTCCCCAGTATTTTACTCAGTCAAGGCTCTTGGCCAACAGATCCTCCACAGTTTTAGTAATTTCACACCATTTTGTAATTTGATGATTCTCTCTTCCTTGACAGCAAAAAGCTACAAATGTCTGGGCATTGCATTTACTATATCAGTGCACAAAAGGAGATACAGGCTTAAGATATGGCAGTTTTATTAAAACTTCTTTCCTGCTTTTGGATAATTGAAGTAGCCAACGTAGTGTTGAATGTCATGAAAGGATGGCAGTTACTATCCTTTTTCTCTGGTACATCAGCTGTTTTTATCTGTCCTTATAAACCCTCAGATTTCATCCATCTACTAGCCTTGATCTCTTTCTATGTTCTGGAACTTCTAGCCTCTCTGAGTGGATTCAGAGACCACCCGAACTTTGCTCCATCCTTATAGATTTTTCCTGTCTGGTTTATGAGTAAGGAAATACTTTTAACTCACATACCAGCTGCTCACTATCCACAATTCCATTTTCACTCTAGGAAAACGCAGTTTTTCTTAGTGCATGTTTTCCCCTTTTTAATCAGGAGCAAGATTGGAAAAATATTCATTTTAAAAACTTTTGTTAGGAAGACCCTAATTCATTGAACAGGATGATGGCATTTCTAGACATGACAAGGCATTTTTTAAGTTCTTAGCAAATACGAGGTATAAATCACTGCCTTCTTCAGTAAGGTCTAGTTTGTATTTTGAAAATGTTACTTCAGTCAATTAACAACTTTAACTTTCAGATACTGGTGATGCATTGTAAGTGCTTCAAATGCCTATTTCTTTTATAATCCATATTCATGAATAAAAAATTCAAGGAAAAATCTCTGAAAAAAGTTCATCTCGAGTTTTCAGTCACCATTCTGATTAGAAAGGTTTTGGTTTTGATTTTATTTTATGTTTTTAATGGAAGCTGAATTACAGGGAAAATGGCAATCATGAAAGAAAGAAATGACATAAAGCCTTTGAAAGAAAGTCCCTTTCATGCCCTACAAGTACACTGTCAAAATACGTGATTGGATGAAGAGCAGATGTCAAAACTAGGAACACCAAAGTCAAGGCAGCAGGCACAGAACAAAAGAGGTAGAGGGATTTTTAAAAGCATCAGCCACTTTTCAAACAGCTACCGGCTAAGCTGCTATCCCCTGGTAGTTGAGACAATCCACACAAGGGCTCTTGACAGGATTCTGAAACAAAAAAATAACAGAAGTTGCAGAAGTGCCATTAGCCCTTTCTGATTGGAAGCAGATTGCGGCCCTGCTCTGCTCTCTTCCCTTGTTGCACTTTGTGTCTTCGGCAGCCAGCTACTCTTTCCAGGACAGCTTTCACGAACACTGAGAAAACTGCATTTGTTCTCAATCTCTGTGTCCTGTACTGAGTCTTTTTCATAGTCTCACAGGGTTGGTTAAGTTTTACTGATGTATTTAGGTATTCAGTGGAGGCTGGGACGGTTGCACAGCAAATTAAAGCCACTACCAACATGCTTGCTTTTCACATTTACCTGTGGTGCACTTCTATACCTACTGATAGCAGTGGATTAAAGACTGAATTTCTCCACAATGGAGAATTTCAGATTCATTCCCCCCCATCTCCTGACGGGTTTACACAAATGTTTGGTTTAAGAATTTGGAAGCCAGCAAACACAGGAGTTGAGTCTGGCTACTCAGTTACTGCTCCGGAGGCAAACAAAAGGAAGGAAGTGAACAAATCGGTGGGGGGGAGGGGGGAAGAGACAGATTAAGTTACCAGAGGCTTTGACCCTGAAGGTTCAAGAAGTGAAGTCAGGGAAAGCAGAGGCACTAGTTAGTTGGAAATTCCTTTGAATTCCTTTAATCCCTTAGGTCAATTTAAAGGGAAATGGTCTGACCGTTCTGCATCTGCTAGTGATTGAAGGCAAATAAGGAGCATTGTGTGATTTCCAGTTCAAGAAATATATAATATACACAGCTTTTATGAAAGCAAATACAGCAAATCTCAATTGACCTAGGCTGACTAATAAACCCTGAGATGCCTCTAACATATGGGAAGCTGATGCTGGTACAGACTGCCAGGAATAAAAAAAAAAGAGGGAGAAAGAAAGAAAAGGAAAAATAAAATCTCTCCAAGTCTCTAAAGTGAAGAGAGAGAAAAGGGAAATAATTTATTGCACTGAATATTTCTGGCTGAAACACTGTAGTTCCCAAATTATCTTCAATATTTAGTCTGCTATAAGGTAGACAGGGAAAAAAAATGGAAAGAAAGAAAAACCTACAATCACACCCTACTGGGCCTCTCAAATTAAGCATTTTGCTACATGCCTGTAACTGGAAACAATCTTCCAAGCCTTGTTTATGTAATGACACCATACAATAAAAGTCTGGTTGCAGAGGGAAGCTTTATTGGCCCTTCTAAAAATACTGTTAGTGTATAGCTCTGGAAATGATCCCATTTGGGCTTGTAATACACAGTGATTAAGGGTTAGACCGTATCTGTAAAGCAATAGCTTGTCCAGGGTGTCCATTGACACAAAGACATGCTTTCCGGAGACAACACACGTTGTTCTGTCCCCTGTGGACCCTCTGCCTTTTCCCTTTGTGGCCCCACAGCAATGAACCCACACCACCTGCTCCTGGGGTATCCTTTCCTCATGCTTGGGGCTCAGGAATTCTGCTTCTGAGGTCAGCCTTTACACAGATGGTCAGAGGAAAGACTTTTCCATGACTTTTCATTCCTAAGGTCTGCAGCAATGCGTGTAGAATAAAACAAGGAATGCCAAACTAGCAAACGTTGCAAAGCCAGGATCAGTTTGTGCATGCACGAGCTCCTGATAAGTTGTTTTAAAATGCTTGATAAATGATATTAATCTGAGCTCATTTCAGAAAAGATTCTCCAGGTTGCCAGTTTTATACCAAACATGACTCCAGATATCTGCTCCCCACTCCTGCCTGGCCCTTTCTTTTTTATTAGCTACATTTGCAGACTCAGTAAATAAGCAGCCTTTTTTTCCCCCTGACTGTGTTTAATTAGAAAAGACTCTTCCTTCCACATCTGTGTATGTGCACTTCATATTCCCATAGCATGCTGTGGAACACATCAGTCAAGCACATGAACTCTGCATCCAGCATGAGGCCGGACAGCTTTGGCTGTGTTGCTCAGAAGAATAAATGTGGAAAACAAACAAACAAACAACAACAACAAAAATTTGGATAATTAATAATAAATCCCTGCAGTTTTTTTTAATTTTATACTGGCATGGCTGGCATAATATTTCTAATTTGAAGAAAGACGGGTTTTGTAACAGAGTGATTTTGCAACAGGATTGCCTGGACTTTCTTTTAAATGCATAATTTCTAATTCTTTGAGCCAAGTGTTACATTCTGAAGATCTTATTTAGAGACTCATGAGATAAATTTGTCTATTCCTTTTATTCCAGTTGAATGGTTCTGGCAAGAGGGTGAGTAACAGAAATAATAACTCTAATTATAAGAAAAGGATTTGTAATGTTAATTTTAAATGTTGAATACCAAAGCCTGCTGAATTATTTTTCTCGCAATTCAAAAGGTTGTTCTAGTTCTTGGTAACACTCTAAACTATGCCTTTACTTCTTCATGCTGCTTGATTTTCTACACATCTATTGATATCCTCTTTCCAAACTCTTCTATAGTGAAGAGAAGAGCATGTTTGCAAACTTAAGCCTCATTTAAAACAGGCTGATACAGCAAGGTGGTGTGCAGGGAGTACCCCTCTGAAATCTTGTTCAAGAAGAAGAGATCACATACAAAGAGCAAAAGCAACAGGAAATTCCAGAAGTGTAGTAAGTGAAAGAAGGGGGAAAAAAAATATAACCATAATACAATTATCAGAAAAAAAAAAAAAAAAAAAAATGTGAGAGAGATCCTTCTGTACTTAATGTTGCTCTTCTTTCCTTCCATAAACAGAATTCACCTCTTTGCAAAGCACCTATATATCTGAGGGTAAATTAGTATAACATAGTATAACATACTGGTTACATCTCTTAGAAGGCATAAATTAACTATGTGATAATAATAAAGCTAAAGATATTCTTAGTATAGGGATATGTGTAGAAACATAGGGAAATGTATTTTCAGGAAGTACTTAGTGAAAGGAGTTTGAAGACGTGAAGAATAAATTTAAAAAGAAGCTTGAAATATCCCACTGTCTTGGCTCTTGCTCAATCTCTGTGCATTTGGAAATATAAAGCATGGGGTTAATCAGCAATGAGCCAGCTCCTGCAAGTGCATGAAATCAGAAACCATATGTATGCTGGAGAAAAGGAAAAAATATATATTTTTGAAAAAGCCTCTAGTTCACTTATTTTAACATATAAATATGAAAGATTCCAAAGATTATTACTTGGACTTTCTTTTTCCATCTGCATCCTTCTGTATCCTTAGTTGTCTGCAATTTATAACTTTATTAAGAAGGAGTGAAATATTGTCAGATTCAGATCTAAATTATCCAATTTGTTTAACACTTCAAGCTATCTCAAAAAAAAAAAAAACCTAACTCAAAAAAACCCAACAACATTGTTATAGCATTTTTAAAACAAAAATATAGGCATTTCTAAAATACATATTTTTTTCTTTTAAAAGTATTGAGAAATTAGAATCATAGAATCAGAAGGTTGGAAAGGACCTGCAAGAACATCTAGTCCAACCGTCCAAATTATCTAGACTTCAAAGTGAAAAGCTTTACTCTTGGTCCATGTGTCTTCCTGGATGAATTCAACACTAACAATTACATAATTTAAGTCTTCCATCTCCACTCTCAATGCCATTTGAGAAAAATTCACATGAAGTCTAATGTGGGAAACATAAAACCAGAGAAAAAGACTGGTAAAAATTATTAGCTTAAAAAAATTTTGAACAAACAGCAACAGATGTCCTACAACATAAAGACACTTACAGCTAGTTACATATTTTGCCAAATTTGGATTGGCAGCAAACAAACAAACAAACAAACAAAAATACAAATTTGGATTGTATACGCAGGATTTACAGAATTATACTGGTATTACGGAGGTAAATAAAATTTGTGCCATCCATGGCACAGTATGGCCATTCTCACTATTTTATTTTCTTTTTTAAGAATAAGGACGAAATAAATAAATAAGTGACTAAAACCAAGAAAAAGAATCTAAAGGTAAGTACAGAAGGATCCTTGGGATACTTAATGACATCAGTATTTATGCTCAATTCTAAAGTAGTAAATCAAGTGTCTATCAAGATTTCCAACTTTTTTCAAGGTTCTCAGGTAAGAAAAAATCTCTCCAATATACATCTGTCCTAGTCACTATAAGACTAACAGCTGTCATCTGTGTACAATTCACAGTCTCAATAAGACAACTATCATGTCTTGACATGGAGGAATTACTGAGGAACAAGTACTATGAAAGTGGTAGTGATAGCTCTCTAATGAAGGGTTTTGCACCAAAAAAAGCATGAACTTGCCCAGACTGAATAAGAATGCCTTACAACAGTGTTTGCAGACACACACACACAAAAAAAGATTCTGCCCAAGGACTGATATTTGCACCAAAGCTAATGACAAATTCTTAAAGAGGTCCTCCAAAATGGTACGTGCTGCTGAATTGACAATAATACAGCAAAGACCTTGAATACTAGCAGTACTGCTGAGAATGTCTCTAAACAGATCACAAGCAATAATGAGTCTCAGAGAAAGGGTGAAGAAGTTGGAGGCTTAGATGTTATTTTCTTTAATTCTTTCAGCAGTGATCAAAGGACCAGGCCAGGACAGATTAATCCTACAGTGAGTCTACACAGATAGTTCGCCTGGAGAGCTTTGGTTTCCTTGACTTTGGGAAGATGCTCCATGAGCAGAGGGTGGATTCTATCTCATGAACATCTTTATGACATTCACTAACTGTACAGAAAGAAGTCTTCAGGAATGGCTGATAGGAAAAAGTGAAATATAACAATTTGGCTAACGTCCCTTAAAGCAAGAAGAATAAAGAATGAATAAATAAATGATATTCATAGCAACATCGTAGAAAGAATATAAGTTCTATGAACTAATTCACTATTATACGCTTCAGACTTCTACAAGAGGTATGGGAAACAATCAAGATATTTTTGATTCACGGTAAAGGTACCATTTAACTTACCTAAGACGCATAATGTTAGGAAGAGTTATGTGATTTTTGAAGGTAAGATTTGGGAAGTGTTTATACGTATATTAAAGATGCAAGTCCAAGCTTTGAGGAAATATAGATCTCAGCAGAAAACTTAAGGTCTTCTAACCATGTAGTCATGAATTCCTCTTGAATTCTCAGGGAAGAAGTATCATCTGGGATCTTCAAGAAATCACAGACAACAAAGAAGGCACCAGTAAGCTGGCAAAGGCAGATGTTCAGAAAGGCACCTGTAGAATGGAGAAGAGTTATAGAATATTTTAGTGCAGTCATCTAACATCACATCCAAAAAACGCTGACATATCCAAATATTTTGCCAGCATATTCGGAAAAAAAACTCTCTCAAATAAATAAATAAATAAATAAATAGCTGTTTATAAATATTTAGAGTGTGGGAGTCAAATGGATGGGGCCAAGCTCTTTTCCATGGTTTGCAGTGACAGGACAAGGGGTAACGGACAAAAACTGTGACACAGGATGGTCCATACAACACAAGGAAAAACTCATTTACTCTAAGATTTACAGAGCACTGGAACAGGTGCCCAGAGAGGCTGTGCAGTCTTCTTCTTTAGAAATGTTCAAGACCCTCCTGGACAGTCTCCTGTACAAAATATTGCAGGGAACCTGCTTTGGCAGGGGAGCTGGAATTGTTGATTCCCAGAGGGCCTTTGCAATGCCTACAGTTCTGTGATTCCATGATTTTGTGATTCTATGATGCTTTCTCACATGGCATACTCAAAAGCAAACTATCAAAACATGTAAAGATGAAATTACTCAATGTAGACGCAAAAAAAAAAATTCAGAAAGGTGTTCAGACAGCAGTTGTCTGTACTTAATTTAAGGTTGCTTAAGGAAGGAAATCACCAAAACTAAAGGAGATTATTCTGATCTTGTAGTATCAACGTTTTTGTTAATTTAGATTAGAGTTCAGGTTTATTATTTACCAAATACTAAACAAGCTGGTAGGAGCTGCAAGTATTCCCAAGGGCAGAATTCAAAACCAAAATGATCACAGAATCATACAATGCTTTGGCTTTTAAGAGACCTTAACGATCACCTAGTTTTAACCCCTGTGCTGTGGTCAGGGTTGCCACACACCAAATCAAGTTGTCCAGGGCCACATCCAACCTAGCCTTGAACATTTTCAGCCATTTTCTATTTTATTTATTTATTTTTGACAACCTGTTTTAGTGCTTCACCAATATTGAAGAATTTCTTTGAACAGTCAAATCTAAATCTACCCTCCTATAGTTTCAAGCCATTTCTCCTTGTCCTATTGCTACACTCCCTGATAAAGAGCTCCTCACATTCTTTCCTGTAGGACTCTTTTAACTGCGATATGCAAGGCTGCTGCAAAGCCTTCTCAGAGCCTTCTCATTTCCACGCTGAACAACACCAGCCATTTCAGCCAGCCTTAATAGGAGAGGTACTCCTGCTCTCTCACAGTTTTCATGGCCCTCTTCTGGACCCACTCCAGCAGGTCCATATCTTTCTCATGCTGGATGTCCCAGAACTTAAAGCAGTATTACAAGTGGGGTCTCATAGGATACACATAAAATTAATAAAAGAAAGAGTAATACAATTAAGTAAGGAGATCTTAGGAGGCTAAGTAGGAGTAATCTCTAAGTAAACAGAGAATGAAGATCCTCCTGGGTAGTGACCCTAAAGAAGATAATCTGGAGACTGTAGTGAAACACTCTGGTGCAATTCCGCCTATACAGCTGCAAACAAAGGAGACGATAATTTGGGTACATTTGACAGGACTGCAATTAATGACTGCAGAATTAATCTCTCATCTTCTACTACTGCAGCATTTCCTAGGCACACTATACCATGATACGTTTTAAGCAACACAAATTCACAAAATAATGTAGCCTGAAAAGTATCTCTTAAAACTATCTGGTCAAATACTTGAAGCAATGTTCACTTCCAAGTTAGCTCAGACCTCTCGAGATCCTGATCAAATGAAAAGTTTCGAAAAATCTCCAGGATGGAGGTTTTATGACCTCTTTGAGTCCGTTTCAGTCTTTGACACTCTCAGTCCTGGTAATCAGCTAAAATTTCAATTTTCACAGCCTGTAGCTGTTGCCTCATATCCTTTCCCTGGGCATCTTAAAGAAATCTGGCTTTGTCTTCTGTACATATTCTCAGATCTTTGAAGACAGTAAAGACTTCCCTCCAGGCTTTTCCATTCCAAGCTAAGCAAACCACTTTTTCTCAACCTATTCTTACAGTGATATGTGTATTTCTGTGTGTAAACAAGCAAATCTACAAAAATCTTAAAGGAAAAACTTGTAAAACAATTCAGAAAAGTCCAAAGGAGTGCAACTGAAGATAATCAGATGTCTAGAAAACATGATCTCTGGGGAAAGATTAAGAGAACTGGCATTACATACCTCAGAGAAGGAAAACTGATTGGGAAATGTGGTAGCAGTGTTCAAGAGGAGGTGCAGAAAGGAAGTTGACCATACCTTGCTCTCAAAAGCCATTAGAACAAGAGTCAAGGGACTTAAAACATTAAAAGCACACCAACTTCCAGTAGGTTCAGGGCCAAGAATGGTCCAGGCCTACTGATGGACTGTTCTTTCTGCTGGGATGTGGGTGTGTGCTGTAAACTGCTGCACTGAATGTTCAAGACAGAAAAAAAAATTGCTCATTTTCTTCAGAAAATCAACCCGCAGTGCCTTTGTACAGAAAGCAAAAACCAGTCTATATCACCTTGCCATGATAACACAGCAAACACGTAAAAAAAGAAGAAATCCTGCAAAAATAGAATTTTTTTTCGTTTACTGACAAAATCTTACCAAAAGGAGTGCTACAATAGTTCTGACATGGTAGTGGCAATTTAATGATTGATGCTTCATTTTAGACAGGTACTTCTTAGTTACTTACACTAATTTAAAAACCCAATAATTATTCATCTTAGCATGCTTATTTGGGTTAGAATAAGGCAGGAACATACAGCATCTTTTAAGTTTATGTTAAAAAAATGTATTAGCACCACAGTTTGTTGCATCTCACCTTCAACTATTCAAACCTTCGTAACATAACCATTGTGATAGTCACTGCTTTATTTGGGGGGGATTTTTTTTATTTTTAATTTTTTTTAATTATTATTATTTGATTGTAAATGGGTTTGTATTTTTCTAAGTCTTGAGAAAAAGAAAATAAAATGTGCGTTTGTTTAATGATCATCCAGTCTCACACATTGCTCACACAATGGCTTAACATGTTTTTGAGATGTTGGTATATGTTTCAGGATAAGATACCATTGCTGTCTCCCTCATTACCCGTCTCCTTTCTGCATCCAGTAAATACATTAATTCTGATTCACTGAATCTTACAGTTCTTATACTCTTGTTACTGCTTTCTCACTTGAATAAGAATAGGGTTATTCTTAGGTTCCCAAGTTGGAGCCAAAAATCCTGCCTTGTATTTCAGCTGGAGAATTTAAGATCTGGTTTCTTATCCACATTCTTCTGATGCCACAGGATGTTTTCCGTATTGCATTTCAAACTGTAAGAGTTGCTAAAGGATCTCAGCACAACAAGAAAATGTATTAGGGGTCTACTATATTTAAGAAGAAACATAAAAACAGACTAGGAAGTTATATAATTTTAGTACTTGGAATATTAAAACTTTTAAATTATGCTTGTTCTTAAAATTGCGGTATATGTGCTTTGTTGTTGTTGTGTATAACAACAAAATGGATGCAACAGTGGAATTTTTAATGATCATCATGGAAGAAATATGTTCAACTACAATGATTTTTATTTTCTTTTATTTTCACTTTGTCCCCTAAATTTAACTTCCTTGTTGGATGAGCTAGGGAAAAACAAAAGATAAATCCAAGTAAAATACTGTGAAAATCCAAACAGAGTAAATAATTTGAACACCCGTTCTGAATGTTTTGTGCAAGGAGAAAAGTTATATAGCATAGACATCAGGAAGTGAAGTGGATGTCATGTGAGTTAGACAACAATGGTTAAAATGAAGAACTTAAACTGTGACCGTTGGTTAGCGGAGCAGAACCTCATTAGGAGTCAGGCAGGTGACACAGCATCAAGAAGCCATCAGTCAAAGAAGACTAAAAGGAAACATGTAAGTATACCCATTCTAGATAAGAACTGATGTGAGATGATCTGGTGCTTTATATACTCTTGGTTCAGTCACATCTCACCTCATTAATGGTGTACCTATTCTATTTCTTTTTCATAGAAAAAAAAAAAGTTAAAAAGTTGGCAGGGAAAGCATTTGCATGATAATCATTTGCTGTGAAAAAAAAAAGAAGAAAGAAGAAGAAAAAATAAAACATATGAGAAGATTCTCTTAAAAGAAATTTTAATTAGACAATCTGTATGAGAAATATAACAGGAGAGATATGGCCCTCTGGAAACAATTTGTGTTTGCTACAAATAAAACTGGTCACTTTTACATGAAACATCTGAAAACTTAGCACTGTAAACAAATGTCACAGGGATGTCTGTTAACAAGCTAGCTGAACTGATGGTTAACTTCATGCTCCTTTGGACATACATGTTCCGAGATTATGAGCTTTCTGCAGTAAAGATGTATTAAATACCATTTATCTTATGCTATTATAGTGATGAATCTCAATAGAAGAAAACAAATCTCTGAACACTGAAAAGCAGATAGCTGACAACATACTGCTTTTTCTGCCTTGGGAACATGAGCTGTTGATGTTCCAAAAATATGTTCCAGACTTCGTTGATAAATTTGGGAAAATACTTGAAAGACTGGTCAAGGCTTTCCATGCTGCAAGTGATACTTCAAAGATGTAATACATTTAAATTCCACTTAATTTGCATAAAATAAACATAGAAAAGTTATTAACAACAGTATTTTCATGTTCATAAACTTATGTTAATTCATGAAACCATTAAAAAACATTAGAGTACTTAACATGTTTACGAGTGCACTTGTTATTTTAGTTCTAACAAAAACTATACTGTTTCCAAATGTCATTTGTCCTTGTTTTGCATTATCTTTCAGAATGGAGAGCACAAGAAAATTCATTCAACTTAGGCAAAAGAAGGGCTATTACTGTAGTACCCCATTGTCTATTGGCATCTGACCTCATCTATTCTCTTCAGCCAATATGAAGAGTTAGTGGTTATGGAAATAAGTTTATTGCTGGTCATATTCTCTGACCAGGAAAAGAAAAAAAAAAAAAAAGATAAAATGGAAGTCTTTGATCATATTTGGATCTAGTGTCCTCTTAGAAAAATGCTATAAAGCATTCCTGAAAGGAGGCAAGCAAATAGCTTGCTGAAAATTTTCAATATTAAAATTATTCATGCATCTTATGCCAACTGTATGAAATTCTTAATTTTTTTTTTTAATTATTATTTGGTTGCATTATCATTTTCAAGTAATTGAAATTTAATTCAAGTTTCCTTTCTCCAGAAAGAAACTGGAAACCTGGTCATAAGGGATAAGGAGAATGACATCTCTGCTACAGTCTTCATCAGCAAGGGCTCTAGTCACATATCCTAAGCTGCGGAAAGCAAAGGTAAGAACTGGGAGAAGGAAGATCTGCCTGCTGTAAGTGAAGATCAAGATCATCTAAAGAATCTGAAATTGCACAAGTCCATGGGACCCAACAAGATCCATCCACGGGTTCTGAGGAAAATGTTGGATGAAGTTACCAAGTCTCTATGCATCATATTGGAAAAGTCATGGCAGTCTGGTGAAGTTCCTACTAACTGGAAAAGGGGAAACATAACTCCCATTTTCAAGAAGGGAAAATAAGAAGATCCAGGGAACGACAGGCCAGTCAGTCTCACCTCTGTACCTGGCAAGATCACGGAGCAGATCCTGCTGAAGGCACTACTAAGGCACTTGGAAAATGAAGATGATGTGATCGGTATTAACCAACATGGCTTCACCAAGCACAAACTGTGCCTAACAAACTTGGTACCTTTTTATGATGGAGTTACAGCATCAGTAGATACAGGAAGAGCAACTGATCTCAGCTGAGCTTGTACAAAGCATTTGACACTGTTCTGCATGACGTCCTGGTTGTGAAATTGGAGAAATATGGATATGAGGGATGGGCCACTTGCTGGATAAGGAATTGTCTGTATGGTTGCACTCAGAGTCTGCTCAATGTCCAACTGGAGACTGGTGGCAAGTGGCATTCCTCAGGGATTGGTGCTGGAACTGGGGTTGTTTGACATCTTTGTAGGTGACATGGACAGTGAGATCTAGTTCACTCTCAGCAAGTTTGCAGACAACATCAAGCTAAGTGGTGCAGTTGACATGCTAAAGGGAAGGAATGCCATCCAGAGAGACCTGGACAGGCTTGAGAGGTGAACCCATGCCAACTTCATGAAGTTCAACATAGCCAAGTGCAAGGTACCCAACCCTGCACCTGGGTGGGGGCAATCCCAAGCACAGATACAGACTGGGCTTGAGAGCAGCCCTGAGGAGAAGGATTTGGGGGTGTTGGTTGATGAAAGGTTCAACATGAACCAGCAATGTGTGTTTGCAGCCCAGAAGGACAATTGTATCCAGGGCTAGATCAAGAGAAGCATGGCCAGCAAGTCGTGGGAGATGATTCTGCTCCTCTACTCTGCTCTCATGAGAACCCACCTGGAGTGCTGAATGCACCAGAAGGACACTGAGCTGTGGAATGGGTCCAGAGGAGGGCCACAAGGATGATCAGAAGGCAGGAGCACCTTCCCTACAGGGACATGCTGAGAGAGCTGGAGCTCTACAGCCTTGAGAAGAAAAGGCTTCAAGAGAATCTAATAGTGGCCTTCCAGTACCTGAAGGGGGGCTATAGAAAAGCTGGGGAGTGACTTATTATAAGGACAGGTAACAACAGGACAAGGGGAAATGGTTTTAAACAGGAAGAGGATAGATTTAGACTAGATATTAGGAAGAAATTCTTTACTTTGAGGATGATGAGATACTGGAACAGGTTGCCCAGTTGGATTGTGGATGCCCTCTCACTGGAAGCATTCAAGGCCAGCCTGCAAGCAACATGGTGTAGTGGGAGGTGTTTCTGCCTGTAACAGCAGGGGTTGGAACTAGATGACCTTAAAGGTACCTTCCATCCCAAACCATTCTATGATCCTATGATTCTCTGAACTTTTCTTCCCTTATAGGCAACAGAACTGATATTTAGATTTCACATATACTAATTCAAAGATACTAATATGACACAGTTCTGTCAAGCAACCTCTAAATACTTTTTTTCTAAGCACTATAACAATGTGATTCTATGATTATAGAGTAATTTTCCAGCCGAGCTTACCAATTCAGCTAGTATATGCCGTTTGTATATTTAACAGTATTTTGGCTCTACTCTGTTGGCTTTTTTTCCTAATAGTCTAGCAAACTTTATAGGATCATAGAATTGTTTGATTTGGAGGGAATTATTAAAGGCCATCTAGTCAAACTCCCCTGCAATGAACAGGGACATCTGCAGCTCGATAGGTTGCTCAGGGCTCCGTCCTCTCTGACCTTGAATGTCTCCAAAGACAAGGCATCCACCACCTCTTTGGGCAACCTGTTCCAGTGCTTCACCACCCCTACTGTAAAAAAACTTTTCCTTATATCTTCTATAAATATATCCTTTTAGTCTGAAAGCATTTCCTCTGGTCCTATCACAACAAACCCTGATAAAGAGTCCCCTTCTTCTCTGTGGCTCCCTTTTAGTTACTGAAAGGCCACTATTATGTCTTACAGGAGCCTTCTCTTCTCCAGGCTGAACAGCCCCAGCTCTCTCAGCCTGTATTTACTGGGAATAATGTTAATTAAATATATAAAAATATATATAAATATATATATATATATAATATATATTAATTAAATATATAATAAATTAATTAGATGAACTCATTTTCAGAGAGCCAGCAATAAACCAATTATTCATAAGAACAAGCTTCCAAACTGAAGATCCCATTCAGTTTGTGCAAAATATACCCTCTCTTTCCTAGTATAGGAAATGAATTTAAGTATCACAACAAAGACTTTTTAATACAATGACAGATAATCAAACCTGACTCTTTGGAAGCAAGAGAAAAATGTGTCAGACGTAAACAGCAGAGGACAAATGCATAGCAAAAAAAAAAAAAAAAAAAAAAAGCTCAGAATATTTCTTCAACATATTTTGAATTCAAAAGTATTTTTAGTACACAGACAAAGTCATTTTTTTATACAAATTATGGTCTTGATGATATGGTTATTGGTCATTCTGATAAGAGTTCTCCTCTTTGATGGCTTGGTTTTGCTTTTCTCTCACATAACAATAAATGGGGAAATGTTAAGAGAAAAGAAACTTCCAGAACAAAATACCCACCTAAATAAAAAACAGAACTTCAGAGACAGTGAAGACCTTAGGGAATAAAAAACAATTTGATTACAGGTGATCAAATAGAATTCATTTTATTCTTATTTCCCGATAAATATCTCTAGGGATTGTACATTTGCCTTCTAAAAAGCAGATAAATGTCTCTGTTAAAGCAATGTAGTTTGCTCACAGCTCCGTAGCATCAGACCGTTTTATGAATCCAAGGAAACAGAAGATGAGAGAGAGGAAACCTCTTCAAGCCTTCCATAGATGATTTTATTCACCTTTGGTTATTTGTAATCCTCCAAGGGATTTTATACATGGAAGAAACATTGAAGAATGTGTGAATATGTTTCCCTTTATTTTCTTTAATAGTAATATATATTTAAAAAGAGTGTGAAACATATTTATTTTTTAGGATTAATAGGATGAAAAACTTGAATCTATACTTTTTTGTTTGATTTGTGCTCAAAAATAAAAAAAAAGAAGAAGAGGAAGAAGAGAGAGAGAAAAAAAAAAGGAAAAGGAAAAAAAAAAAAGGAAAACGAAAGAGGAAAAGAATAATTTGCAGGAAAATCTAGGAATAATACAGGCACAGTGTTATACCTGAGCTGCTCCCAAACCACACTATACATACTATATACCAGCAGCTGAAGTTGTAAATACAACATGTTTGAAAAAGGGGAATCAAAAGTCCTTTGATTCCTCTTCAGTTGATTTGCACTTACTGAACTTAGATAATAAGTCCAAAGACTCAGGTCAATATTGCACCTTTAGACATGTGCACTCCAATTCCATGCAAATTAATGAAGGAAAAGCAAAGACATTGAGAGCCTAAACTAGGTTTTAAAAGCCAGATGTAATGCACAGTGAAGACAATGGAAGTTTTGACTTAAATGAGTTTTAGATCAGTGCTGAGAGTTTACTTTGTAAATGTTTCTTCAAGAAATATTCAAAATACAAAATAAGCATTTCCATACTGTTGGTTTTTGTGTTTATTGTTTTGTTTTTTCAATAAATGAATGCAAAAGTAAACTGAGGTGTCATTACTGAGATGGAAGCAGAGATTCATGGAATTTCCTTTCCTTTATGGAAAATACATTTGGCTCTACAGAAAATGTCATTCAAGAAACTGAACCAAGAAAACTGATCAAGGTGAGGTCTGTCAAAGCTGTTATTTCACAGACTCACAAGATGGCAAGAGGAGAAATGCCAAAACCACACAGCTACACTCAGGAGATGAACTTCCCTGAAGCTCAAGGTCACTTCAGCTGGGACGTTCAGCTAGTTCCCGCCTTGCAAAGAGCTCAGCTGATTCTCACACACTTGGATTCTAGACACTTGGAGGTCTAGTCAGAGCAACCTGTCCTGCGGGGACTCAACACTAGGCATATTGGTCTTTGTGTGCCACCATGGCTCAAGCAGAGCAACTGAAAACCTGTAGCTGGTCCAGCCAATCTTGTTTGCCTGTGGACAGTTGTGATCACATCAGTACAGCTGCATATTCCTTTTTTTTGAACACTTTCCTGTCTGCTGCCAGTGACTGTAATTTTAATGAGAGAACCTGCTGCCCTCTTGCCTAGTTAATTCATAGCAATCTGCCTGAACGAATGGAAATTTCAAGAAAGCCTCTGTTTTTCAGTAATAAATTACCAATTCGTATCATGGCTTAAAGGACCTTTGATTCCTGTAATATTACACTTACATTAAGCTTTGCTGGCAGCAGAGATGTTTAGTTTCTCAAAGAAGACTGAGGGAAAAGGGGAAGAGGCAGGATGGAAGGGAGAGGAAAGGAAGTGTATAGTGAGATTAAATGAAAAGAGAAGATCAATTACCTGAATACTGCCAGCTGAAAGTGGTCTTTCTCCTTGACCTACTACCCTGAGGCATTTATTCACTCAGGGTTAAAGCCTTGGCTACTAAAACTTCACAGTCTCTATTGACAAGCTACAGGGTGGGACACTTTTTTTTTTTTTCTTTCCTCTAAAATGAAAATCTAATGTCTTCTTTCTTCTGAATTCTGGATTTAACTCACATTTATCAGTTAAGTGAATGTCATTCTAGTTAGTAAGTTTGCAAACTGAAAATAGTAATGCCTGTGCCAATTATCTTTTTAAGGATTTCCTTAAAACAGAAATAATAAATCAGGAAACTTCTGAGAAAATCATTCTGGAATTAATAATTTATTGGGGTGAAGGAAGAAAGGCAGCTGAAGTGAATATAAAATAGAGAACATTGCAAAGGGAGGTAGATCAATTATATTCCCTTGGAGAAACATGCGGTGGAAATAAAAAGTTACAGCCACATAAAAAGCACTGAAATCCAAAACATAAGCACTATCCAAAAAGATTTACATGAAGGAAGAAGTTGTGGAATCACAAAGTATTGCAAATAGTGTATTTGCTATAGGCTACAGCTTCTGACTCTCAAATTTTGAATTTGGGTGATAGAGAGATCCGAACATCCATAGTTTGAATGACTAATTTATGCCAGATATATAGGACCTTTTCTATAATATGTTCTACTGCATAACTGGTAGGTAGAATACAGCTCTTGTAATCTTCACATACACCAAGTATCTGCACATATACAGTTCTTGTAATCTTCAGGTACACCATTATCTTCACACAAGGTGTCCATATGCTTTAACTTTAAACATATGCAGGAGGATTTTCAAGACTTGAGCTCAACTGAGTGATCTCAAAAAAAAAAAAAAAAAAAAAAAAAAAAAAAAAAAAAAAAAAAAGCAATTCACTGAGTGGGGAACTATGCCAGATAAGGAAAAGGTGGTAGAAACTGAGAGACAAATTAAAATCAAAATTTGTAAAAGGAAGCAGTAGGAACGTAATTTGATGACTAGCTTTTAATTGCTTCAGGCTCAGATTTTATGCATTACAAACATCCACCATAAAAAATAAATCCAAGCAAGCATTCTATCTTTTAAGCAAATCGTTAATCCTAAATTAATCATAGAGTAAGATGATGCTACATTGTATGCGGTTTGAAAGAAATCTGAATACAAACTTCAAGTCTGTTTCTAGCATCTGTTTTCAAGATTCTTTATAATGAGGTTTTAAATGTTTTTTCTGAACAAAAGTCAAGCTTCTCACTTCTGGCACTATAACCTAATAATAATAGCATGACACTCACAATTACATTACAAGAATTGGTGACTGTTTTGCCTTTCACTGCTCATAGATACTTGTATTATTCTCATGTAGGAATAAGATGTTACCAGTCTGGGCTGGTAACATGCCAAATCTACTTCGCACTCAGTACACAGATGTGCAAATGTACATAGCAGAACATTATCTAATTTTTCGTAGTGTCTCATTCTCTGAACACTGTCATGTGTTCTAGGCATGCACAGAACAAAATGCATGAAAAAAAATTGAGATTTTGAAACAACTCTAATTCGTGCCATACATCACTCCCAAGCCTAAGATCCCAACAGTTGTGTTTTTTGTTTTGTTTTGTAGTTTTGTTTGTTTGATTGATTGATAGGGATCTTTCTTTTTTCTGAGTTCCTTTATTTGACACAGTGAAATTTACTACTTAGGTGAAGATTATCTGAGCTACTGAATTTTACTGAGGCCATCTCAAGACTTTCTTCCTTTTTGTTCAGATTGGAAACTGGCTTCTTCAGCACATTCCCCTGTATACAGTAGAGTCCCTGGTGAGAAGGCAGTCCACACACATCATAGTGACAGACATCTCCCCTGCGTGAATGTCCTGCTGCAAGACTCCAGCACTGTTTATGAGGATAATATAATGCAGGGACTTTTACAAAAAGAGTGTACATTCAAAGAAATCTGAATCTGTCTTTTCTGTCACTCTAGCCTTTCATCATACAGCACAGGCTTTACATGGTTGTATTTTCCAAAGCACTAAACATCTGGCATTTTCCTTTTATGTAAAGCACGTTGGAAAAGCTGTCATAAAGTCACCAACCCTAGCCTAATCTGCTTTCTGTACACAGACAATCCTTTCTCATTGTTCCTTTGTGATTAGATTTTATGTACAAACTTTCCCTTCTTGGAGGACTGAAGTCCCCAAAGAGTAGACAGCTACACACTCTGTAATTCAATCCAGATAACAGACAGCTGAATTTATACCTTGGTTCCTGGATGATGCAAAGTCATATGGTGCATAGAGAATTGATCTGATAGCATGCGAAGTTCTGAATAGAGAGCTAGTCTGGATGATCTCAGCAGAGAAGCTCCCTTTAAACACATAACAAAGTCATTCAGATCATGTAAAAAGTATCTGAACCCATTAAAATTTTACCTTGACTGCTGGATTAAGTCTGATTTCTGTGCTTCCCAGTTATATGTTTCCACGATTTTATCCACAGCCTCCTAAAATGTTTCACTGGGAGCTTGACTGACATTCAGTCTTTTCTTGTAGTACTTGCTAACAGTGGTAGATACACTGCACTTAAAAAACTGTCATCATTCTCAAACTGGAACTCTGTAAGCTGTTAATTAAGTAATCAAGTTAGAAAGTACAAACCAATAATTAGTCACAGTAGCTAAACTGCAAGTCAATCAATAGGAATTTAATACAAGATGGGGAAAAAAAAAAGTATTAAGACAAATGACACACAAAAGCAAAATACTCATTAGGAAAACAGATTGTATCAACATCAGCACGTACTTAGTGTACATGAAACCATCCAAAGGATATCTTTGTTGCAATACATTGCAAAGGTTAATTTTCTTTCTGTGTGATATTAAAGGATTGGCTGGCCTTTTCTACAACATTCCTCACCTCCCAGCTGTTTCAAGAAGTAGAACCAATTCTTCCTAAGTGAATGAAAAGAACCAGATTTTCAGATAATTCGATTAAATTTGGAAAAAAAAAAAAATCTCAAAGGAAGAAAATAATATGAAAGCGTTCAATATCAAACTTTACAACACGTAACCTCAGTCTTCAGGGGACTGAAAACTAACTTATCTTTGCCACTCTCAGTTTTCAAGTGAAAATGGTATAAAGAAATACCATTTCTGTTTTCAATGGATATGTGCTCTGCTTACAACTCAAGGACGACGTATATAGCATCGTGGTCTGTAGCAGACAGGCTCTGACTCCATTTTTCCAGGGTTCTTTACAGGTGTGTAACTCCTGGTCTCAAAGAGCCTGTAGTCTAAACAGAATGTTTCATCCTGCTTTCTCCCCCTTGAAGCACTACAGGTATCTGTCCGAAGAATTCATGCTCATTCTGAAAATTTTCACTCTGAATTGCTATGTAAAATGCTTGTCATGTGAATTGTCGCACTGCTCACCTCCTACGTTTGGCTGATCAAACTGAATTGCTTGGGGTAACAGAACTTGGACAGCTGCTGCCAAGGAGTGGCCATCAAGAAGTAGCTATGCATTTTTTAGACTTTGGCTAATGGTTATAGTGAAATAAAGGCACTTTTGTGGGGCTCAGCTTGCTAAGAATAGCAAGTACTTTAATACTAAAGCCCCTTTTCAAATGACTAAATCTTATGTTTATCAGAAGACAGAATTAATATTTGAAAGATGTATCTGATGCTACTAAAGGATTTTTATATCAATGAATTGCTACAAACTTTTTATCCTGCAGTGTATGAAAAAAAACACTAGAATTGCTATCCTTGGCCTGTAAGTATAACTTACATTCATGTCTGCTTAGCATTTCAAAAATGTACATCTACAACACCAAATCCTACACCACCAGCCTCCTAAGACAATGCCCTCCTGACTAAAATCTATTTAAACAGCCTCAGAAATATCACACAGAAAAAAAAAAAAGGAATCCAAAGTATACTTTCATAGCTTTATATTAAAAAAAAAATAAAAATCAGCTTGTATAACAAAAAACAATTGAAGCAGCAGTTACAGGAAATCATGATTGTCAGAAATGAGAAATAACGTCTCTTAGCAACCAAATTGCAATTACTCTTTCCTTCCTAACAAGCACCAGGATATCTGAGAGTGGTAGCTTTATTCCAGTAAGTAATGCACTTTCATAGACCACGATAAGGAGCTCCTATTTTAACCGGCTCTTGTTTCCAATCAAACATATTGCAATTAATTTTATTAGTGTTTTAGAATGAATTTACTTTGAATAAACCATAACTATGATTTGTTATTGTCATGCAGTAAATGGAATTGTAATGTGTAATAATTATTTGTTTAAATAATAGAATCAATTATACACAGATGATAATCCAGGCAAGAAAAGAAATATTATCATTAATAATAAGATTAAACTAAATTGTATACTAGAATAGATCCCAAGAGAATCTTTTAGCTCTTTTACGTGAGGTACAAATATTACTAATTAAGACAGAACATGGCTGTCATAAATAGAACTGCAAACACTGCTTTCTCAGTAAAGAAATGGGACTTCATTTGATTGATAAAAATGACTTCAACCCACTGTGCTTCTGACTTCTACCGAGTGACTAAAAATGTACCATAATTAGGAGCCCTGCTTCTTTTTTACCAATGCACACACACAGACAAAAGGTCTTCCTAATTGAACGTTTTGTATTTCTTGCTTCATTCTCCCAAAAGAGGCTTTAACTGAATAACATTCAAGAAGATGATCATCCTCCTGACTGAAATTTTGGGACTACATCTTATGAAGCTACATAAGTTGCTCCAAAAATAATGTCTTCTATTTATATCCAGGGAAACGACAACAAATACAAAGGGCACAATAGCACTATATGATAGAACAAAATTATCCAGTATAAAACACGGTTTTTCAACATAGTCAACATAACTTAGCTATGCATTTTCACAAGAGATGAACAAGAGCCTGCATACTGTGCTTGTAAAAATTTGTGCCAGAGGAGGTGACCCATTGCCACTGTCGCCACTGCTGAAGCACTCCACCATGTGTGGAGTCCACAGTGGAGTCCACACAGAGCACTGTCCACAGTGCTCTCCATAAATATTCCGCAAGTGTTGATGAAGGCCAGTGGTGCAAGTTTTTCTACATGGATGAAGTCAGTTACACGCTTTTGTTTCACAAATACCTCCCTGTCAGATGGCATTTAGTCAGACTGTCCCTCTGCTGCCATCTGTCACATGGCAACAAAATGTAATGAAATACTGGTGGGAAGGTTCAGCACTTACTGCCACACCACTACCATCCACCTCCAAGATCGTGGGCAAACATGATAAAATAGGAGGCATTATTTTCAGAGCAACCCTCATAGTTGATCACGTTTAATCTGGCTTTGCCTGTGTATTTTATTAAAAGGAAGATATTATAGCTCTTCAGTTTGTTCTTCGGCAGCAAAGATTTTCATTCAGATGCCAAATATTTGAGTAGCACTATGTAGGGAATCAGAACAGAATTCAAAATGAGAAGGAGCACTGGTACTTGATGACGTGTGTATTCTATACCAGGGTAGACTAAAACACTCTTTATGCCCAGGATGCAATGCAAAAACATCTGGATGCTTTTAGAATAGATCTAAGTTGGGACAGGAGGTGTATGGCAAGGAGTGATTGCCTGTGAAGGTACAGGACAGGACCTGACATTCCATGTGGCAGAAACCATTGCATCAGAGTCACCTGAAGGCATCTGTTTATGATGTGTGCTTGCCAACAGGTCTATCCTTCCTGTGCCTGGAACCAAAAATGCATTACTTTATTTCAGTCCATCAAATGTACTCATGTTTTCAAGCTTCTCTTTTCTAAACTGAAATCCTAATAATTTCATTTGCTACCATTTTCAGTGGGACCCAGGGCTTCACTGGAACACTGAGGCACTTCAAGTCCCACAGTAACAAGTTTCAAGATTTGGAAAAGCCAAATTTCAGCTTCTACAGATTCCATTTTTGCACAAGAGAACAAGAAAAAAATAAAAATGTGACAATATTTTGTGCATCAATTGATTTCTGTCTGAATTTATTAAGCATCTTTCTCAAAAGGAGATTAGCAAGTACATTAAATGAATAAAGATGTAAATATACATGCCCAACTTAGTGTGCAAAATGTTTCTTCCAAGTCCTGGCAGAAAAAAAAAGACCATTATACAATCAGTGGTAGTATATCTTTCTTTTAATTCACTTGTTCACATGCCTCCATTACTCTGGAGTTTCTAATTCTAAAATGTAGGTTTAAACATTTACTTGAGAGAAAGATAAGAATGCATTTTAACAGCACTAATTAAAGAGATTGCTTGGCCATCAGGTCTGAATAGAAAATGAAATGCCTTCAGTACAGTCTAACAGATGTCATATAGAGAATAATTAGTAATGCTGACTTGTGGTCTTAGTACCACAAACCTATAGTTCTCTTAAGCTGTTTGCCATAGTAAGCCAAAATTCTGTGAGGCTCTTTTCATGAGAGTTATTCCTACGTGAAACCTGAGGAAACAGTAAGTTCTCTTACCATGTAATGAATCAAACCAAGGAGAGACTGGAGACCGTGGGTTTCCAGTCCACTCCCTTGTGCCACCTTCATGTATGATCAAATTCATGATGGAAATTCTGATATTTGCTATTTGTCACATAGTGAAGCTACCACATAATTATTTCCACATTTGCAGGGAAGGAAGGCTGTTTCTCTTCCCCTCAGAAATTGCACTGATCTAAGGTGTAACACATAGAATAGTTAGTTCTGTGTTTGTGTAGTCTCACACTTCAGATCTGCAGTTTCTGGTATGGACTAATATTTTGTAAGGAAACATAAATTTTCCTTTTCAGTTGAAGGGAATTTTGGATCTCATGCTGCAGAACTGAGGATCCTTGTAGCTCAATCACACTGATTATTCTCTGCTGTTTGTCCTGACTCTTCTTGCACTACTTTTGCTTTAACCCACCTTCAGTGTCTTTCAGTTGTTCCCTCAGTGCTGTACAGAGTCTTAAATTTTGACTATGAGTGAAACATGACAAGCTAGGGGTAATTTTTTTATGTCACTTCAGCTTTCAACTAACTTTTAACTGAGCTCAAAACAGTAGGTCATTTGTAGCTCATTATGCAAATGTTAAAACTAATCTTTTGCATAATACATAAGAGCTCAGCTTGTGCATTAACTAAATTATCTGACTATGTGTGAGCTATGAATGCTGATTTTTATTAAGCTCTTCATTAAGTCAAAAAGTGGCTGAAGTGTGTGCACATATATAAATTTGTATAATCTCAAAATGAAATTACTTCAAAAGTGGGAACACTCGTTTGATATGGGATCTTTGTCAATTGATTTTGTAAAAGAAGACACCCTCCACCAGATATGAATAGAACCCAGAAGAAAATGGGTTCCTTTTTTCTATAAATAGATAAATGAATTAAGATATGCATGGCCATTAAAGAGGTTCTGAAATTACATTTTTATAAGATGCAGACAATGCATGTAAGTTGACAGCTATGACACAATTCTTCTTTTGACCAGATCACTGGAAATGGGAACAAATTTCACCTGGATAGTCTCCATCAGTTAGTGGTGGTAGTGGTTTCTGGGGGGGATTTTATTTTATTGCTATTGTTTTTGTTTTTGTTTTTGTTTTTTTTACTTTTTTCCCCTAGAGAAATAGAACAAATTGTGAAGGATTTTTTATTTTAAATGTCTTTGTTTAATTTTCCAGAAACAAACAACAACAAACAAACAAACAAACAAAAAAAAACAACCAGTGCAATAAAACAAAAATGAATAGCAAAAATAAGTATGTCACAATTTGTAGCTGCTGTATTGACAATGAGAACAGATATTACACTGCATGGATCTCTGCAATCAACGCTCTTTCACTGTTGGATAGCTACTGTGTGGATCCTGAGCAGGGGAGTGTTGTACATTTTGGAGCCTGTAACATCTAGCCTGACCAGACTATATTGCCCATGCAACGTGGCTTTCAGGTTTCTATTATGAGGTATAGATCCCCTGGCTCAGACATCCTGTAACAGCTGTGTGATCTTGCCTTCATCTGAAAGAGCACCAGAAGTTCTGAGAACATCCTTTTAAAACAGATTTGTTTTCTTGTGAGGAGATTACATAATGGCTCAAATGACCAAAATGGAAAGTTTCTCCCCATGGGTAGGATTTTCTCTGCACAGCATGCCATGGGAAAATCCATCCATGCACAAATGCAGAGTACACAGCATCTGAAGGGATGTAAGATTTACTGGCTATCTATATCCCTCTTCTCCTCCCCTATTATGTGAAATAAATTCCCATTTTCCTTATTTGTGGCCTTGTGAGACAGTACGGAGAGATAAATAACTGCTTCCCATCACCCATTAAGACTGACATTGCAGTCACTTTGCCAACAGCCTGAAAGGTCAATGTGCTACAAGAGAGATAATAAGAGGTGCTCTCTCCATACATTCAATAGCAGTATCTAACAGCCTGCAACAGATGGGGAAATAAGGGTACATCAGCTGTCCTACAAACTGCTGTGAGTTCCTATAAACAGTTCATTAAAATTAATGACTAATCACCTCACGTTATGCGTAAAAACAGATCACTTATTTGCTAGCCAGGTAAACAAAAAGCACTGCATTACTGTTGTGATACTCTGTGCAAAAACAGCCCTGGGATTTGGCTACGTGCCCTACTTTATTGCTGAATGTTTATTAAATTATCGGAGTTTATTGGTCAATAACACTTCCAAACTATTTATTGTAAGAGATCTGCTATGAAAGGAATGGTTCCTACTTTATTATGCTGGCTCATGACATCAGAGATGGATGTTTGTCTTACGAGAACTATCAAAATAGAGATTGAACCTTCCCGCCAATATTGTGTTACATTTTGTTGTCATAAAACAGACAGGAGCAGAAGGACAGTATGAAAAAATGGGGTCTGCTATGGAAGTATATATGAAGCAAAGGTGTATCATTGCATTCCTCCATGCAGAAAAAACTTGCACCCACTGACATTTGTTGATGCTTGCTAAATGTTTAAGGAGATCAAATAGTGGATGTCAGCACAGTGAGGCGGTAGCAGTGTGTTTCCTCCATCTCTATGCAGGTTGTTTTTTAGTGAGGATGTGCTTCTGAAAGTGGAAGCAAACGGCTCTAGTAAAATCTAAATGTAAATTCTTAATTCTTTGCTCTCTACAAGTGACAGATACCCCTTCAGAGTTAGCAAGGAATGATCTCTTCAGTAAGATAACATGCTAGAAACACTGCCTTGATTTGAGTAGTTGCTGTTCATAGAATTGTTTTGGGATTTATTTATGCCGCTTGTATTGCAGCATTTTTAGTGTTAGAAGATATGCTGAGTGTTACAAGATGCAGAATATGCAGAATGTAACACACCAGGCTAGCAGAGCTTGCCTAGTCAGAAAATTTTCTTAAATTAACATGTCCCAAAGGACCCTGTTAAGCTTAATAGTGATGACCTCTGCTCGATGGTGAATAGTGTTTCTGATGAGTCTGGAAGCTGTCATACAATTTCACAGTATTTAAGTCATTATACATTCACTTAATTTCACATTGAGTCTATATTCCTCATTAGTATCTTTCCCCCCATCTTCTGCGTGACATTATATATGAGCATATAAACTGATTTACTAGCCCCTGCAGTTAACTTGTTTATTGTAGTAGCAAGCCATTCCCAAAGGATAGAAAAATACTAGTTTAATCCCTGGTGCTTCTGCTTCATATGTTGAGTATGTCTCAAATTATGCTGTGTCTTCTTAATGAATGTTTGGAAGTTCACCTCTCTGGATATATTAACTTTGTTGACTTTATTGACAGTTAATACTTTAAATGTTCCACTCCAGCAGAAATTATGAGGTAATCTTGAGGCACTTATTTTTGCTCTCGATGAGATTATACAGCATGGTAATTTTGCCAGTGGGCAGAAAGAAATGAAGTGAACAGAAAATACAGCAGTACCGTACATGGGCAAGTTGCCCCATGCAATAATCTGGTGGATCCTACAGTTCGCATAATTAGTACCCACAATCCTTACATCAGACCTGTCTCCAATAGGGCAAAAGTAAACAACACAACACCTGAAAGTTTTGGACCATCAAAAGTAATTATTGCACAGCGTATTACAAAATAATATTCACTACAGTACTGTGCATTTTTTGAAGTGAGAAGGTCCTTTTTCTTCCAGGTGAGATAAGCTCATTTCTCTATTACCTAACTGGCACTTCCTAGAAGAAAACTGGTCTCCTACTGAAGTCAGCATTAACTGAGTTCAATGGGGCCAGTTGGATTTTACTCAGTCAAAAGCTTATGTATTTCTTTTACAGTGGAAACCCCATTGTTACACAAGACAAAGTAATGAAGTGACTGAGAAGTCTCCTCTTGTCTGCAGTTTTATATTTGCTATTACAAATATTTGTTATTACAAATATTCCAAGGTTTCTGTTGTCTGCATTGAAAACAGATGTCCTTCGCTAAAGTTTACAGCCACCATTTTTCTGATTTATTGGTGATGTTTTATACACTAGGCCCTCTGCTTCCTCAGAGGATCAAACTAAACAGCCTGTCTCCTTTAAGAGCACCATGAGAATTGAACACATTCCAAGGCTGAACCATGAATTCTTCAACATACAAAGCCCAATTTTTTTTTTTTTTTTTTTTTTTAATAATTAAACTTATTCTGTTTCCTGCTCCTGTGTTTCATGCCCTGTGGGGCATAACCCAGAATCTGGCAAAGACTATAGATATGTTCACATTTACTTCTCTTCTTTCAATCAAACCATTTAAATGACTTACTTTTCTCTGAAAAGTCCTTCTCTGTGTGCAAGGGGTAAAAATACACATCTTCTTCCTACTTATAAAAATTTATAGGTTTCCATTTTACACAATGATGTACAGCTTAGTTTTACTTTTAAGAGCTACAGAAAACATCTTGGTCAACAACTTATTTTCATATTCCTTACATAAAAGAAAATTTTAATTTATCTTTTAATGAAAAATATAAGCAAAGTATGCATACATACAGACACAGAAGCCACTGGCATGACAAAACAAAATTGTACTGGCTTGTGAGGTAACAGGAACATGATTATCTTTGTACACAGGTAGTGCTGATAAAGTTGCAAAGTAATCCCATTACAAGATTTTTTTGCTGCTACCTATAACTTTAATACTCTTCATAAAAAGCATATGTATGTTCTGATTTTTCTCTTCATATCAAAACAGCATCACTGTAAATATTAGGAAATACTTCTCTGAGAGAGTGGCCAGGCACTGGAATGGGCTGCCTAGGGAGGTGGTGGGCAGTTTGTTTCAACTTTGTCCCCACTTCCCACACCAGGACTATTTCTCAGAGACTGAGTGCCCATTTGTTGTGGGGTTGTATGCAACACCCTTTCTGCATATATTCCATTTCAGTTTAATCCAAAAAGGAATCACTTCTGAGCACACTGAGGCTGTTTGTCACTATGAACAAAAACACTGACCTATATTGTTTCTGTACCATCATATTTGCATTACTTTTCTGTGAATAACAGCTGCTAACACTTTTTCATTAGAGTAAAACACTCAGGCACCATGATAATGAGTCTGGGGAGAAAGAAAAACAAAATCAAAGGAGAAAATACCTCTAGATTTTTCTGTGACAGAAGTGGAAGCACTTACCTGCATGTGCAGACAAGAAGACCACATTAGGACACCTAAAAAATGCTGTAAGGCTGGTAGGCATTGCAGGCAATGTAGGTAAGAAGTAGCCTGCTTTTACAGCATACACGTTATTCCCAGTCAAAATATGCATGAGATTCAGAGAACGAAGTTTCTTCACATTAAGCATTGTCAAAAAATTCTGAAGATCAAATAAGGAAAAATCTTATTTGTAAAGAATTTGTGATTAAGATTGGAGTCGAAATGCATCAAGTTGTTGTGAAAGTTGTTTGCTTGGGAGTGACTTTTAAATCTTTACTGCACTGGAAATACTCAAACCATGTCAGCTTTATAGAAAACGATCTTGTTTGGAAAATGCATTCATTTGCATGCACACTAAAATAGAAGAAGAAATTCAAGCTCCTTTCATATTGTTGGTAATTTCCCCTCATTACGTCTTGCTTTTTCCATTTGTCAGTGAATGCAGAGGTAGCAGAGGTGGGTTGTCCCAGTGCAGATGTTTTGCTATCTTAAACTCAGAGTTCACTCAAAGTGCATTCTTCTCTCAGCTAGTGCAAACTCTTCTCTCTAACTGCTTAAGAAAACCATCAGGAAAAGAGAAAGCTTCAGGATAGTCTTCTGAAAAACTGCAGATACACCCGGGCAGATAAGTTTTAGTAAGATCAGAACTTTTGTTTTTATAATTATTATAAAAGTACTTCTGCAACAGTAAGACATACAGCTTTACTTTTTTTATTCTAGGAATACTGAGGCTCATATATGTTTTTGAGAAAAGCCAGTAATGCATCTATCCTCACCTCATACTTTCACATAGATTTTCTTCCAACACTTTGAGTTTATGAAGATTAATAACTCTACTGTCCATATTTTATTACAGACATTTATATCTGAAACTTAACAGCTTTAGTCAATGCTGCGCTATGTAAGGCACACACCCAGAGTAGCTATAGCTCTGTAAAATAATGTTGCTGGCAAGTTGTTCTCAGTTCACTTATCTCTACCACTGGTTTAACCAGAAGCATTCCAATTTATTAGGAAATGTTTCACTAAATCCTCCCTTAGTGAGTGCTCTCTGTGCTGCAAATAATGAATGCCCCAGAATAATTTGATCATAAACATGCAAAAGTGCTGAACTGTCAGCATAATGTGAAGCCTGAGCAAAGCTATGATCTAGCCATGTCTTCTTTCTCTTAGCAGTGTTCATCACATGTAATTGCTAGTCAGTAGATCAGCTTTTACATACTAAAGAAAGAAAGAAAAAAAAGCCTTTCAGTAGATTTGTAATTGGGCTACTGTCTTAGAAAAACTTTATTCCACTTGAAGACCCACTCAGGTGCCATCTGGACTGCACTGAGATACCCGAACTGTGAATCAAGTAACTGACCTGCATCTGCCAAGGAGGGAAGGTTGCCATTCCCCCTAGCCCCTGGCACGGGGGGAGTCCATGGGGCTGAAGGGTGACCCTGGCTCTGCTTCTCCAGTTCCTTTGGGGACCTCATATATACAGCTGGTCATTACAGTGGCCTGGCAACTGCCTGTGTTCCCCAGCAGGGTTATTACTGGGAAAGGAGAGTCTTTGCTGGGGAGCAGCCACTGAAGGCCCCAGGGATGGGCAGCCAGGTGCTTTCCTGTCATGGAGAGGTCAGGCATCTCCTGTCATCACCACTTTGTACAGCTCCATGATCACATCCCTTCTGGACAGCTCACTTCCACCACAGCTGCCAGGCTCCCTTCCACACAGGCATTTGCTCCAGTATGTTACTATTTCAAGCATTACAACACACATAAATTGCTTCCCAGTTGTAAAAATACCCCAAATAAACAAACAGAAATCACAGCAAAATAAACTCATGTTTGTGAAGCACTGCTCAGAAGAACTGGAATGACCCACTAGTGCCACAGCAATACCACTGTTGATCACTCAGAACCCAGGGAGAAATGTGTTATTTAGGAGAGAAAAATAAGAAAGTTAGAGAAATTGCACTGCAGCAACAGGCTTTGACAGCAACAACATATATGGCATACATCAAAATGCATAAAATGAGTCCATTATTAACTCATATGCTTAACTTACACTTCCTGCACTGTTCTTATTACTCAGTATTATCTTGTTATCCTCTCTGCTCCCTGTCTTGTTTCACTTTTTCGGAGCAAGTTGTAGATCCCCCGTTGCTTGGCAATCCTGATTTCCTGGCATTCTGTACTATTTTATTTCCAAGCCTTGATGTGCACGAAGTATAGTTAAATGTTCTCACCAGCTTCTGAATAGAGTCAAGAGCTACTGCTGGAACCATGGACACCAGGCTTACTAGAAAAGCTGAACTGCTCTTGCCAACATAACCCAAACAAGTGTTTAAAATCTTCAGACTTGTAATGGGTTAAAGATATCAGAAACTGCTTTTTGGGACAAAGTATTAATCCTGGGCACGAAGACCAAAGGAGGAGCAAGCATATCATCATGTTTCTGCTGTGAAAATTATTCATGTTGTAAGGGATCTTCAGTCTTGGATAAGAGGAAAAAATCAATATTAATCTACTCATACTTCTGATGGAAGAATGTGGTCACATAAAGTATCACTGGGTAAAGCTGGACTGCAGCTGGAGTTTGAAGGCAGATGCTATAGTTTTGCTATGGAAACAATGGACCATAACATCATATCTGATACAGAAAAATCAATCACACTGCTACTGGCTGGAAAATGCTACGCCCTGATGAAAGAATATAAAGTACTTTGAGCAGTTGTTAAACATAAGAGGTGTCATAATTATTTAATCACGTTAGAGGTCAAGACAATTAAAATATCCTTTGTCAGTATTTTCTCTGAAGTTTGTTTTCAGGACTGGGGGAAGAGGAGGATAATATTTTCTCAGTGTTCATTGTCTTCATTTAAATGGTGGCATACAGAGATAATAACAAACAACACTGCAAGCCCAGATGCGCTGAGTTTTTTCAGCTAGAAACTATGTAGGGTTTTTATTTGGAAACTAGAAAAAACTCTTAAAAAAGCAATGCAAATCGTCATGCTGTTTTCTACAACACATCAACAGGGCTCTGTTCTCTATGCTGAGGCTGTGTTATCTTTGAGAATGTGTTGCCAAATGACAAACAGTAGCTATGAAGTCTTACGAATTTAAATGCACAATGGATGCTGATATCTGTACTCTCTTTAGTTGCCTTAGACCAATTTGTTACCACTGCGTCTGTTGTTTAATGTCAATTGCCAGTTCTTCTTGAAAAATAAAAAAACAACAAACACACACACACACACAAACAATTAGACCTTGTTACATGGTTTTGTAACCTAGCTATTTCAATCATAGCAAGCCAAGTGTCACTGACAACATTTACCTTGGATGACCCCTTCTTGTCAGAATGAAAATTCCTTTAAAAAGAACAAGCAAATTACACTGCTTTTGAAAGCACACTTAATCAACTGCATGAGATAAATAACAGGTCCTAGTCTAATTCCTAAATATGCTTTCCAGACCAAATTAAAAAATAATAATAAATACTACTACTAATGATCAGTTAGATTAAGTCAAAGGTGAATGAGTGAATGACACTACTTAAGTAGGATTTACTGAGCGCTCTTCTGTAATCATAATGAGGCTGAATTACAAATCATGAGAAGTTAACAACAGCTGCCTGCAGCTACCTGTCCTGAGAATTTACTAAAGATATCTCAAGATGGTCCAGTTACTTTTTCCACTAATAGAATAATTTTAATTCTCCAAATCTGCAGCTGCTTTTGAATGTAATTTTGATACAAAGGGGCAGTTTGCAAAACATAAAAACTTCTTCTCTGAAAATTGTTGCATATGCAAACCTGGTTAATAGCAAGTGCATGAATGTATAAAACTGTCATTGTTTGTGGCTCTGGAAAATAGATGTACTATCACACTATTCATGATTACATACCCAAAAGCAATTTAAGAAATGAATTATCCATGATTTATCACTGGCTATTGATAGTGTTCTTCTCACTTAAGTTTTTTCAATCAAACAATTCGAGCAAACAAAATTTCCAGCTAGCATATCATGAGAAACCAAACACAAATCATGCATAGAAAGAAGTCAAAGCAAATAGATCACAGATCTTCCTCATTATCCAGTGACTGTCTGCATCCTGCCAAGGGAACTTAAGGATTAAATGATACATAAGCTGCATGCTATTTTATAAAGTAGTGTAAAGGATAAAATACATATGGATCGACCTCTGAATGTATTCATTACTTTTCCCATCAGCTGCAAATATATATATATATATATATATATATATATATATAATTTCTGCCTAATTGCAGGAAACGTTCAAATATCTTGCATATATATGAATGAATGCATGTATACACACACATATGCTTCTGTGAACATTCATTTTTTCCCCAGCAGGCTCACTGACACTATTCCCCACCACCATTTATCTTTGCAGTGGCTCTGTGTTTGAGTGATTTTTGGACAATAGTTTGCAATCTTGGTGAAATATTAGATACAATTAGCACAAATAAATAGCAAAAAATCCCCAGTCCTGTAAAGCATGCATTGCGTTATTTTTTGAAGAGGTATGAAAGAAAAATAGGATGCAGCACAGAGGACAACTTTGTCCTTGGAAAAAAGGTGTCACTGCCATTAAAGTCAATGTGAGTCGTATGTGTTTTTCCAAGGACAGATTTTGTATACTCACCTGAAGTACTGAGGTTGGCAGGACTTCAAGTGGAATAAGGTAACTACTCTTTAAGTGAATAAATCAGTTAACTAAATTAACATCATCATTTAGGCTCTGGCTATGAAAAGAAAAATAGGAATAGGTAAGTTTGAAGTAACAACAATTGTACTCCAGTGTTTAAGAAACAAGAAGGCAAGTGTTGGGCATTTCTCTGTAAAGTTTTGCAAATATTACTGAATTATGCCCTTTATTGTTTGTAATCAATTGAGTAGTAGAAATATTTTAAAATAAGCATGAATTTGCCTGAGCTTATGTTAAGATTGATACTCTGTCTTTTGGCATTAGTAGAATTTGAACCAGGCACTGAAGTACATAAAAGTGTCACCTTTTTATTTATTTATTACTTCTTTTTTTTTTTTTTTTTTTTTTTTAATTTTGCTTGCCAGGCAGGTTTTTCCTCAAGCTCTTACAAGCTTTATTTATTATTCATTTTCATCCCAGGATGAGAAACTTGAAATATTTATCCACAGGATATTATTTTTTTAAAAATTCTTTCCACGAGTACGAGATATGCTAAATGGTTAAGTCCTTTCTGAAACAACCAAAGTGATTATCTCTCTGAAATCCCACTTTAAAATAGGTTAATAATTAAAACATTTTACTCTAAGCCAGGCAAACAGTTAATATGATGAAATGAATACTTGTAGAGAAGCTGCAGACTGCACTTCTTTTATTTCAGGAGGCTTTTATTTTAATTCTGCTCAGTTTTATTCTAAGTCCAACAAAATTAATCATTTCTGGGAAATGTTAACCACAATGACAGACCTCACTATGCTGAAGGTTTTACAAGGAAGCTGTTTCTAGCCATAAGCTGCCACCACAAGCAAACTGACAGCCAGCAGTGTTTTTGTTAGACTCTCACGAGGGAATCAATAAAAAGACACAGCAAAGGTTCAATCAGAACAGACACCACTAATACAAATGGCCTTTTGGGACCCACGGAAGCGTGGAACTGCTTTTCCATGTTAATTTCTCCTCACTATCCCTGGGGTTATCACCTTCTCTGGCCTCTGTTAATTAAAAACTGCCTCCTGTTAAAGTACTTTGCCAGACATTCGCCTTGTGCCAACCTATTTTGTTGGCTTCCGAGAGAGGAAATGAAAGGATGGAGAATTATGAAACTGCCATGTGAAACGCTGCCAAAACTGTTCCTCACAACCACTACTCTAAACAAATGTGCAAATTGCTCTCTCCATCTCTTCAAATACTGAGATGAACTTACAGATGACATGCAAAAGGCAGATTTTAAATATTCATTATCCAACTGTCTCTTTTTATGAGGATAGGGATATGAAAGTAGCCCTGATTATGGCTGTGCAAATAATTGATTTTTCAGATGGGAAGCCAAGCAGAAAAAAAAAAAAAAAGAAGAAGAGTATATACAATTGATAAGTTCAAATAAGGCTTATGTACATTTTCTTCCATGTTTTTTATCTTGTAAAAGTGAAAGCTATTCCTTCTCCCTGACTCCTCCCAAATCACATCATATTCACATTACATTTCACCCACAGGGAAACATTTCATTTTTGACCAGTTCCTATGAAAGGCAAGAGCGATGAAATAATAGATTTTCCAAGAATGAGAGGGAGCAGCAGTAGCTCTACTTTATTTAATAGTTCAGTGATTAGAACATTTATCTTGGAAGGGTTCGATCTCTGTCATCCGCCCAAAGAGATTTGAATCCCTCAATCCCAAGAAACCACAAGGATATTTGAAGAGGAGAAGGATCTTCTTCCTACGTACAAATAATTAAATATTCATTTGATTGGGAACCCAGACATCACTGTTGAGATTTATTCCCCCTTCCCAGCTCAGCAATTATTTAATTATGCTATACAAAAGTAGAATGTCCCCAGCCAAAAGGATTGTGTGAGAATTGTCCAGAATACCCTATCATATGAGATGTGATGTAAACTCAGACTGAGCTTCAAGGCATAGAGGTGGTGAAAACCCCACCCTTGAGACTGCTAGACCTCAACTGACCTATCTACAAGCTCTAAGTAGCTGGCAGGGGAAAATGACCTTCAGAGGGTCCTTCCAATCATCAAGTCAATAGTTTTGTATACTGGAGGTAAGACTGTATTGTGCCTCGTTGCTTGCAGAAAGGATCTCACAGAAGCTAAAAGTAGATTCCAGTACTTTCCAGGCCAGCTGGAAGGCAAAAGACATTTCTTGAAACTATACCCAATGCGATGCATAGAATAAAGGTAGATAGTCAGAGTGGGAGTTTCTGATTTGATCTATATGATTACTATTTGTTCCCCTCTGCAAACATTTGAAGAGACATTATTTTCCTTTGTGATATTTTGACACATCACCTAGCACTTCTGCTTCAGAGGCAAATGCACCCCTCCAAAACACAGATCAGCCCTCTGACTCTGATGTTCCTTTTCAGGCCAATAAGTACAGTCTTTTCCTTTGTAGAACAGTTTTTTATCAAGGTTACTTTGGCAGGCAAGCTATGACCTAGTCACCTCATTGAAACATGGTGGGATCATTCTCATGACTGAAGAGCTGAAATGGAGGTTCTATAAACATTTCAGGAGGGATAGGCAAGGAAGGAGGAGCAGTGGAATGGCTGTATGTGTTACGAAGTGTTTTGATGTTGAAGAGCAAAGTGCTTGGGATTATAAAATTGGATCATTAGGGAAAATGATCAGGACTAAGGCCAACAAGGCTTACATCTTGGTGGGGTTCTGTTATAGAACAACTGGGATGAAGAGATAGATGAAGCATTCCATGAGCAGCTGGCAGAAGTCATGTGATTGCTAGCCCTTCTTCAACTCACCTGATATTTGCTGGAAATAAAATACAACACATAGGAAGCAGTCCAGGAAGTTCCTGTAGTGTGTTGAAGATAATTTCCTGACAAAGCTGGTAAGAGAGCCTAGCAGGGAAAGTGGCCTGCTTTTAATGAAAAGATTGGTGGGAAAGATGATTGGGCATAGTCTTGTGCATACTAACTGGTAAACGACAGAGTTCTTGACTCCTGGTGAAGTCAGGAGGGGGATCAACAAAAGTGTTACTTCTGGAGGGCAGATTTTGAGCTGTTTCAATCATTGGTTGTGAGAATCCCTTGGTAGTCAGTCCTGAAGGGCAAAAGAGTCCATGAAGGCTGGACATTCTTCAAGAAGGAAATCCTAAAGGCACAGCTTCACGCTGTCTCCATGCACCATGTGATGAGAAATTGAGGAAGAAGACCAGCCTTGCTGAACTGAAAGATTTTACTGAGATACTGGAAAAAAAGAAAATTTACTACCTTTGGAAGAAGGGATGGGTAACTTGGGAAGAGTACAAGGATATTGCTAAGATTTGCAGAGGGAAAATTAGCAAGGTAGAAGCCCAGTAAGAACTGGGCTGGAAAGCTGCAAGGAGGGAAAGGATCTGGGGATGTTAGGGACACAGGTTAGTGAGTATGGGTGGTGATGGTCTTACAATTGAACTAGATGATGTTAGGTGCCTTTTCCAACCTGATGGATTCCATGATTCTATGATATTCCCTTCTGCTAGCCTAGGTAAAAACCTGGATCTCCTGTGTCCTTAAGCCTCATCAGAAATTATAAGCTGACCAAATTTTCAAAAGCTTTTCCTTCCTCCACTGTTTTCTCTGACATTATTTATTCTCTGCTTTAATTTAAAATATTTTCTCCACAGTTTTCCTGATCTTTCGCAGCTTTCTGAGTTGAGAGTTCTGTGGACGTTTTCTAAAATGAGAAAGTTCTCATAATTTTTGCTGTGTTAATATTTAGCATATAATTACACTTTAAATGTTTAATGCATTATATTCTTCATATCTACAAGCAAATACAATAGTCTGATCCTCAGCTCCCGTATAAATGGAAACTCCATCAATTCCAACTGCTCACCTGGTCCATAGTGACAAAAATTACTATTAGACACTATCTATAGTATCCATATCATAATGCTGAGAGTGTCCAGAAAATAATTCTGGTAAATAAGTATTCTCTTTAAAAATTTAGTGTTGCATTGAAAAGATGTTTGGAAAGGATTTACTGTTTGATATCAAAACTATTCTTTCAGTAATTTAATGTTAGAAGATGCAATTTTAATATGATATATGAGTCAGTTGACCACCCTTTAGTAGCTTACAAGTTGTTAGCCTTTTTTGTAAGGTAAATGATAGTTTTACTCACTGTGCATGAATCAGATCAGCTTTCCAGAACTTTTATAAACTTATAATATCAAGTCTTTCTTTTAAAGAACTTTCAGTAACATTCACATAAAAGACACATTACTGCCTCCCCCATCTCCAAAGAAAAAGACTTCTGATTAACGTAGAATGTTGAGTCCTGGATAAATTTATAATCAACCCCCTTTACAGCCTATACTTAACATAGGCTAACTTGACATTTTCAAAGATAATATCTTGCATTCTTACTGTAAAACTTACATGTTTTCCAAGTAGACTAACAAGTTCCATTATTGCTAAAAGCACTTTCAGTTGAAAATGTGTTTTTCTTTAACCAAGTATTTCAGCTTTCAAACTGCTTACATATTTTATGCCTCTTTCTTTAAAAAAAAAAAATCAGGATGAAGTAAAAGAGAAAACTAATTTGTGAATTAATTTGAAAAAGCCTGTCTAGGTTTTGTGCTTCCTGTGTTTTGATTTCAATTCTCCAGAGAGAAGAAAGAGGGATAAGAGGGATTTCACATGATTTTTTCTTTTCTTTTTTTTTATTTTATTTATTTTTAAATGAAATATTTTCATTTCCCAGAAATGGAAGGACTGTGCAGAATGAAACAGTTTCTTTTTCATTACGAATGTATATTCAGCGACAGCTACTTACTGATGAACACATTCAACTGTGCAGTAGAGGTAAAATTTCATCTGGTTGAGTGGATTGGTACCAGAACAAGCTGGATTTGGGTAAGAGTCTCATGGGCATTTCTACAAGGTCAGAATGAGCATGTGGTACTTCAGTCATTTAGATCTGTTCCAGGAAGTGAAGGTTCAGTAGTTTGGCATTTTCAAAGCAAGACTGAGAACCCTTTTAACTTGAAATCTCATGTAAGTGAAGAAAATGTGGAAGGAGCAGGTAGAAGGAAGCAATTTGAGGACAGGATCTTCTTCATCAGTAAGTGACAAATTATGGCCCCCTAAAAGTTGTTGAAAACTTGTTAAAAATAGCTGAAGTAAGCATTACAACCCTGTCATTGGATGTTTATAAAAAGGTTGAAAGGATAATAAGAAAAAGGATGTGCATTTTCTGAAATGCCCTCCCTTGCAAACAACTACAGTAAGGCAGCATGGCAAAACTCTGGAGGTATTCAGTTTAAAGCACTGGGGATGCAAAAGCTTTTTCACACTGTCCAAAACCAGTGCTGCCACAAATAGCAAAACACAGAACAATCTCAACTCTCATCATCTTCCTTTTTGTCATCTTCCTTTTTTTTTTTTTTTTTTTCCTGTTCTAATGGTTTGGATGCAAAGACATTAAAAAAAATCCAGCTTTAAATAGCATGATATTTCACCCTCTGTAAGATCTTGTAATTCATCACTATGAGAGCTAAAATAAAACAGAAGTAACTGAAGCATATATTTGTTGATATCTCAGCGAGCTTTGCATCAAGTTCCAAGACAAAAGTTAATGCACTATTTAATGACCCAAACCATTCAAATCTCATCTGATTATTTTGCCAGTATGGTATACCTAGGGCAGATCTGAGGATTCTGCATATGCATGTCCCTGTGTCTGTGTGCCTTTCTGCTTCTTTCTGACCAAAAGTATATGCCTACATGTTCAACTCAAATATTCGTATGATAGGGACTGTTGTGCTTTTTTCTAGATTAACACAACTGCATGTTATTTCCCTCCATCGCAAAAGCATATGCTTTTAGGAGATATGTAGGTCTAAAAGTTGTCTTTATCAAGCCAGGAAAATGTCTGGGAAAGTAGGTGGTGAAATTTGAACACTGTAATATTTAACGTTTCATAAATTCAAGTGTTGCAACATCTGCAGCATGAAACCAACAACGCTGCATGAAAAACTGTTTGTTATTTTAAGTATGTATCTGCAGGTTCCCGTACACTTTAAATTAATATTCTGAACCACAGCTCACAAAAGCAAGTAGCACATATCATCCACAGTCACACAACAAACCAAGTTAAAGCATTTCCTATAAGGTAAGTAAATCATTTTGATGTAAAAAAATGCACACAAAATCTTTCATAACTCAGACAGGTAAATCAGGTTATATTATCTCTAAATATCGGGCATCAATATATAGGATTAATCGTGTTTTATTTTTTCCTTTAGAAGTTTAATATTTTATTATAATCAAAGGAGTCAGAGCAGCTAATGCATCCCCTTCTGACAATCCGTTTCTTTGTCTAATTTCCATTTGTTTCTTTGGCAGCTAAAACACCTTGAAATTACCTTCTCCAGCATGGAAGAATGATTTTTCAGCCTAGCTTTAGCTGTCAGAGTGATAAGAATTTTAATTAGTAAAGCAGAGAGGAGGGAGGAAAATCATGGAGAAAGGCGCCTGAAAGATTCACTAGAGCAGGGGAAGACAAAGAGGTGTTGGAGGCAGCTGCGCAAATTGCTTGTTACAGCAGCAATTGCAGGGCTGTGCTTGAGCACTAACAGAGCACCATCCTTTACCCCTTCTACAATGCCAGGCTTCTGGGGCATTAGAAAACATTTTTATTAGTTGTCACTCAGAGCAAGACAAGGCTTTTAAAGCACTCCAACAAGGAGGAGCTCAGCTGCCGGGCTCCTTTTGGTCCTTTGATCTGCTCTGCAGGACTCTAAGCTCAGGACTCCAGCTGCAAAGACAAGATTATCAATGATACCGACTGCTACTGTCCAACTATTATGCCAATTAATGTTATAATTACAGATAAACATCTGGAGTTTTTGTAAAACAAAGGAAGCTCCTTGAAGCTGAAGGGCTGATGGGAGAAAGAAACAGTGGCAAGCTTTCAACAAACTGTACCAAATATATTTTAATTTGGAAAAGAAAACATTTTAACTGCAGAAATACTGTGACTGCTCATTTAGCTGTCAGTGTTTGGCACAGGCATTTTGAGTGCTGCGGCTCAACACTGGAGACAGCAGTGGGAGAAGCCTCCTTAAGGCTAACAAGTTGAGTGCTAGGTTTGCACGTGCCTGCATCACACCACTGCTGGGAACCCTCCAATACAGCTTAGTCACCTTGGGAGCCCCCAGCTCTCCCCAGTTTCTTCTCACCCACCTCTGGGGTTTCTGCACTTCCCTCATGGGATCAGAACCACAGGAGGAGAGGCTGGAGGGGCCCCCAGCTTGTGGGACCCTACTCCTCCACAGGTCTGTCAGCCTCGTTTCCCAGTGTTATCACTATCATTATTGTCACTTGCATTATATGAGTGCATTTGGCTGACAACTAAGATCAGCAGCACACTGTGCATGGCAAGGTACTAAATGCAGGATGAATATGTGCTATTATCTATTCAACAGCAGGAGAGCACAGGAGCTGAGGTGCTGAGTGGCAGAATGGGAAATTGAATCCCATTCCAGTGCCTGAACAACAAATTTATTCTTTCTAAACTCACATCCTCTCAATCCAGTCCTTGTACTCAAAGATATTTTAATCAGCTGAGAAGAAAATCATTTTCTGTCTCTACAGGGACTGGTCCTGAATCCCTCACTCACATGAGTGGTTTCCTTCCAGTGAATCCAAGCTTTTAGCAGATAACAAAAGAGTAATAAGCAAAGTAGATTTAATACATTTTAAAAGAGGATTATCAATCTATGCCACTGATCTCTCAAAACAAATGTGTGTGTGCTCCAATGTCACCAGCTATTGCAAAGGTTAGTCATTCACAGAATATTCACAAGGAACTGCTAAGATTTTCTGAATGCTTTGACAGCTATTTAAATTCTATTCTATTCCACAATCAGCTTTAGCTATTATTCTATCTAGAATAAAAACAAGGCTTACAAGTCAGCTTCTTGCAGAGAACCGTAGTCCAACCTCCAGCAAATATTCTAACAGGGTAACAAATTGGCTTGCTGACCCTTTATCTGGTAACATAGCACATGACATATTTGTAATTTATGGAAATCAATACGCAGAGAATTTTTTGTTTCAATTAATTACAGCATGGTGCAAGATCTAAATAAAAGTGAAGGAAAAGTCGTTAGGAATGTAATAGAACAACACAGGTAAACCAAAAAGTCAGGTTCTAAGCACTGATTTTAACTAGGCGGCTATAAATACTGTAAAGAAACCAATAATTACAGCTAAAGTCAATTGCCAACTGTATTAAAGCACGGCATTGAAAGTAGCATTGTAATTGCTACTTGCTAGTCCTGACTGCTAAAACAGAAGACAAAAAAACAGAAAACTAAAATCCAGACCTCTAAAAATAGCTCACCATTTTATAACTTCAGTTGCATACCTGCTCTGAAATCATCTACATTTTACAGTATGCTGAGAGACAAGGAAAATTCTGTACACTGCTTTTAGCACTGTGATGATCTCATTTTAAAATATCCCTGTGAAAACCGTATGTGTGCACAGAAGCTCTAAGGGATATGATGTAGGAGATTTGACTCCAGCTGAGAGAACCCACTGGACAAAAGCTGAGGTAATGAAAGGCGCAAGAAACTGTCTGTTTTCCCACCAGTGGTCAGACCAGCAAACACATCATGAGATTAAATCTTCCTCTCAGTGTAACATGTATAGGAGAATAAGAGATGAATCTTCTACTCATTCTAATCTTGAGGTGGAATGGGTTTTTCAGAGGTGTCACCGTATCTCTGTTGCCCTACTAGACCTATAGTGCCCTTTGTGGATTTAGCAGAATTTTTAGCAGCTAGAGTATGTGCAGCTTTTTCTTTCAACGGTGGATCCAGTATATATTTCTACAAAGATGGGTGTATTTAGAGTTCCAGAAATAAACACTTGTTTGATTTTTTGCACTTTCAGGTGATCTCTTACTACAGCTATTTGAATTTTGCACTGTCTTAAAAGCTCATTTCGTGTCACCTTGGAGAAAGGCTTGAATTGAAGATCTCAGACAAATTATTCCTGACTTAGTACTTAAAATGCATTGGATGCAATACATGCCACTCCAGTGACGTAAGAGCTGCTAGTAAGTGGTAACAATGGTTCCTCTGTATAGAGCCTGCATATTTAGTGACTGAATACTCACACTGATTAAATTCAAGCCCTCCCGTAGATGCTCATTTGCCCGCTGATGTCACAGAAAGGTTACCATCATAAGGAAAACGAGCATGAAGAAGGCACAAAACAGCTCTACTACTAGAAAAAAAAAAGAAGAAAAAAAAAAGAGTATCAAAGCACTCTATTCAGAAATATACTCAAAGAACACAGCTCATAAAATCACTCTAAGAAACAAAGAATGCATGAATAAAAAAAATCATTACTCTGGGTAATACACCAGGAAAAATTGATTTAAGTAAATGGGAGTGATAGCTTGCTGAATACTGTACAAGTGTAGTTTGAAAGCAGGGTGAATCAAAAACACTCCTTCAGCCAGAGAATGAATTTGTACAAGTCCATGGGGACAGATGGCATGCATCCCGGAGTCCCAAGGGAGCTGGCTGATATGGTTGCTGAGCTACTTTCCATCACATTTGAAAGGTCACAGCTGCCAGACAAAGTCCCTGGTGGCTGGAAAAAGGGAAACATTACTCCCATTTATAAGAAAGAGAGGAAGGAGTACCTGGGGGACTACAGGTCAGTAAGCCTCACCTCTGTACATAGGAAGATCACGGAACAGACCCTTCTTGCAGACGTGCATAGGATGAACTGTTAGGTCACAGCTTGATTGGTGAAGTGCTGTGGCTGTCCTAGGGGGCACAGGTACAAACAATTAGCCTGTGCTCCCCACTTGACCAGAAGGGATGGACCCAAGATGGAGTCACCCTGGGATCATATAAGGGCCAGCCACTAAAGGGAGAGCATCTCTTGGAACTAGGCTGCTTCCTGAGGAGAAGTGCTGTACAGCCAGAAAGCCCTTTCACCAGCTAGGTGATCTCAATTCTTCTTTCTGTGTTCAACTGTTGGCCTACCTTCAAATGCTTTGCCTGGTATTGCCAAGAACCTGTCAGAATAATTTTTGCTTCTTCATGAACAGAACAGCATGTTAAGGCATATGAGTGGGTGATCCAAGGCAGCCAGTACAGCTTTGCCAGGTGCAGATGGTGTCTGACCAATCTAGAGGCCTTCTATGATGGAGTGATGGCATTGGTGGACAAAGGGTAGGCAACTGATGTCATCTACCTGGGCTTCTGCAAGACTTTTGACATGATCCCCAACCACAGCCTTATCTCTAAACTGGAGAATTATAGAATCATAGAATCACCAAGATCATCCAGTCCAACCATCTACCTATCACCAGTATTTCCCACTAACTCATGTCCCTCAGTACAACATCTAAACATTTCTTCAGCACCTCCAGGGATGGTGACTCCACCACCTCCCTGGGCAGCCCGTTTCAGTGCCTGACCATGCTCTCAGAGAAAAAGTATTTCCTAGCGTTCAACTTGAATCTCCCCTGGCACAACTTGAGGCCATTCCCTCTCATCCTATCACTAGCCACACAGGAGAAGAGGCTGAGACAAGATGTATAGATTTGAAGGGTGGACTACTCAGTGGAAAAAGAATTGGTTGGAAGGCTACAGTCAGAGGACTGTGGTTGATGGATTTATGTCCAAGTGGAGGCTTGTGACAAGCAGCGTTCCCAAGAGGTCTGCCTCGGGAGTAGTACTCTTTCACATCATTATCAGTCCCATGGTTGATGGGACTCGACACACACCCAGCAAGTTTGCTGATGACACCAAGCTGAGCAGTGTGGTTGACACAGCAGGAGGAAGGGATGTCATCCAGAGGGACTTTAATAAACTCAAAAGATGTGCCCTCGTGAAAATGATGAGGTTCAACAAAGCAAAGTGCAAGGTTTTGCGGAAATATTCAAACCATTCTGTGCAAAGGAGGATACACCAAAATTACACCAGTGCTTCTGAATTTCATAAAAGCATCGCAGTATTGCATATTTTCTAAACACTTGAAGCCAAGTGATTTCAAAAGAATCTGCATAAAACATCATTTTTCCATTTGCTTTTTTAAGAAGATACAAACATTTACTTGTGGACCTCACAGCCACAGAAAAAAAATGCAAATCCAGCCATGTCAAAAAAGCATTAATGTTGTGAAAGCTCAAACGTGGAAGTTAGGTCAAGAAAGGCAGAAGAGGAAGAATAAGTAAAGAAAGGAAAAAAGTGCTAAGTCAAATAGAAATGGCATTTCAATAGCTGGATTTTTTTTCTTATATGATACTAAGCTCACAAATCTGATTTCATTACTTCAAAAGTCATTTATAACTCAATGAGAGGAAAATATAGGGAAAAAAAGGTTGAAAATGTTAACATAAAGAAAACCCTCCCATAATGGTATTTCATATTAATAATGTTTATACAAAGTGAGGAAATTATCATCATTACCCACACATGCCTTCTTAGAGGTGTCCTTCTTGCCACTCTCTAGTAGAGTATTTAGAGGTCATGTGTACCCCCAACCTGAGTCCCCAGAATTTTTTTCATTGCAGTGCTTTATTTGGACACATTTGGATAAAACACTGATGTCAATATATAGGGGAAGTCTTCCAAACAAGATGTTAAAAAAAATAAAATAAAATAAAAATTGCTCTTCTATGAGACTTATGCCTCCCTGTAGAGATATAACCAGCATAAAATGGCTTAAGTTGAGATCATGAGTTTTGCACCGCACTTTGTTGAAATACATCTTTATACAGCTTGTCAGAAGATAGGAGGCAGATGTTTAATGTTTTGCACACTAATCTTCAAATAAACTACACGAGTTTTATGAGTGTTTCTCAGTGGGAAAGAAAATGGCCTAGCCAAACAGCCTGAAAACTACAGAGCAATTGGATGGAAGCTGAGAGTAGATTCCCCTTTTCTCCTATCAGATGAAAGCCTTCTCCTGGAGAGGCCGTGTCAGAGAGAGCTTTTGCTTCACTTTTCCCCCTGCTGTTCCTGCCTCACTTGGAACTGCCTGCAAAAACAGTGCCTGAGGGATCTATATGCAGTTTTCTAAAGTAAACATAACACAAACGTTGTTCCTGGGTTACACATTTGACTCCTGCAATGCAAAATGTGACTGAACATCCTTTAATGGCATTCAAATAATGCAGTTGCAATTTTCAAGTGTCAAGTGTTTTCCTTTTAGTTTCTTGGAAAAGAGATATCCTCACTTGTTAAATTTGTGTGTTGAACAGCTATATACATTCTGGAGTATGCAAGCAAACAATGTTTCCCGTGTCAGACAAATATCTTTTCCAGAGGACAATAAAAAGTATAATTTCTTTCTTCATGGCTAGATTATGAAGCCCTTACTTGGGGGGAAAAGCTAATTTTTTTGTTAGCACTCAGAATTTAAAGATACCAAGGCCAGAAGGATCTGCTAAATCTTACTGTATTTTACCTATTAACTTTATATTCAGCTCACTAACTTGATTTTTGTTAGATTTACTCATATTTTTGGATAATATGTCTTCTCTACTAAGTTTTCACTATGCTCATGGCAACACATGCACAAGTTACAAATAGTCCCTGAAGATTAACAGCTTAATTGTCAAACAAGTAGACAGATTAAAGGGGTATTATTTTTGAATTAAACAAGTCTGGCTTCAATTTCCAGAGATTGGTTCTTGTTCTTTTACCTAGTACAGGAGAGAATTCTTCATGACCCATTCTCCCTCTCAATATTTATACTCTGCCATCAAGTCCCCTCTCAGAGAAAGGTAGAGCTCAAGGACTGGCATGTAAAACTATTCTCAAACTCTCCAATAAGTTCTCATTGCTTCTTTTTTGCTCATCATATGGTTACAGAACCTTTCACAGACACATTTACTAGAATTTTTTACTACATTCAAACTACAGTAACTATATTGGAAAAGTGTAAAAAAGAGCATGTAACATGGATTTCAGAGGACTGTTATGATCTGACAATACTTCTGAGAGTAGTAGAAGTGATTAATGTCAGATTATTTGTTAAAAAACAGTGCTTTGAAAGTCTGACACTCTGCAAAGACATGAGAAGTGTATGAAAGGGGAAATCTAAATTCCTTGAAATATCTTCTGAAGTCTCCACAGAAACAGACAGCATATTTAGATATATCAGCCTCTTGCATTTGTACAATATGCAACATAAACAGCTTCTGACATCCTGGCTTATGCCTTGAGGAAGTCTGTATGTAGTGCACAAAAAACATCATTTAGATAGCAGTGACATCAACTAGGATTCAATGAGTTGGTCCTGTGTTATATGGTAGATTTGTTTCTTTCTGAAGTACCAGCTGGGAGATGGGCTAGGACACCTGAAATGACTCCATTTCAGTTCAAAGGAAACAGAAAAAAAAGACATCCTTTATACCTACTTTACATTTATAATGCGAAGTAGAGTTTGCCTTTTCAAAGAAGATGACTGCATTTTCTTCAAAGCCAACAAAATGTTAAATGTACTAATGGAAATTGTAAAACAGAACCTTTGTTATTACTGCATGTCCGTGGTAAGTGCAAAAGCTGAGGATCATGAAGACTGGCTGGTGTGTAAAAGCAAAGAACTAAACAAATGAGAAGAGCGGTCTGAGGTACTGAATAAAAGGTCACATACTCAGCCTTTAATGGCACAGCAGTGTGACACACTGGAGAAGGTTTGATAGCTGATTTGCATGCATTTAATAGCAGACATTTCTAAGATGAGGGAAAAACTGAAGTTTTCCTACCAAACAACAAAATAAGTGATGAGTTTTCTTATCTCTAAGATCAAGTACTCCAGGGTATACAGCAGACTAAGGGTAGAAAGGATAGTGTCTTTTTCCTTTTGTGCTGCTATGGAATTATCAGAATTACAGACTCATATTCTACATCTGAGTGCTTTTTATTTTTTAATAATACAAAGGGCTGAAATCTCCTTGGGGAGAATAGAAGGATGCTGTGAAGCTGAAGGCAACATCACAGCAGCAACCCCGTAACAGGCAGAAACCACTCCACCTCTGGAAAGGGAAGAAATAGAAACTGCAAGTATTTACACATGATCTTTTATTTATCTTGATGTTCTGGCAGCAGCTCATTTTCTCCTAAATGGGGATTGCAGTCTTAGAAGAACTAACCTCCTACTGATCCAGTATGAAAACAAGTGAACCAGAAATGTAACGTGCTTTTAGGGAATTTCAGAAATTGTTAGTCTAAACAGTCAGAGAAAAGCCATCAACCTTTCATTTGAAAATGTGCTGGAAGTGTCTGAGGTGCAATATCTGAGCAATAAATGGGTCTCTTTATCTGTTTTGATGCATCATCCCTGAGATGCCTGAGATGGAAAACATGAAAAGAAAATACAAAATGGAGAGCAGCTGCATTCTTTAAAACACTCTTAACTGAGGGCATAGGATACTTCACAGATATCTAACTGAAAATTAAAACTCATTTATTCAGAGATATCTACAAGGTCCAAATATGCAAATAATCATCAAAACAGCAGTGAAACAAACAATAAAAATGTATATTTATTACGAAATAGCCTTGCAAGATTCAGTCTCTGGCACACTTTGAGCAGAGATAACTATATAACCAAAGTGACAGCAAATGACTCACTGTTTATGACAACAAGAAGAAAAATATTACTAAGGTTGGTTAAGAGCTGTACTTTTTTAAATGCATCAGATGTAACTCACGTGCCACCCTACTCATGTTTTCTATTTGATTATGACAACATGCAGAGAGGCAAACAAAATAAATTTGGTAGGCATCAATACATCTGTGCATTAAAGCAAAGCAATGGAAAACTTCAGACTTTATTCACTGAACATAGATGCTACTGCTGTCTATTCCACTGTTTTGATACACAGCGAAATGCTATGTGACAAAAAGAAGTGAGGAGGAGGGACAGCCAGAAATAGGCATATAATGCATACCAACTTCCAGTTACCTGGATGGTGCCAGCACTTGTTTTTTATAATAATGGAACTTTCTGTGAATAATATAATCTGTTAGGGAGAGATGGGATCCACCCACCTAGAAGAGGCAGGGCAACCTTTACAAGCAGGCTGGCTAACGTGGTGAGGTCAGCTCTAAACTGAAGGACCTGGGGACAGGGTCCAAAATGGCAATGCTGACAACACTGCAACTAACTGGGGAATACATCAGGCCAACCAGAACAGTAACAAACATTCTTTAGCTGCCTCCCATGACAGGAGCCAGAAGGCCAACTGCCTCAAGAGTAAGTATAACTATGGAGGATCCTCTTGCATCCCTCTAAGGAAACCTCAATCCTCTACTTCCCTTTCTTCTCTGACATGCCTGTATGATGATAAACATAAGCATGGGGAACAAATAAGAAGCATTAGAGATCCATGTGCACTTGCAGGACTATGATTTCATTGAAATCATGGAGACATGGTGGGAGTTGTATGATTGGAATGCAGTCATGAATGGTTATTTATTTCTTTTGAAAGATAGGCCAGCAAGAAGAGGTAGTGAAGTTGCTTTTTATGTGAGAAAGTAACTGGAAAGTGCTGAGATCTGCCTAGAGACGAACAGTGAACAAATGGAGACAGAGTATTAATAAAGAGTTCTGTGGAGGGCTACAAAGATAATTAGAGGCCTTGAGTATCTCTGCAACAAAAACAAGCGGCCAAGAGGATGAGGGAGGTGATTGTCCCCCTGCACTCTGCCTTTGTAACGCCCCATCTGGAATACTATATCCAGGTCTGGAGTCCCCAGCACAAGAAAGATGTGAAATTGTTGGAGAGGGTTCAGAGGGGGACAGTGATGATGATCCGTGGGCTGGAGAACCTTTGTTATGAAGAAAGGTTGAAAGAGCTGTGTTTGTTCAGCTTGGAGAAGGGAAGGCTGCAATGAGATATCACTGTAGCTTTCCAGTACTTAAAGGGAGCTTATAATCATGAGGAAGACTGATTTTTTACATGGGCTGATAGTGATAGGACAAGTGCGAATGGTTTTACACTGAAAAAGAGTAGATTTAGATTAGATATTAAGATGAATTTTTTGCTCAGAGGTTAGTGAGATGCTGGAACAGGTGCCTAGAGAAGCTGTGGAAGCCTATCTCTGGAAGTGTTTGAAGCCAGGCTGGATGGCACCTTGAGCACCATGATCCAGTGGGGGACTAGAACTACATATTTTTAACATCTTTCTCAACTCAAGACATTCTATGACTCTATGGTAATTATACTTAAAAGGGAAAGCTGAAATTCCTGAGACAGTTTAACCTGGAGAAGACTTAAAGTTCTTACTAACAGTTATAAGTATCTAACGTGAGTGTCAAGCAAATGGGGCCAGGCTCCTTTCAGGTGTAACCAGTGACAGCACAAAGGGCAACAGGGACAATCTGGAGCACTGGAGCAAGCTGTTCAGACAGGTTGTAGAGTCTCCTTCTCTGGAGATACTCAGAACCAACCAGGACTCTTTGCTGTGCAACCTACTCTGAGGAACCTCTTGATTTAGCAATGGGGTTGAGCTGGAACATGAGTGTCCAACATTTGACCTTGCCTTTGCCACACTGAATGAAGAGAAATGGCCTTGGACCACGCATAAGATACATAATATAGTTAACATATATTAATTGCAAAATGTCATTTATTTTTATATTTTTCAATTAAAAATATATAAAAAAGAGTGGGAACAAAACCATAAAATTAGCTTGTCATCTGTCCTTGTTTTTGTGAAACTAATGCATCTATCTGGTTTGATGGAAGTGACTGCAATTCTTAGTGAGTTCTCAGGGTGCTCGTTAGAGACTTTGATCTAATTTTACTCTTTCTGTTCTTCATCCTTGAAAATGGTTTCTCACAAATGTATGTATTGTGAAAAAGCAATAACATGAATAAGGCATGACTGTGAACGTGATTTTCTCAGACAAGACAGATTTTACAAAAGTCTAGTAAAGAAACAAGATCAAATTTTTCTTTCAGTTGGATGTCTGATTGCAACTCTATAAATTCCATTTGAAAAATTGCAGGTGATGTATTTATGTTGCCTGAAAATGCAGTCACAAGTATACCAAAAACTGATCATTTTCTCAGAAATCTTGAAACTTATTTTCAAGCTCCTGTATCACTATGGAATAAAAGGCAACATATTTTTCACTGTTCACAGGACTGTGTTTAGCCAGTGTATAAAAATGCATTAAATTATTTGGCATACTTGTGCTTGCTATAATTTAAAGCTTCATTTTGAACACTGTTTTTGTTTGAAACACAGCACAAATAAATTGGTTTTCACCATGAGTACACATGTTTAACTCATTTAAGTAAGTGGTCAAATCCACCAAAAATGCTAAATCTTTGAGCCATCACAAAACTAAAAATACACTGCAAAGTATTTTATATTTTGGTGAGCATTTTGAAACACTGAAAATAGCAAAGTAAGTCAGCACTGCATGAGTATTCTGGATATTTCTTCCAGAGTGAACATATTAACTTAGTAAACTATTTTAAAAAATAATGCAAGGCCAAGCTTAATAATTAAATAAGAAAGCTTGCATGTCTGCTTAATAACAAAAACACATGTCTTTACAGGCTCACGCACACATGTAGGTACGTTGAAATACTGTTAACAGTAATCATTTTGTTTTATTCTTATAGTGGCACAGAAGCATGTCACATGTAATACATGAAGATTTCAGTTTGGCTGAGGCTGTTGTGAATGCAAGAAGCAGAGTTAGCATTACATTGCTCCCTCCCCTCCACAGCATTCTGTTGTCACCTAAGCAGTCTGTGCTCAAACTTCATACAATTAACTCATGAAAAATATTGCTAAGCATCACATAATAGTGTTAAAAGTTTAAGTTCTTGTGAGGCAGCATTACTAGTTGTTCACTGCCTCATGCTAGCTATGGGCAGCAGGTTGGATGTGCCTGGAGTAGATGATCTCCAGAGGTCCCTTCCAACCCCTACAATTCTGAGATTGTGGGAACTGTAGAATACAATAGTACCTCCATTGTGTTTTCCACAAACTACGTGAAAATGGAAAATTGAACTGAGATATACTGTTAGATTGGCAGAACAGTACTGGACATTCATTGAAGATACTTTTCTTTTTCTCACACACCAATATACCAAAAAGATAAGTGATTAACAACTTCATCAGTGTAGCAGATGGGAGACTTCTCCCTTCTCCTTCGAAATGCCAGTTGGCCTGCTTGTGCATGCCTTCAAGATTACAAATATGAAAATGAAAAGAAAATGAAAAGGGCAAGCTGGGGAAAGTCCAGCTCAGCTGAGTAGGTGGGCCATGAGCAATTCCAGTTTATCAAGGCTGACCTCCTCTCCTCCCATTTTTCTTCACAGCCCTCATCCATCTGACTCACTAGTGAAATCAGCCTTCCCCCACATCTCCTTGTTCTACTTCCCACCTTCCCCATATCTGCAGCTGCACTCAGCCCCATCTGCATTTTCAGTTGTTAACCACTCTCCCACTCTTGTGTTCCCAGCTCATCTAATGTCCTCAACCTTATTTCTTTCAGGTTTCAGTTCTTAAGGGGTGAAGAAGTTTGCCTCTCAATCCTGGGGACAGATAAGCCTTGGGTGCTCAAATTGGTTGGCCAGGCTCCCATGCAGCACTGACAAGAGCACAACCTGAAGGTCATAGCCTTCCAGAAGGATGCATAGCCCATGGCTGGAGGTGCTGCATAGGCTAATGGGCTGAGCTTCAAAAGGATATGCCAGGTTGAAAAAACAACCAGTGCCAAATACAATGCTATCCTCACTTTCATTTTGTAAAAACACGCATATGTATTTATTTTGCTGAGAATACGAAGTGTCTTTTATATTAAGTAGAAGAAAAGGTGGCAGACTACATATCAGTCTGAGCAATGGTAAATTAACCTGTTTTATAGACAATGAGGACAGAGAATAGATTCTCCAAAAGAATAGCCACTAGCAGGAAGAGTTATAAAGCAGTTTCTGATGCTGGCTATTATTCAAATCATAATCCTGCTCTTCAGCCCCCTCAGAACAGAACTCACAGCACATGTTTTGAAGCTTGAACTGCACTTATCTCACATGTCTAAATCTGGCAGAGAATAGCCCACTCTCGGTAAAGAATAAAAAAATAAAGCCAACAGAAAGCTGCTTAACTGAATTCTTGGGACAATGAGGTGTGAACAGGTGTGATGATGTGTTAAACAGCATGTGGCAAAAATGCCTATGCTTGCTAATGAGATGACAGTTGCTTGTTATGCAAACTGTCCTAGCAAAATCATCTTTGCCTAGTACTTATGCCCTTGGGCTCACATCCAATCAACTTGAGAGCTGCAACATGTCATTCAAAATGACATTCATCAGTATAGACAACTATATGAGATCTATATGCATAGAAAACCCCAGCACTCACTACCATTAAGGTAAATGAGAATCTTCATCAGTGAAAGCTTGGAACATGCAATCTTCCCTAGCCAAAAAAAAAAAAACAGCAGGTGCTCATGAGAATTGTGAGTTCCACTAGCGGGAAATAAAGACTAATTAAAAAGAAATCACAGTTCAATTTGTTTCTGTAGTTTGAAATAATAGTGATCTTTTCCAATGAAGTGTGTGCTAATATATTTACATATTAAATTGTGGTAAGATAAAAGGGAGTGGAACAATGTGGGCTTTGTCTGCAGTCTTTCTCCCAGAACATAGCTTTCTTATTTTGTTTAGTTATCATAGGGAGAAAGAAAAGGAGGCAGGGAAGGAAGAGTAATCATTTTAGATTTATTCCTCCCATTTTTAGATTTCTTTTTTTGTTTGTTTGATTTTTCTTTTGAGAATATTAGGCTTTTCGCATTTTCAAAAAATAAGAAAGAAATTAAAATCCATTACCAATATATGTATTAACATAATAACAACAGATACCATTCAACTTGGTAAAGGAGGATGATGCATTAACCTCCAGAAAACCTGAGTTCAGGATGAAGACTGATGGAATGTTTCTGTGTTTGATCAGCTAATTTAAGCCAATACACAGTGTAAGTAAATTGTCTCAAAGCAGTCTCAAAGCAGTGCAAATAGTTTCATGCCTTAGAAAAAGATGTCATTTTGATAATTATAAATGCAACAAATTTATAATCCTTTTATACTCTTTCTAAATTTTCTTACACTCAGAACTGATATTGTGTTGCAAAGCATAACTTACATGATGCTCATTGTTTAGGTTCATTTCTTATCAGTTTTTCTAGCCATGATAGTTACTTCATCTTCAGGTAAGAACAGGAATGAAGAGAAATCATACACTTAAATAGATTGTGGTGTAGAATCACACGAAGGCAGCATACACAAAATCCAGATATTTCAGGAGAAAATATTTTCTGACAAAACGTAGACAGAAAATGTATCATCCACACCATAAGTAGAAGGTAATTTATATTCAGTGTTAATGATAATAACATGCAAAGATACTATGTTTGCTGAATTGAAATATTCCTTTCACTTTTTCACCAACAGGAGCATAATACTGATGTACTTTGAAAGAAGCTGTGGAGATTCAAATGAAACACAAGAAAAGATCAAATAAAACAGTATTCAGACAAAGACAGTTTTTCTTCTATCTGGGTCTACCAAAAATCCTCCAGCTCTTCTTACAACAATTTTGTACTATTTCAGCAAATGTTCCCAAATAATAGTAATGGCCTGTGAAGATATAAGCATAACAAATATTAAAATATTATGGCAAACAATATTTCCCATGCTTTTTTAAAAGTTCCAACACAGCCACTGGAACCATGGTTTTTTGTTGGTTTTTTTTTTTTTTTTTTTTTTTTTTTTTTTTTTTGTATTATGCTTATTGCATTCTGTGACAGCTCTTGTTTTCTACATGATAAGGACAAAACAGCACACAGAATTGGTATTATTTACCATAGGCATATAACTAGAATTACTTTTAAAGGGAGGAAAACATTTAAACACATGAACACACTGAGAACTAGACATAATCCTATCTTTCTCAAGTTGATCTATTTGTGTGTTCTGACACAACGTAATTATTACAAACATCTTTATAGAATAATGAAAGCTTCCTGTTACTGTGCTGTTATAGCAAATGTCAATTGAACAAATACCTTTCACAACTGAAAAAAATACTGTTTAAGATGTCTGTCATTGAAATCAATGAGTTTTATTATTTATAATGCATGGAGAGCTGTAGGTCTTAGAGATCATCTTGTTTCAGCTGCCCTACCATAAGCTAAGATGCCTCCCTCTAGTCAGGTTGCTCACAGACTCAACCAGTCTGGCCTTTATCGTCTCCAGGGAGGGGGCATCCACAACCTCTCTGGGCAACCCGCTGTAGTGTCCCAGCACCTTCACAGTGAAGAGTTTCTTCCTTAGATCTAGTCTAAATCTACTTCTTCCAGTCCACAGACATTACCGCCTGTCATGGTTCAGCCTGGTTTGGTTACAAGGGGACTATGGGACTCACAGATTCATGCCTTGGGAAGGAAATGGTAGGGAGATTGTCCTGGATGAAGAAACACAGTGGCAATGGGCTTCAGGGAAAAAAAAAAACTTAGTTTACTAAATACAATAGCGGAATGTGAGATGACACAATATAATATAATATGATTGGAATTGAAGCTAACAAATGAGATAAAATGAGAAAGAGGGTTTCTGAAAACAAAGTCTTTAATGCTGTAGGACAAGCAACCAGGGAACAAAGAGTCTGTTTTATCTTTCCCTCCGAAAGGAAAACAGAAATGGAAAAATGAGGTATTCTGGGAGCTGTAGTTCCAACAGACTGAAAATATCGACACGGAACTGCAGCATTAACTCTTTAAGTCCTAGTGCACTACATGATGTCATGATGTGGAGTACCAATGAAAAAACATAAAACCATGATAACCCCCATTCTATTGCTATATTCCCTTGTAAAAAGTTGCTCAACAGCTTTTGAGTAGACCTCTTTCGTGTCCTGGAAGACCACTATAAGGTCACCCTGGAGCCTTCTTCATACTGAACAATCCCAACTCTCTTATCCTGTCTTTGTAGGAGACATGCTCCAGCCTTCTAATGATTTTCATGGCCCTCTTCTGGACCTGCTCCAATAGCTTAATGTCACTGGGAGCCCCAGAACTGGATGCAGTACTCCAGCTGGTGACTTACAAGAGCAGAGGGGGAGAATCAACTCACTCAACCTGGCCATGGTTTTCTTGATGCAGCCCAGGATGTGGTTGGCCTTCCATGCTGATGCATGCATTGCTGGCTCATGCTGAGTGTCTCATCAATGAATACTCTGAAATCCTTCTCCTCAGGGCTACTCTCAAAACGTTCTCCACCTAGCCTGTATTTGTTCTTGGATTTCCCCTGGTCTAGGTACAGGACCTTGCACTTGGCTTTGTTGAACTTCATTACATTGGCATGGACCCACCTCTCAAGCCAATCCAGGTCTCTCTGGATGGCATCCCTTCCCTCTATCATGTCATCCCATGAAGCTTAGTGTTATCCACAAACTTGATGAGAGTGCATTCAATTCCATAGCTCCATGTCACCTAAAAAGATGTTAAATAGTATTGATCCCTGAGGAACCCCATTCAGTGCCTATCTCTGCTCAGACACTGTGCTATTGACCGTAACTCTATGAGTGCAACCATTCAGATAGTCCTTTATCCGGAGAGTAGGTTGCTCATCAAACTCGTATTCATCCAGTTTACTGACTACAATTTCATGTGGGACAGCTCTCTTGAAGTTCAGAGTTGTGAGTTTACTACACACCCTCTTTGATGCCCTAAGAATCTTGAACTCACTTTGTGATTGCTGCAGTCAAGACTGCTCTTGATCTTCACATTACTCACCAGCTGTCGATGGCGATGACAAGGTCCAGCAAAGCACCTTTTCTTGTGTGTTCCTGTACCACTCAGAAGAGGAAGTTATCATTAATGCATCCCAGGAACCTCCTTGATTGCTGGTGTCTTGTGTTGTCCTTCCAAAAGATACTGGGGCAGCTGAAGTCTCCCATGAGAACTACAGCTTGTGAATGCAAAGCTGTTTCTGCCTGAGAGCCTCATTCATTTGGTCTTCCTGGTCAGGTGGCGTGCAAGAGACCCCCACTACGTTGTCTCCGTCCCCCACTTTTCCTTTATCCTTGACCCATAAGCTCTCTAACACCTCCTCATCCATCCCCAAGAGTTGCTCCATGGACTCCAGATGGTCAGCAATATGGAGGGCAACACCTCTTCCACTTTTCCCCACCTGTCTTTCCTTAAGAGCATATATCTATCTATTTCTATTCTCTGGTCATGAGAGCCATTCCACCACGTCTTGATGTCAATGACATCATAGCCCTGTAAGCATTTGCATACCTATAAGCCTTCTTATTCCCTGTGCTCCTTGCATTAATGTACAAGCATTTAAGTTGGGCCCCAATTAGGCTGATTTACCATTTGGAGTTCCCTTGTCCTTCACTTCAGGTACACTTTTCCTGGCCTATGATCCTACTCCAGGCCCAGAGCATCCATTACTGTCACTGGCCTCAAAGTGGAAGGGGATTGAGGATCTCTTCTACCAGCAGCCAGTCTAAATCCTTCCTGACTAAGTTGGAAAGCTTGTTGCCAAAACCATACTACCCTTCAGCCCCCAGAGGATCAGATTTCTCAAAGCTAGTCCTGTGGCATACCTAGTGGAAGCCCTGCACGTGACACCACTCCGTTAACTATTTATTGATTTTCTCAATTTTATCAACCCTTTCCCTCCCTGTTCCTTATACTGGGAGGACAGGTGAAAAGACTATCTGCACTCCTGAGCCCTTCACCTCTGCTCCCTGTGCCTTCTAGTCACTCTTGATATTCTTTAGGGTGCTCACAGCTGTGTCACTGGTGCCTATATGAAACACCAGTAGTGGTTACTTATTACAGTATGATATTCCAATATTGCTAATGCATACAAGGCATTCAAATATAGACTATTGGCACATATGAAATTTATGGTAAATGTAAGGATAAATCTGAACAAAGTTCACGTTACTTATCCGAGGCCAGGAAAATCAACATTGCTCATAATGTCTCTGTGACACAGACACTTAAATAAACTTTCTGAATTTGAAGAGGCATATCTGTATTTATCTTTTATTCTTGATGTGTTTTTGTTTTTTTTCAACAGACACATTCTATGAAATCTAAAGCGTCTAAGAAAAATGAAGGAGACATTTTAAGTCTTTCTAATGGGTATATACACATGTGGAAAAAAGATCAGCAGGTTTTTTTGCAATTTTAATGTACTTCAAATTCCCCATGATTTCTGCTTTTCCCATAAAATAACAGGAGAAATACAGATCTGAATGAAGCACAGACTTAAGCCCCAAACCACAATAAGTAGAGAGCCTATAAATTGATGCAAATTCAACATTCTCCTTTCCTTCATCTTGCATTCTGTCCTTCTTTATCCAAGAGTAAGACAAAAATAGAGAAAGAGAGAAAAAATAATTATTATTATTATATTTTTAAAAAGTTAAGTGTGAAGGAATGCAGTTAGTGAGACCAGTTGCAAGACTATCTAGCAATAATGAATCCTTTATTTTATATGTAAAGTTTTAGAATATACTTATTTTGTGTACTTTATGACCTTCTATCTTTATTAGGACTTTAGGTCTGCTGTAGTTCATACAATCAGTTTATATATACCAAGAATTCTCCTTATGATCTGTCAGTACAGAATAATGTTCTGGAAAACTGGAATATTTCAGGAGAAAAAAATGTGATTTAATATCTTCCAGTGGTGTGTGAAAGTTGTACAAGAACAGAAGTTGTTATGAAAACTCCGAAACTCTGAGTTCCATTCAGCCTCACAAATTATACAAAATGTGGAAGTTAAATAGTATGAGAAATGTCTTTGGCACACGCTGAAACATCAAAAAAAATAAACATTAGTCCCACATCTGTAAGAAATATCAGGAAGAGCAACGGCTTAACTGGTGTTATGGGCTACACATTCAATTCAAACCACATACTTTCTAAGAGTCTCCACAAATTCAAGACTGGGAAAGTATTTTTCTTCAAAATAATCCTTAAAACAAGGTCACATGAAATCCTCAAGACTGATTAAGAAAAAACAAACACCTAAGTAATTCCTTCATTACCATATCATTCTGGAAGGTCTATGGTAATGAGGAAATGAAATAATTTCCTTTCTTTTGGCTTTTATTTATTTATTTGCTTATTTTTAATGGCTGTTTGTTGTTTTCATTTAGAATACAGTGTCCTTAAGGATCAGATTGCTTGTCTACAGTAGAGTCATGCAGTTACTGCATATGTTTTTATTAATATAAACAACAATATCTCATTTTAGTAAAGTAAAATATCCATAAAATAGGTAGGAAATCTTCAAACAAAAATAACACTATTTCTATTTCTCGCTCATTCTGGTAAATGCATTAAAATCGTATGTCAGGATTAAATTCAGAGGCAAGGGGAACTTTTAACTCCATGTATTGAAAATCTGTTTTTCATGCATGCAGTGTATTCCCCTGACTAGGAATTATAATTTAGGAAGTTGGAGCGGAGAATGTATGTACATCATTCCTTCTGCCAAAAGAACTTCAGTAAATCTTTGTTCTTTTGACCTGAAACTCTTGACTCAATCCAGAGAAGTCTGTAGAAGGTTAATAGGTTAGAAGTATACTGTAAAACTCGCATCTGCTTTTATGCAGTATTTTATGTTTTGCCTCAGGTTTCTTAAAAGTATCTTTGAGCATACTACACTATATAGTATCAAATTTATAATGCAAATTCCTGCAATTAACTTATACTAAAGTGGATTCTAACAGTTTTTGCAGTTCCTTTCAATGAAAAGAAACTTACACGCCAGTAGCTTCTGGTAATGTGACTTGAGTTCCCATATTTTGAGTTTCGTGCTGTCCTGAAAATGATATTTGTAATTTTTTCAGAACTCTTTTCAAGCCTGTTCACAATTGGTAGGCACTATGTAATCTTTCTTAACTACTTTTTTAATATACTTCCTTTGGATTATTTACACAGGAGGCTTGGAGTTCAGACTTGCCATGTTGGTTTTCTTTGTTTTGCTTTGGCTTTATCGCTGTTGTTGCTTTGATGTCTTGTTTGTTTGTTTTCATTTTTCTGATAGCACATTCATCAACAAAGCAACAGAATAATGTCATTCATCAAACAGATCAATGTCATATTTTGCACATTTATTAGAGGTATCAAATGATGGATGTTTTGGAAAACACCTGTGCTCACGCGGCTCTATTGTTAACTCACTGACAAACACTGCTACTTTCTCAAAGAGTACGTAGTAAAAGTTTGGCACCAGATCCTCTCAGATACAAAAGACAAAGCAATAAGAAGCCATATGTCAATGAGCACTTACAAGTTTCCATGGGACTCCTTGAAAAAACCTACGTACAAACATGTATTTTATTTTTGTGCCAGACTTCACAGATGTAGAAAAATGACAACTTGTAAGGTAGGTAAAACCAGAAATAACATTGCCTGTGAGCCTTTAATTTGATCATCTAGGGTATGATTATGATGAGAAACAGACAGAATCTTGGGGATGAACAGATGCCTAAAAATGCAGTGTAAGCCATCTGAAAGCACATACTGCAATTGGAGACCAGATTTTATCTCTGTCTCCTATATCAAGGAAAGGATGATGGCATATTAGTTGAAATTCTTGAGCACTGCATTTTACTTTTTCAATAGAAACATAAAAGTTAAAATGTGATCATGTTTTGAAATAAAGGAAACATTTTGTTTTAATTAAACAGAACATTCAAAAAAAGAATTAATAATTTTGCTGTCAAAATATAGTAGCTTGCCAGCATATGTTTCAGCCACTGTTGTGGGCTGTACTATAGGTAGCTGAAGAGAAAATATGGGATGGCAGTCTATTTTCAGTTTCTCTAAGAAAATTCTGTAGAATCAGCTGAAATGTGAACAACAGCAACTCCAAATTCTGACTTGTGAAGTTATCTGTTCAAAACCTGATCACACCTAAGGTCCACCACAGTGAAGAAACTGAGTCATTAGGAAAAACTTCTCTGAAAGAGTTGTTGGGTGCTTGACTGGGCTGCCCAGGGAGGTGGTTGAATCACTGCCCCTGGAGGTGTTCAAGAAACATGTAAATATGTACTAAGACACATGGTTTAGTGGGGAAATACTGGTGGTAGTAAGACAATTGGACTAGATGATCTTGGAGGTCTTTTCCAACCTTAATGATTCTGTGATTCTATGTGATGTAGGTCTGCTGCAGGGTAAAAACAGCAAGCAGAAATTGTATTTTGAGGTTGGTTTTGGAGTAAAAGCAGTCCAGGCTGAAATACTGAGCAGAGGCTATTATCTTCTTAATTTCTTCTTTGTTCAAGAAACAAGATTTTGTACATTTTTTTGTCCTGAATTACCTTGTCTATAATTGTAGAATTTCTGCCTCCCTATCATGGTTTTCTAATTTTGCTATTGGTATTCCACATCACAACATCATGGACAGTACAGGTACTTAAAGAGTTAATACTCCAGTTCCATGGATTGACAACCTTCCAGATACCTGCTCCTCAAAGGAGAAGAAGAACTACGTGTCCCAGAGGACCTCACGGTCAGAGAAGGAAGATACATTACGGAAGATACGTCATCTGGTTGCGCACGGTCTTTCGCTTTCGCTTGGTGCCAGGGAGAGGAGTGGGTGTGCTTCCAAGCCGTGCGCCTTCATCAAGTAGGGCTTTCGGTTTTGGAAGCTCTTTCACTCTCTCTGTCTCTTATTTCATTTGATTTATTACGCTTACTGTCAATTAGATTGTATTACATTGTGCCATCTTGCATTCCAATACCATAGTTAGTAAAATAAGTTTTCCTCCTTAGATTGTTGCCACTGCTCCATTCTTTTTTTTGGGGGGGTGGGGGAGCCAGGGGACCCACGGGCCTACTGCCCCCCTGTCACAGGTGTAGATTTATCTAGATAACTCCCTGACACTCCTCATCTCTTATTGCTCCTAACAAAAATGTCCACTTGTACTTGAAATTTTGGATTGCTAATCAAGAAAAATACACAGCAATTTCAAGGCACATCCTAGCATTGTATGTGATCTGAATTATATCTTCAAGAAAAAAAAGCCTCATAGCAATTAGCACAAAGGTCAAATAACATGAATGCTAATTTTTCTGAAAAATAATAGACTGGTTTTTCCAATCTGAGTATAACTGAAGAGGAGGGAAAGAAGAACAGCTCAGTGCTTTGTCATTTTGTACACAAGTTTCTTCTCTGTTTATACCACTTAAGATCTTTCGTATAAAATTAGATTCCTACAGCATATTGCAAACTAGCACAACCAAAACCAGCTAGAATACCTGTATATAAATTGTGGGTGAATGTGGGGAAAAAGATCACTCTAAAAATTATAAAAAGGTTGTTCCTCTTAAAACTTTAATTCCACAGATCTACTTATAGATTTAAGATCTATAGATATAGATCTATAGATATAGATCAATAATAGTTGTGCTGCCCCACTGCGGTACACCTCTTCATATGCATAAACTTTTCTAGTGCATCTGCCACCACAAAAAAGAAAAAAAAAACTTTAAAAACTTCTAGTTTAATTAAACAAGTTACCTTTGAATATGCTACACTTCTTCTAAGGATTTTGGGGAAAAGGTAGAATGTCCAATTCTGGGCTCCCCACTTCAGAAAAAAAGAAGGATCTCCTAGAAGGAGTCCAACAGAGGGCCAGTAAGAAGATAAAGGGTCTGGAGCATCTCCTGTATGAGGGAAGGCTGAGTAACCTGGGTCTATTTAACCTGGGAAAAGAAGACTGAAGGGGGATCTGATAAACATTTATAAAAACCTAAAGGGAGGTAGGAGGCAAATGGATGAGGCCAGGCTCTTCTTAGGGCTGTGTAGGGATAGGACAAGGAAAGATGGCCAAAAATATGAACACAGGAAATTCCATCCAAATGTGTAGAAACATTTCTTTTCATTAAAATTGAAGGAGCACTGGAACAGGCTGTCCTGTGGGGTTGTGGAGTCTCCTTCTCTGAAGATATGGATGCCTGCCTGTGCAACCTATTGTAGGGAAGCTGCCTCTCTACCCCTGTAGAGAGGTCAGATTCAATGATCTCTTGAAGTCCCCTCCATTTCTGTGACTCTGCGATTTTAGCTGAATTTGTCTTTGATGCTATGCACTCCTCAACTTTACAGAGTTGCTGTCATAACTCAGTTCAATCATCAAATTTTAACTTAAGTGATTGTTCAAACAGAGCTAGTGCTATAACTGAACTACCTCTCATCCTATCCTTTACAAAGCACTGTTGTTTCAAGTAAGCACCAACAAAGGCCACCAGCTAATCAGTTGCAGAAAATATTTGGATCAAACACCTGTTAAATAAGTTATGTTAGCAGTGGATAAAAACAAACCAAAGAAAGAAAGAACGAAATAAAGAAAGAAAAAAAGAAAAAAGATTTATTTTTTAATTGTACTGTGGTAAGCAATAACATTTATGAACAAAATTTTCCATTTGAGGAAATAATATAACAAAATCTTTTGGAAGGGAAGTCATGCTTGTCGTCATGCTTAGCATAGCTTCCATGATGATCTGTTCCTTGATTTTCCCTGGCTGACAGGTCAGTAGCTCTTGGGATCATTCTTTGTATCCTTCTTAAAAATGGGTGATGTGTTGTCTTTTTTAAAGTCAGCAGGAACTTCACCTGACAACCATGGCTTTACAAAGATCACTGACAGTGGTTTGTTGACTACATCAGCCAATTCCCTTAGGACTCTAGGATGCATCTCACTGGGACCCATACACATAAGGATGCATATGGAAGTTCAAGTTCCTCGGGTGGTCACATATCTGATATTCATGTAGGAAGAACACTGTTCCACCAGGTCTCACCTTCAGACCCATCCACTTAAGGGGTGTGTGAAGAGCAGTTGCCAGTGAAGGCTGAGGCAAAAAATGATGTTGAGTACCTTAACCTTCTCTTTGTCTGTTGTTATTAGCCTGCCAGTGTCACTTATGAGGGAGAATACACCTTTCTAGACTTTTCTCATGTATACACCTATGGAAATCCTTCTTCTTTGTACCACTTGTCAAGTCCAGTTATAGTTGGGCCTTAGCCTTCCTGATTTCATCCCTACACAGCCTAACAGCATCCCTATACTTCTCCTACATTAACTGCCCCTGCTTCCACTGTCTGTGCCTTTTCTTCTTACTCTCCAGTTTGACCAGCAGATCTCAGTCCAGTAGTGCATCTTAAACAATAACATTTGAAAAATCTTAAAAAAAAAAAAAAAGTTAAATCTTAAAAAAAAAAAAGGAACTTGGAACTGTGGTTCTTTTTTCCTCCCAGTAGGTATAGCAAACTTATGGCAATTTTTCTAAATTAATCACTTGTTTCAACCATAAACATGCATGGCATCGTTGACACAATTCTCTTCATGGCGCACTATATTTTTGTTCCTCCATTGGTCTTAAATGCCTGGTCAGAAAGAGTAGGGGAAGAAGGTAGAATTTCACCACACAAGATACAACTCTCTGACGATGACTCTTCATATCTTTATATCTTCCTTCTGCTCTTTTACATTTTTTTTGTTTTGTGTATGTGTCAGACCTACAGCAGAAAATACTGAGCAAAATAGTCTTTGTGTATGAGATTTTAGGGATACAGCATTTAAAATTTTTCTGAAGAGATAGTGTAGAAATAGGTTAGCTCTACCACCTTCCTATGAGGATTGTGTGTACAGAGCACTATCTCTTACTTAAATCAAGATTTCCTAGGTGTTTATCTCCTTGTAAATTTCCACTCAAATTCTGCATACCACTAACTACTCCCAAGTTAGTAGCCAAGTTTTTGGCTACCCAGAAAGAAATTCTTTAACTACATTTCAAGCAAGTTCCTGCTGATAAGAAAGCTAAGCGAAAGGTGACTATGATTTTCATATGTGAAATTTCTTGTATTGTCTACATCATTTAACAGAAAGATTTTCAGTCTCCTTTTTCTTTACAAAAGTTAGCTTTTTTTTTTCTGTCCAATGCCCTCAGACACTTTTCTGGAAATATGCCATGTTAACCCACATTAGAAGTGTCTGAAATTATGAAGTTTACTTGTGTGCAGCAACTTCTTAGAACTGATTAGGGAACACTGAACAGCATTTTCTTGGTGTTTTTTACAATAAATATGACAAATATAAACCTGCTTTTCTGTGCTGGTCTGGATAAACCTAAGCTCAACTGTCTCTTCTGATTGTCATTTGCTATCCTTTAGGAGTCCCTTAACTACTAGCATTCACTTAATTAATTTGGCACATAATTATTTGTTATTATAATTGTGTACTTCATATATGTAATATAAATGTAAATTAATTACAGTATTATCTGGATTGCACTTCAGATATATAATAAATACAAAAAATGGTTTAAATAGTCTAAATCAGATTAACCATTTAAATGAATGAGGCAGGCACATATTACACAAAGAAAAGATTTTAGTCAATATATCCATTAATGCATTACACTCTCCATCATGATTTATGTATTAATGAATCTGCCTGAGCACATAAAAAACAATGGAATTTAATGAAGATGTTAGAGTCAACAAATCCATGAATAAATTATTTGTGACAATTATAAACTAATATGAAATTTGCATAGCATGTAAGACTCTTCCAATACAGAACAGTAATTTGATGTAGGTGTTGAAAGTAAGAAAGGTGACCTACTACTAGTGCCAGAAACAAAGTCTAACTAGCTGAAAACAACGGCCTCAAAGCCACATCTGCACTTCCCCATTTTCAGCTATTTGCCACCATCAGAGAATTAAGCACGGAAACACAAAAGAGATTCAGAAAGCAGATGAATGAGTACAGAGATGCTGTGTAGGCACAGGAAAAGCCTTCTGGCTAAATAACAACACTACGTCATGTCAGTTCTTTCTGACCAAGAATGTAGAAATCAATGTCAGAATTCAGCTGCAATTTATTCAGGGCAGGGAACCAAAACAACTGCTGAGGTGTTTGAGGACAGCTTCCAGGGAATAAGAAAGCTTTCAAAATACAGTCTGAAAAAAGCATGAAGAACCCAATTACCTGTCAGCACCTGCCCCGAAGAGTGCTCAGTTTGCCTGGAGGCAGAGGAGAAGAGAGGTCCTGAATCAACATATTGCTCTGGGAACCATAGAGCATGATGTGTGCTTAGATGCTCGCCCCAAATAAGTTTTTGAAAAAAACAACAAAAAAAAAAAAACAAAAAAAACCAAAAAACAGCAGAACCTTCTGCTTTCTAAAGGAAGACTTGCTGAAAGAATATAGCTAGTAACAAACATTTCTTTACTCCAGATAGAGCACTCCTTCAGTCTTCAGTCTTTTCAGGCTTCTGGTCAGGTGGAGTCTGGCACTTGAAGTATTTCAAAGGAAAACATTGTGCTTATAGAAGGCTACTGAACCTAAAGTAATACAAAGACTTACCTGGCCGATGTTTTGATTTGTGGGAGGAAAGACAGCGCAACAGTAGGTGGTGATCAGAGGCCCCAAGCAGCTATGGAAAGAGCTACTGAATAAGCAGTAATAAATAGCAAACCTGAAAAAGAGAGTGAAACAGAAGTTTAGTTTAGTTAGAAATAAATATCTGTTGACTCAGATCACTACTGACTAATCTGTGGCAGTAGATGAATGCAGAGCTTCGAGGTCAAAGAGAAGAACATACATATTAGTATCATCATCATTAGTATCATCACATTGAACATATCACATGGAAACTTATCCTGAGATAAGCTTAGAAAAAAAATAGGCAATATAACTGAAATTATTAGCCATTTCCAGCACAGAATCACTGAGAGGTTGTGGTAAGCTCCCTAGGAGGAAATATAACAGTGATAATTTTCAGGCTGTCAGTAGCAAACTAGTTGGTCTGAGCTCAGTCCTACCAAGAATAAAGATAGTGTTTTCTAGCCTGAAATGAGGGAAAAGCTTTTAAACCTGAAGAAAATGGAAAGCTTTTTATAAAGACCAGCAAAAATCAATTGTGTGACTTCATATCTCTCATGACTACCACAAAGCTGATGACACCTTCCCCACTGTGATTATGTGTTGATAATGGCAGCCCCAGGAATCTGGAAAAAGTGGGCTTTATTGAATTCTAAAAAAAAAAAAAAAGAGAGAGAGAGAGAGAAGAAAAAAACACCAGAGACAAAAATGACAAGACTTCACTACTTTTTGAAAGTGTGTTTCTGCTAATAAGAACTTTTGCACTGTATAACAAATTATTTATTATAATTTCGAAGACTGTAAATTAGAGTATTTTTTTCCTCACAATGACACATTTCCACCACTTGCCAAAAAATGAAGTAGTTTCCACTCTTTTTTTCATGTGTGTAATATAATTTAATATAAGCAGTATTCAGACAGATTTCTGTCCAAATGATTTCCATTAGTATTTCAAATTAATGTAACCATGAGATTTATGTATATCTTGGCTTATGCATGTTTCTAATGAGAGGGCTTTCCCACATTCAATATATAAGCAGAACTCTCAGCAAAGCCATGAGAGGTTTTCCTTCATAAGAGTGGTAGGAAGGAGCCAGGTGCCAGAACAAACCCAGAGCTAATCCACATTCTCTATCAGTTACTTAACTGTAGAATCACCAAACGAATTATTGTGGTTTAAGCCAGTGTGCAGCTCAGCACCACAACTGTTCACTCATCCCCCAGGTGGGATGAGGGAGGTAACTGGAAACAAAACAGAACATGTGGGTTGAGATTAAAACCATTTACTAAGACAGAAAAGTATAACGAAAAGAAAAAAATGCTATGATAATGATAACTGTATACATATAACTATATAACCATGTATATATATATTCACAAAACAATTGCTCATCACACACCCCCTGACATTCAGCTAATATTACATACAGACCAGCCAGCACCAGCCAGTTCTGAAACAGCAGCTTCCTCCATCCAACTCCCCACAGCTTTATAGCCATGAGCCCGATGTCAAATGACAAGGCACTTCCCTTTGCCTAATTCAAGCCTACTGTCTTGGTCCCACTCTGCCTGTTTTTTCTTTGCTGTGAAGGCAGTTGCTCTTCTATCAAGCAGCCCAGCCTGGTCCCATCGCTCGGCAACAACCAATACATTGGTGTGCTATGAACTATGTCTCAGCTGAAATCAGGACAACAAGTAAATAAGGAAATTTTACACTCACTTTGTAGAACCTTAATGAAATATGAAACTTAAAAATAAAACATCCACATTTTTCAAGACTGAAAGCACTAGAAATTTGAATTCTACCTAATTCCATACCTTTTCATAACAAAAAATTCTGTTTTCTAGAAGCAGCCATTGTAGTGCTCATGGCAAAGTAGCACAAAGTGTAACAGTACAGTGTACAGATGCTGATGCTGGAAAACACCCAAGTCTGAATGGTATCAGTGAGCCCTACAGGGTATTCCAATTAAACTTCAGGTAAGCCTAAATTTACTGATGCTGTTAGTCATCCTTCAAGCTATTTGCATGCAGGAAACTTTTAGAATTCTTCACATTTTGGGGGGCAAAGGGGGAAAGGGGTGAAGCAGGGAAGAAAGGAAGGAAGGATGGAAAAAGGGATGGAAGGAAGGAAGGGAGGAAGGAAGGAATGGAGGGAGGGAGGAAGGGAGGAAAAGTTATAGCCAAACCACCATCAACAACAAAAAAAGCCAGAAACAACACAACCAAAATCCTAGTGGGCTAAACCAAGGATGAAATTTAAGAAAAGTCTTTGAGATAAAGATCTCATAGGCTGAACTGGAAGATAGTATACATCCATTTAGATCACTAGGAAATGTCTCTTAATTCCAATACAGCAAAGACTAGACTCATCTCTGCACATGAGATGGCTGGGATCCTATGAGCTGAAAGCTAGCACTTGAAAAAAAAGTTAATTGGCAAAGAAATTTGCCAAAATGGATGATGATGCTCTTTTTAGTTTTCCGTTTGTGCTGCACACATCTTGCAATATGTAACTAGATAAATAGCTCCAATAGCATCTTTTGTTCAGTAGGTAAGCAACAAAGTGACAAGTTATAGAACATTTTAAAGGAAGTCAGAGGAAAACTAAGATGGAGAAAAGAATGGTGCTCGTTCATCACAGAAGCCATCAGTATCACAAATGCAAGATAATTGTACGGATTTTCAGGGCAAACCTGGTATCTTGCAACCCTTAATTTGACTTTATAGAAAGAGATGTCTGCAAGAATAATTAAAAAAATGCTAATGTCTGTAACTCTTTAATTACCTGTTTCTGCTCTGATGTCTATAAGCTTTTGGGTCCTCTACTGAACAGTGTTCTAACTTATTCTATCAGCTTGTGCACATACCACAGAAAGCTCTCATAATAAGAGATACTGTATTCACTGCATGTGACTGGGGCAGATCTAATCACAAACCAACAATCACAATCAAAAAATGTCTTCTCTGAGCAGCTGTAAAATTAGGTCAGTAGAGCATTTACCACTGGCTACATCATTCATGTTGAATTTCAGTCAGCTGCTAGATTTACTTGACTTCTCCAAATAGATGCAGCACCTGATAAACAATAGGCTTGTGTTAACCTTGCTTAGAATAGCCAGCTATAATTAATGGCAGCTTGTCATTAAAATCACTGTTATTGATTAGTCTTAAAAGTAATGCTTTTAATACGTTTAATCAATATTAGAGTCATAAAAAATTTGTCATAATTTTTCCCTCACTTCATTCTTGCAGCAGCAGACACAGCTAGCTTATAAGATCTTCCCCTCCCAACTGCTGAAGGAGTGAGCAAAAGATCTCCAGGCTTTAGTTCCGTGGTTGAAACAATCAAAATGATAAATAGTCACATTATCTGATCATGTTTACAAATGACTGTGATGGTTCTTTTTAACACTAAGAGGCCACCATGTGTTGCAGTCACTGTTGGTGAATCTGTCTCCCTGATTAGTCAGTGCTCTCTGTATTAGCCCTGATAGCACTGACCATATGTTGTGGGAAAATGCTGTCAAGCAAAATGCTAAGCTAATCTCATCTATCTCTATCAACTTCAATGCATGTACTTACTTTTTCAGCTTTTCTGGAGCATAGTTGTATATTTGAATCAACACTTCTCAAAGCATTTTCATACCTGAATAATATAGTCTTGTGAATTTAAAACAGCACAAATAGAATCAATAAAAAAAGGCTGGTCTTGTTGCTCAACTTAAATTCAAGGTATAATTCAGTACAGATAATCATTAGACATACCTAATTAAGCAAGGCACATGTAACTGAGATATTCAGCAAGAAAGCAAAATGTAGCTTTCTTTTCCATTTCTTTTGCTGCCACACATCTATACTATCCTGCATGTATGTATCCAAGCACGGGGACAACACTGAAAATGAATATACTGTGTCAGAACAAATTCAGTGTTTTCTTTCAAACACTATGTTTCATTTCTATTTCAGCTGCAGATCACAAAGGACCACTAGTGATGTAGCCATGGTTTACATGCAGAGGTAGCAAGAACAGAAACTCGTAAACGAATGCTATGTCCAGTTTTTATTCTTTTTCTCTGTATATCTTAAACAGAGCAATGAGGTTTTTTAAAGGTTATTCGCTTATGTCTACTGCTAAAACACCTTCACAAATAAAATCACATCTGACTTCATTACAATAAAAAAAAAAAAGGAAAATTGTGCAGTATTTCATCATATACATAGGATTGTTTTTGCATAATAGCCACTATTATGTGGTGCTGAATCATCCAGTAGGGTCAATATACTTCTAAATTAATTACAGCCATTTAGCAGTAGCAATAAGTGTAGTAGACTACCAGGTACTTTCCTCTCTCTGTGCTCTCCTGTATGGAACTGCTGCTGTTTCAAATGGCTGTTTTGCAATCCATTTGTGAGCGCATGACTTATACTTTAGTAAGCTCTTATTATTCAAGTCCTGCTTACAATTCATTAGAGACTGAACTAAAACCAACAGACCCATACTCAACACTGATTTTATAATGTAGCTCAAACGAAATGTCAATAATGAGTGTATGAGGAAAGAAATCTAACATCCTCTGTTCCTCTACAGCTACTAAATTCTATATGCAACTAAATGTACAGCAGATGTTAAATGTGATTACAGTGCTTGCTCACTGCTAATGTTTGTCAGTAATGAAAACATTATGAAAAGTCAGGTTACCAAAAAAAAAAAAAACCAACCCAAGGAATTACTCATCTTTAAAGCTCTGTTCCTCCCCCCAGTCACTTACTCTAGTATACAGAAAAAAGTGCATGTTTTTTTTTTCCAGAGGAAAATAATTTGTTGGAAATTATGTTTTTATTAACCATTTTATATTTTTCTACAGAAAAAAACTAAGTAACTCTGGCCCACAGCCAGGGAATGAAGGACACCATAAAACTATATTTAAACAAACTTTACACAGAGTAGACTCAGTGAAAAAAACACAATTTGTATATATACATATGTATAGATGTGTATGTATATATATGTATGTATATAGATGTACATGTCATGTATATATATATGTATGTGTGTATATATTTGTGTATATATTTTTCAAAAAAAAACAGAACTTGAATATTATTTTTTTCTTCATTACTAAAAAGGTGCACGCAATGCATTTCATATGCAATACACAGAATGCTATTTCACTGAGGATCTTCAGCCTAAATTACTTACAAAATACGTCTTCATAAGGATGTTCTTTCTGCCTATTGGCAATTTTATTATTTATCTCAGTCTGATCCCAAGTAAATGCACGGAATGGCCTCTCCAGCTTTGATGAAGCGTCTAAAATAGACTTCAAAGATAATAATTATGCGATATATATATTTATATATGCATCTCAAAAATTTACTGTGTATTTAATAACTACAAGTAATGAATACTTCCACTTACCAAGATCATTTTGTAGGTCACCAAGACCAAATACCAAAGAAATCATCCTGACATTATTGCATGTATAAATCTTCCACTAACCTTTGAATAGAAAATTAAATTTTCAAAAGAAAAAGATGTAAGTTAAAAATATGATTATTTTAACTGGCTATTTTTAGGGAAAAAATAAAATTAAAAAAATAATTAAAAAGCTGCATTTGAAGCAAAATTCTTTTCTAAATTAATTTGAAGGTACACATCATTTGAGATTTCAAAATCAAAATATCTTTTTACAATCACAGGTCTATAGTGATTCCCTGATGGGCTTAGATTTTTCAGTTACATCCATCTTTACCTATGGGTGTACATATGTAAATATGTATACATATATTTACAAAAATGTGGGACAATCTTCAAATCAAAAGCAATGATTCTCACATCATTAGAAATTTCTACAGATACCTTGAAATGCTTAGGGACAGTCTACTAATCATGTGAACGTTCATCGTGGTCTCATGAAGGACTGGACTCAGAAACAAACTAGGTCTATTCATTTGTGATCCTGTGATCGGAATGCCTCATAGAAAGGATAAATAATATCATTTTTTGTTGTTTGTTTTTGAATAGTGCATATTTTACATGCCCCATTAACCAATTTAATTACATGTAGTTAATTTTATAGATGAGAGTAATTTTCACTGTCTCATTCTGTTATAAATTGTGCCCTGAGGAAGTGAAATGGTGGCTCTAACTTCATACTGGAACCACATTTCTATTTCATGGATCCAATAGCTTTCCTCTTCCTCACTAAAAGGAAATAAGGTGTTTCATTTTAACAACACAGGAAAAATACAAATGCCTGTTTCTGACTGCCCTCATGATCAGACCTCTCTTAAAAAGCATTTATTATTTAAGAGGAATATGTTTTCTATAAGAATAAATGTAACTGTCCATGCCTTTATATATAAGTTGCTTAAGTAATTCTTTCAAAAATGACATTTCACAAATTTCTGTGCAATCTTCAGAAAACTTAGTGAAGTTTTCTATTCATCTCAAATCAAGGACTGTTACTTTAGTAATGATTTTATTTGAAAAACAGCATCAGTGTTTCTCAGCAACTTCTTGGCAAATAAACTTTCTAAACAAATAAAGGTGGTTTGGTTTTCACTCTAATATTTTATAATGGCATTGGAAGTGATATTTACTGAGAGAAGAACCTCTGTGTTTATGGGAAAAGACATTAGAATCCTGTAGCTACTTTCAATGCCTAGACAAACATTCTGATCTTGATGGTGGGGAAGGATAGAAAGAGAAGACATAGAACACCTTTTATTTTCAGACCTGTATCACCTTTTATTCACTTCATTTCACATCCCATTGTCTCCACATGTGTAGACTTGTTTAACTCCTTTGGATTTCTTGCTTCTTGTACATTTCCTTCGTGAAGGCTTTATCAGTCCCAAGCACTACTTTTCAGGCTGGAAAAAGGTTAACTCCGGTTCAACCAGACACTGAGCTTCCTATTACGTTTTCCCAAACCCAGAAACCACACGCCAGTATCTTCAGCCCCAAAATAGCTCAAAACATGTGGAGAATACTGTGTTTTCTTAAGCCATATATTGTGATTTAGCTTGGCAGGCAGCTAAACGCAACACAGCCATTCGCTCACTTCTCCCTCCAATGGGATGAGGGATAGAATTGGAAACAAAATATAACTTGGCAGCTAGATGAAATCTATTTACCAGGACAGAAAAGAGAAATGGATGATGGGTGAAGTCTTTTTGCATTTCTTGAAGCTCATCCATAGTTAGTGACTGTTAGGGTTATTGTCTCCTTTGTGAGTTTTGCCTCTTCCTTGTCTCGTTCATGTGATGTCTCTGCTTCATTCTCATTTTCTTTTTCCATACTTGACTTAACAGGAGTTTTCTTACTAAACAAGCTGACCTTCACAGCCTTTTTTTTTTTTTTTTTTTTTTTTTTTTGTCTTGTGCATGAAGTGATTCTACTGGCACAGGTTGCTTTTCTGATTGAACTGCAAGGTTTGTTGCAGGGGTTGGAGCAACAGCGGGGCCTGGTTCGTTGTAATCAGATCCAGAGATCTCCCTTCGGGGTTCTGAATAGCTTTAATCAGGTCTTGGTAGGCATGGGCCGGGTCCCAGCATATTGCAGTGATTGTACCTCTTGAGAATTGCCAGAATGACAGCACACCATTTCCAAGTATTTTGCTAGCTTTTCAGGATTCTGCAGTTGAAAGGTGAAGTTCTAAAACTCTGGGGGTACCCACTCTTCTGTGTAAGTGCCCGCACCATTCTACACCCCCTGCCACTGTTTAGCTGAAACACATTCAGTGGACATAGCAAAAAGAACATGTTGCTTTGAACATCCTGCTCCTTCTCCCACATAGCCTTGCTCCTGAAGGATACAAAGAGTGAAATTGTTAGTAGTTTCCAAGATACTGCTCCTCACGTACAAAGATGGTTGCAATATTGAATACTAATACCAGATCAGTTTCACAACCGATGTTAGACCATATAGAAAGATGATAACCTCAATGTAGATGCCAGAATTATTAAATAGAGCAACAGGGATCATATACAGCAAGTAAGGTATTAAATAATGTTGTTTCATGAAAAAACTCTGACAGATCTCAAAAAATTGAAAAAAAAAAGATAACACTATGACTGACAAATATTAAAGTATTATGCCACTTATAGCAACTTAGTTTTAACATGCTCTGATCAGATCTGCAACTACATCAGTGCTTTGAGCCCCACATTGGGTGCAAAAAAGTACTGTTGTGGTTTAACCTGGCAGGCAGCTAAGCACCATAGAGCCAATTATTCAGTCTATCTTCCAAGGGATAAGGGAGATAATTAGAAACAAAATACAACTCCTGGGTTGGATAAAAACTGTTTACTAAAACAGAAAAGAAAAAAGAAAAAAGAAAAGCCATGATAATAAAGTATGTATTTACCCACAATGCAGCTGCTTGCTACACAGCAATGAAAGTCCAACTCACAGCAATACTGCTTGCCACCTGATGCACCACTAGCAATGCAAGATCTCTCTACACACTGACCAGTGCTCAGCCAACCCCTGAGCAGAGTCAGGGCCCCAGACCTGTTCCCCACAGCTTTATAGCCTTCTGTGGGATGTCACATGGTATCACAGAGTCATAGAATCATAGAATGGCTTAAGTTGGAAGGGACCTTAAAGATCATCTAGTTCCAATCTCCATGCCATAGCCAGGGTTGTTGACCATTAGATCAGGCTGCCCAAGATCCCATCCAACTTGGCCTTGAATGCCTCCAGAGATGGAGCATCCACAGACTCCCTGGGCAACATGTTCCAGAGCCTCACCACTCTCTGAGTAAAAAATTTCTTCCTAACATCTAAACTAAATCTACCTTCTTTTAGTTTAAATCCATTCCCACAACGTAAAATGTCAGTCCCTGTCCCCTGCCTATGGCATGGAAATGCCATAATTAACATTGTCTCAACTGAAACAGGGCACCATCCTCTCTTAGACGTCTTCAGTTCTTGTTTATCAAGCATATACAATGACCTTCATTCACCTTCATTCCTCACTTGGCATGACATTCAAGTTGTCAAGTCTTGCAGCAGTTATATTTAGGGAGTCACAATATTTCATCAACAACGGAAGTTTTACAACTGGCGATTTAATAAACTCATAATTTTTCCTTGCTTTACACTTGCATTTAGCAACAGACATCTTCCCATGTTGACCCTCTACAATGGACAGGAATAAACAATAACTCACAGAATCACAGAATTACAGAATTACAGGTGTTAGAAGGGACCTCAAGAGATCATCGAGCCCAACTCCCCTGCTAAAGTAGGTACCCTAAAATAGACCTCAAAGGTAGGTGTCCAGATGGGTCTTGAATATCTCCAGAGAAGAAGATTCCACAGCCTCTCTGGACAACCTGCTCCAGTGCTCCATCACTCTCACAGTAAAGAAATTATTCTGCACATTTGTATGAAACATCCTGTGTTCACATTAGGCCATTGTTCCTTGGCCTATCACTACACGCCACTGAGAAGAGCCTGGCCTCATCCTTTTGCTTTTCAGCTCCCTTCACATAGATGTTCACAAACATTTATCAGATCCCCTCTCAGTCTTCTTTTCCCCAAGCTGAACAGACCTGGGTTATTCAGCCTTTCCTGATACAGGAGATGCTCCATGTCCTTGATCAACTTTCTGGCCCTTCTCCAGTCTCCGTCTAGGAGATCCCTGACTTTTTTAAATCAAGGAGCCCAGAACTGAATGCAGAAGTCTAAATTTGGCCTGCTCAGGGCAGAGTAGAGGGAGAGCATCACCTCCCTCTACCTGCTGACCACTCTCTTTTTAATGCACTCCATGACACCATTGGCCTTCTTGGCCACAAAGGCACACTGCTGGCTCACAGCCAACTTGTCTACCAGGACCCTCAGGTCCTTCTCTGCAGAGATCGTCTCCATCAGGTTGTCCCCTAATCTGTACTGATGCATACCATTATTCCTGCCCTGGTACTAGACTCTACACTTGCTCTTGTTAAACCTCATCAAGTTCCTCCCTGCCCTACTCTCCAGTCTGTCCAGGCTTTGTTGAATGGTAGCACAGCCTTCCCATATGTGTGTCAATCCTTCCAGCTTTGTAATATCAGCAAACTTGCTGAGGGTGGACTCTATCCTCTCATCTAGAAAAAACTCAAACTACTGTGTCCTGGTTTTATCAGTATTCCATATAAAGACATCAGTCACAGGCTGTTGGGTGCTTGAGTACAGTGTAATGTGGAGCTACACTTCCTAGGTTCTGTTATTTCAGAAGTCTCACCTATTCCCACGTGAGTTCTGGCTCTCCAAGTGGAAGATATACTGAGAAGGGACAGACTACAAATTCCCAGTCAGGGCTGGACCTTCTCTCTTCCATTTCCAGAAGCGCAGTGAGCAAGAAGGTTGGAACTTCTCTCTCTTGCATTTGTTTACTACTTGTAACTCCTTTTTGTATTACTATCTTACATGCTTTTACCATTTGTAGTAAATTTGCTATCTCTCCTTATCTTAATTGGGTTTGTTTTTCCTTTTCTCTTCTTCCCAAAAAGGGGCTGGGAGGGTGAAATGGGCCAGGGAGGCCTTCTCACCCTTCTTCCCCCTTGTTACACCTTGACAAACTGTTTAAGGTGATTGCCCAACTCACAAATGTATTTTGGCTCATATCAGTTACTCTTCCTGGGTGTACAGAAGGATGTGTTGACAAGTGATAAAAGATAGAAGGAAACATCATTCCTGAGGCACAAACCTTTTAAGCTGCTGATATACCACTGCTATCTGCTATCCTTCTTATCACATTCTATTTAGGAACTCATTCCTTGCTCTTGACATTTTCCGGACCATAGTATCTCCACTATCCACATAGATATAAAAGGAAAAAAAAAAAATTAATTTGTAGACAGTAATGTCAATTCTTATACTATATTTAACACATTTAACATGAGCTTTAATACTTTTCCTATTCTAGTTTCTACTAAAATGCAATGGAAAATTCATTGGTGTCTGGTGCATGGTGCATATTTAGCGTTACCTCACACTGTCAAAACAATTAGAAATTTCTGGTGTATTCTGTGTGTCAGTGATGCTTAATGAGATTCTCCTCTTTTTTGTTCTTCTCTTACTTTCTCAGAAAGCTTCTCCTTATCCCATAAGAGCTAGGATAAATATGGGCACAAGTTATTTCAAATATCACTCTAAATAAAGAAATGTAAGTCAGTATTCCCACAGAATGTCTTTTTGGTGCAAGGATCTTTACAGAGTGAAGGTCAGTGAACATAATGGTCAGAGCCTAATGGAGGGGAAATTTCCGGTTGCAGTAAGCTTGTAAAGCTAATTAGGCTATTTTTCCCCTGCAGCCAGTATAAAATGAGCATGGATGTGTTCAGCTAGACTGCTATGACAGCCTAGATGGAAAAATTTCTTTCCTTACATCAGATGTGTCTTCATTAAAGTGTGTTCTTTTCTAAACATGTTATTACTTTTCCTGTCATGACAGAAGCAGAGGTTTTGCAGTACAGCTCTCTTTTGTGTTTAACAAACCATATAACTAGATCTGTTATTGTGTATTTCTCTGTCTTTGAATCCATTCATGTGGAGGCATCCTTGAATTTAAAATTAGAGAAGGAGTCTTTTGTGTTCATTAAAGACAGTCATTTCCTTTAATTTTTTTCCACACACTGTTCTAGTATGCCATTAATGCTCAATAGAGAATTCAGTCATACACAATAGTGATTAGATTGCAAAATCTGAGCTAAAGAATATACTCAACGTTCTTCAAACTGAGAAGCAACCCAAGGAAGACATAAGGTTGTAGTTTGATGTGGTTACGTTGCAAGGGATTTGAGAAGAAATGCTTAGAAATACCATACCAATACGAATTAGAATGTCCATGAACAAATCAAAAGCCTGTGGGTGAGAATTAGAGACCAAGCAACAAACGAATCATTATGGTCGATGTCTACCTCAGCCTGCCTGATCAAGCAGAGCCTGTTGATAAAGTCTTCTTCCTCCAGAAACAGGAGGAGTCATGATCATAGGTTCTTGCCCAGTCTGAGAGCTTCAACAACCCTGACATCTATAAGAAAAGTAGGAATCTGTAGGCAATCTAAGAAGCTCCTGGAATCTATGAAGGATAACTTCCTGACCCAGGTAATAGACAGTCCCACAAGGGGGGGGGAATCTGTTGCTCACCAGTGCGAGTGAACTGATTTGTAACATCAGGATTGAAGGCTGCCTGGGCTGTTGTGATCATGCAATGGTGAAGTTCACACCTCTGAGGGTTATCAAACAGGCAAAGATTAAAATCAGGAAGCTTAATTTTAGGAAAGTCAACTTACTTCTCTACAGTTAGTTAACAAAACTCCCACTGACAAAGGAGCAGAACAGAGCTGGCAGATCTTTAAAGATCTTTAAGCTTTAAAGGTCTTTAGGCTTTCCTTAGGGCACAAGAGCTTTCCATCCCCAGGTATAGGAAGTTAAGAAAAGAAGGCAGGAGACTGGAATGACTGAACTGGGACCTGCTGGTCAAACTGGAGAGCAAGAAGAAAATTGGAAGTGGTAATGAAAACACAAACAGGTAACGTGGGAGGAGTACAGGGATGCTGCTAGCCTGTGGGATCAGGAAGGCTAAGGCCCACCTGCAACTGGTCTTGGAAAGGGGTGCCAAGAAGAATAAGAAAGGTTCCTACAGGTACCTGAACCGGAAAAGGAAAGTCCAGGAGTGCATATCCTAGTGATCAACACAGGCAGGCTAGAAACAGACAAGAAGGCTGAGGTATTAGAAAATAATTTTGCCTCAGTCTTCACTAGTGACTGCTCTACACACAACCTTCGAGAGGACAGTTTGGAAGGTGGGAACTGGGGGAATGACAGCCCTCCCACTGTAAGCATTGATATCTCTATAGGTCCAAATGAGATGCATCCCACAGTCCTAAGGGAATTGGCTGATGTAGTCACCAAACCACTCTTGATATTTGAAAAGTCATGCTTGTCAGGTGAAGTCCCTGGTGACAGAAAAAAAGGCAGTATCACACCCGTTTCTAGGAAGGGTACAAACATAATTGTTTCTACGGCAAAGAAATGTCATTTCTAATTCCATACAGGGAACAACCAAACTGTCAGCCTCACCTAACTACCAGTGAAGATCATGGAGTAGATCCTCTTAGAAGCAATCCCAAGGTACATGGAAGAGAGGGATAACCATCAAGACTTTGCCAAGGGCAGATCCTTCCTGACCAATCTTTTTACTTTTTGCGATGTTGTAACTGTGTCTGTGGACAAGGGAAGAGCCACTGATGACATCTATCTGGACTTTATTAAGGCCTTTGACACACTCCCTCATAACATCCTTCTCTCCAGATTGAAGAGATATGAATTTTATGGGTGGACCACAAAAATGATCCGAGGAATGGAACACCTCCCCTACAAGGACAGGCTGAGAAAGCTGGGGCTGTTCAGCCCAGAGAAGAAAAGGCTCCAGAGGGACTGGATAGGGCCTTTCAGTATCTAAAGGGAAGCTGTAAGAAGGAAAGGGACAAGCTCTTTAGCAGGATCTGTTGTGATATGTTAAGGGGAAATGGTTTCAAACTGAAAGAGGAAAAACTTAGATTGGATATAAGAAAGAAGGTTTTTACAATTAGGATGGTGAGGCACTGGAACAGGTTGCCCATAGAGGCGGTGGATGCCCAGTTCTTGGAGACATTCAAGGTCAGTCTATACTGGGCTCTGTGTAACCTGACTGAGCTGTAGTCATCACTGTTCATAGCAGAGGAGTTGGTCTAGACAATCTTTAACGGTCCCTTCCAACTCAAAAGTTTCTATTATTCTATGAAATTACATTTGAAAATTGCTACCATTGCTTGTTCTAAGTACATGTACTTAACAAATGTTCCCTATGTTCGATTCCTTACTTTCCTTATAGTTTATGTGAATCAAAAATTCCTTCCTTCATTCATTTCAAAAAATATTACACAAATTCATCAACACATAGTGGAAAAAATGTTGTTACATTCTAAGAATACTGTGAGAAGTTTTTCCTTGGTTTATGACACAAAAAAAAGGGGAATAGGAAATAAGAATTTTCTATATCTAGTATTAAAGATTATTTTAAAATCATTCATAAACCCACTCTTTGAATTTCTATTTTAAAAATTTCAGACAAATTTCTACTGTTTATCGTTCAGTCCTGTGGCAAAGCAAGATGGAAAGTTTAAGGAACTGTCATATAATTCTTACAGTTAAGGAGAACTGTTGAAAGATAAGGAATATCCAAAGGCTGTACAGAAACTGTAACAGCTTTAAATTAATGTCATAGCATAATTCTCTCTCATCTTGCAATAAATTCAGTTATTACCAATATATGTAATGTTGTTATTAATTTGTTTTGCTGTAATTATTTAGAATATTTCTGAACATTTTCACACAAAACTGATTCAGATTGGGCAATATGATTTTTTTATTTTTATTTTTAAATAAAAATTGGAAAAGAGGATTTCTGATGTTTAACATTGACAACATTTTTACTTTTAACTCATAAAAATGATGGATTTGTTTTGTGGACCGGATACCTCTAAGGTTAGAAACAAAAAATAAAAAGGAGAACTTGTCGCTTTATACTGCATTTATACTCAGATGATGCTGATAGCAATCCAGGTGGTAGCACTGTGGGCCTCAAACCCTCTATGAAGTCAATAACACTATGTGGACAGGATCATGCACTGAAACAAACCTTTTTTTCAAAGCAAAGGCCAGAGTTAAGAGGTATATGCTAGAGAATAAATATACGTAAATGTAAATGCATGCTGTCGGCTGCTAATGGAGCTGTAAGTGTAACAAGCTATTATAAATTATTTTGCTTGAATTACAAAAAGTGGAGGAAAAAAAAGGTCATCTCCAGGCAATTCAGAACACAGGTTTTCCAGCTCTACTTCACTGAAATGAAATGTTCCGTGCTCAAAACATTGTCCTGTTTGATCTGAAGACCAATGTTGGTGGTATTTTAAATTAAACATATTTTACTAAATATTTCCAATTTTTACGTGTCCCCTTCACATTTTTTTAATCAAGCACATTCATGTGAATGTGGCAGATCTGTCTGCCACTTTCAACTCCTAAATTCTCATATGAAGGATTTTACTTATTCTTCCAGGCAGAGTCTTAGAAATACAGTTGAAAAAAATTTTTCTTTCTAAAATACTGGAGGCGGGGGTGAGTTACCTTAGTTCATTTTTTTTCCTTTTTTTTCTTTTTCTTTCTTTTTTTTTTTTTTTTTTTTTTTGACTTATTGGCATAATTGTCTGTGTGTAACAGCAGATAGCTTTTCTGAAAGCCTCCCAGTTTCTGACATGTCTTGAATCTGTCTCACTTGACTACAGATGGCCTATCAAATCCATCAGGTCCTGATTGGAATAGATTACTAAATTGATGGAGTGCTTGGATTAGGCCCATCTGTCTGCAGAAACCTCTGTAATCATGATAAGAGGTTATTGTTGCCTTGGAGCTACAAAGCAGCAAACTACACTGCACTGAAGGATCAACTAAGGCTTTCCATAAAGGAAAGATGATGGAAAATCAGTGCTGTTTTTCTAAACCGCTGAACACCAGAAAGGTGCTGTAAATACAGTGGAACTATTATTTCATTTGATATACATCTTTTTAGGATGATTTTCTGAAATGAGAGGTTTGAAGATAAAGACCAAATCAAAATCTTCCCTTCATCCCAAAGCCAAATGTAACTATGCCATAGATAATATCACTATGGGATTTTGGTTTTGATTAACTATGTATAATTATTTTTCCCACTTTGAAACTTGGAAATCTTACTTCATGGTAAGGTTTCTGAAAGTATAGAAGACAGCACTGCAGGTAATGCTTAGAAGAAACTGACTTTATTCTGTAACCTTTTTAGAGTCTTCATCACTTTTTTCATTTGAGCTTTGAAACAGACACGAACCCTTTGAAACTTTTCACTGAAAAATGAGACTGTATTGAACTGTCTTGAGATTTGAAAATCAAGTAGGTATAAGAATAACTTTGTCAATTTATCTGTTCCCTATGGAATATGGGAAGCTTTAGTTCATGTTTCTGGTGTGCCTCCTAAACTGGTGAGATCTGTCTCATTTACTCAGCAGGAGGCATTTAGAGCGAGGATTTATCCTAGGCCTAAATTCTCAGGAATGTAAAACATTTCAGAACATGATGACAGCACTACTCATTAGCTTCCTTGATCTCTATTTCAACCTCCACAGGGTGGGGAGAAGTCTCCTGGAATAAATAAACAGTGCAATTGGGAAACTAGAGCTTTCGGAAGAATACTGTACCTTGGCAAGAAGAGGTTGGAGAAAGAAGGCAAAAGGGGATAATTACTGAATTATATTAAGATCCCAAGGCAACAGAAAAAGAAAATTCTAGTGATTAACCATTTAAACATCATCTTCTATCAAGCTTTCCAAATGATAGCAGGCCAGGCTTCCTAAATAGCCCTACTGATCTTGGAAGAAAACCTGTTAGTAGCACTTTATTTCCTTATATAATAATAGGAGTAATAAATTTTTTTTCCATCAAAGATGATCAGAATGTTTGCCTACAATTGAAATTGGGTCATGTGAATATCAGGAAGCTGGATGATGACAGTAACCTTAGGGCAGCATCCCTACACTACTGTTCCCAAATAACACTGCTCTACTCCACAGATCTAACCACACTCTCCTTGTCAGCCCTGAGCCAAAAAGCTGTGTATTTCAATGGTATAATGGTGCTGACAATAAAAGGAAAAAAAGTTAGCTTTCTACAGTACCAAAAGTCCGGAGGGTAATCCAGACAGAGAGCACCAGCAGCCCAGAGAGTGCAAAAAACTCCAGTACCTCCTCCTTAGCTTACTATGATAAATGATGTTCCAATATATATTCAGCAACTTTCAATTCTTATTTTCCTCCCAACAGACAAGCAAGACAAGCACAGATAATACTTATTTTTACATTCAATAAAATCTCTGTAATTACTTGAGGGCTTGATTGATGTCAAAACAAACAAACGAACAAAAAAAGCCCACAAAAAGTGAAAAAAAGAAATGTAGGATAGTATTCTATTCCTGAATGCCTTTATTTGAGTTACTTAAAATGTTGGATTAACTAGGCTTCCCCTCTCCAATGCTGTGTGTTCTGACTAAGCTAAGAAACAGAAATCTTACACATAAAGTTCTTTCTAGGGATCTGCTAATTAATGGCACAGTTTTGCTTCCAGATTTAATAAGAAACGTGAACACATAGTCTTTCTGCATTATGCAAGCTTTCTAGCATACAAGAGGAAGACAACTATCCTATGAAAGTAGTCATTTCCCTTCTTGAAGTTAATGTGTTTTAGACTTTCCTTATATGACATAGTGTGTATACTAAATAACCACATAATAAATGGGATCCTGCCAGAATCTTCAAGACGAACTAAAAGGAAAGCAAAACTTTATTTAGTAAATGTTTTGCAGTTTTCCTTAAATAATTATTTAATGCCTGTGAAAAGTTAAATACTGGTATAATCACAGCTCCTACATCTACTCCTATAGAAATCTAATAATGTGTATTACACTTTGCCTATGATGAGTACATTTCATTTTGGTTAAAGCCTTTAACTTTTCCCTTTTTAAATAAAATGCCATATCTGTACTGTACTGTTCTGTAATACGTTACGATTGAGAAGTGCATATAATTATAGCTTCAATTGTAGAGTATGTTTTACCACTGGGGGGGAAAAAAAGTGCCACCTTGAAAATAAAGAAGCTGTCTATACCCTTTCTCTGGGTTAAAACAATCATGACAAAACAGTTTATTTCCTTGGCAGAATGATATAAAATTCTTCCTTTTATAGAAAACTTCTCATAAGGCTGCTTAAGAAGGCTTTATTTCCAGATAGTTCCACAACAATGAATAAATCAAGCAATGTAAAAGTAGATCTCTAGGAAATGTACCCCTTTTACCCTCTTTTTATTTTGTTTTTAATTCATTAGTGTATGGAAAGAATAAAATAGGGGAAAGAGATAGCTGGGTATAAATGTTAACATTTAACATTAATACTTTTTAATGAAAATAGTAAGTTGGTAAACAGGAAAGACACATTGAATCACCTTCACCAAACATTCTCCACATCAGTTTCTGCTATTTTAATCCTGATAAATTTCATGAACAATATAATTTAAATTTAGTCTTGACTTCTTAATCTTGATCAGTGGCCACATCAGCCTTATGTAAATGCCTTATGGTTGATGAGAAGTCAAAAGAAGGAGAATGCATTTGAAGGACATATGAATTCAGGTTTTCATGTCAGGGAAAAAGGTGTGGTCTAAACAATTGGTTTAACACTGCCATATCCACCTTGCCCTAGCACACATTATTTTCTCTCTTTTCTGATGGGTGTTCTGGCAGGTAGAGAAGTTCTAGTTCCGAATATAAACTTTTGAGAACAGCAGTTCACTTGACATAGCCACACACTTCGATTCCTCAGAAGTCTCAGAAAACACATCCCCCAAAACCTGCATACATTGACGTAGTCAGGAAACATATCTGGGAATGGGAGCCAGGCATGTATCTGCTCTGCAGATAGGAGATGGAGTAGCAGTACTGAGGTAGTAGCTGTTATTCCCTCGCCACAACTAACAACTTCCAGTGCTTCATCTCCTCCTCTGATATTAACCCTCAAATTTTCTCTTTTTCTTCAGATGTTTTTTAATGAGAAGGATCTCTTCTTCTGTGTAGATAATTACTGCACCTTTTCACTTTATTTTGACTTACTGGCAAGGTATGTAATTACTGAAAATGTTTTTTGGGAGTTATGATTGTCGTTACCCAAAACTGAAAGCAGATTTTGATCTAAAGTTGGCATTTAATCTGAAAGACTACAAAATTAATTAGATATGAATACTATCAGAAGTTTGAGGCAGAACATGTATCATGCCATTAATTGCAGGTGGGCTAGTCCAACCCCTGAGCAGAACTTCTGGGGCTGAGCCTACCAGCCTGAAGAAGAGGTATTCACCACATGTCCCATTGTCTTTCTCTCCCTAGTTATCCAGTTTGGGCACCTCCTGGCACATATCACAGCTCCCACACTGAATTTCCGACATAACAGGATGAGGTACTGATGAAAAGGATTCTCTGCAGCGTACAGCCCCTTTAGGTTGGGCATTGCTGTTGATGTCATAGGAAATGTTCATATGGATGAACTAAATCAACTGCTTTACCAGCAACCATGATGGAAGACAATTTTCTTAATGGCAGATTCATTCACATATGTTTATTTTAATGCTAGTTTCTAAGTGGCAGATTTCTTTAAAAAATAAAAATAAAATTTAAAGAATTTTCTAATCACATTTGCACTGAACCAATTCTGAATAATTTCTCTTTAGCCAATTTCTCAACACGTATTTAGTTTAGAGTTATTAAGACAGTCACTGTATAGTAAATGCAGTTCAATCAATTATTAAAAGCATATTTATTAATATTCAACAATGCTCTGTGATGTTCCCCTCCTACAGCATTACTCAGGTCAAACAAGCAAATTTTCAATAATCCACCAGGCTGCACTTAATTAAAACAAGTAACTATTTTTATAAATTTAATTGAAATGCCAGTTTAAGACTCAATTTAAAATACTGTCTTACAAGCAATGTAACCTAACCATTCCCAACATTTTTCCTGTGAAGACAATTTGTTCTTCCAAATGTTCATAGGGAAAGCAGATGAAAGGAGAAAAGCTCATCCCATCTTGGGAAGCTAAATTATTATTTGGTTATCAGGAGTTTTTTGTATGCAGGGGACATTATGATCATGCCAGCATTTTTCATACACAGCAGAACAAACACACATAATTCTGTTTGAATCACACTCAAAGAAATTCAGCTCCTGCTCTCAGTTCTGTGATATGAATCCTATGATTAAAAGGCAAAAAGAGACATTCCTAGTGATGACATGGAGAAAAAAAAGGAAGAAGGGGTAGAAGTTTCATCTTCTGGGTTTTTGCAAACCCATCTCTTGCAGCTATTACATTTTCTACAAGAAACAATTTAAGCTTACATACTGATGTCTAATTATTGCAATTAGAAGTTGGAATAAGCGATGAGAAATAATAGGAGTAAATTATATCCAGTCTGAAAGTAGAACTAATTATAAAGCTGTTGCTTCATTAAAGTGTTTATGCTGAAGAGTATTAAAGGGATTAGTCTAAAACTGTACTTCTTGCAGCACAGAATTAATATGCAGGATTTAAACACTCAGATTAATTCAGGTGTAGCAGACAGTTACATAGAATAAAAACTCTTGACCCAGGCAATGGCCACACTAATCTACCAGGATAATTTATTTTCATGTACTTATTGACACTTCTGTATGTTCACAGAAGAACTGTTCTCATGGTAATGTTTGCTTCTGAGACGATTTCCATCATACTGCATCTAATGACAGCAGACCTTAGGAGCAAAACCACAAGGTACCTCCCTGTTAACATTTTGCATCAATGAAATATTTCCCAAAAGACAGATATGGCTGTCCTAGGTCTAATTTACAATCTCACATACACCAATCAGTCACTGTTAGTGGGAGCTTGTGTCTCTGCAATGAATTTTTGTGTTTTTCAACAGCATATAATAAAACAATGTTCAGGATTCTTCAGTCTGTATTGCAATGAAATATGTGTAGGCCAGCACCTCTTTGCCCAATAGTTCTTCAAGTCTAACATTTCTAATGGCAGCTTATGGTACAATTGAATCCGTGCAAGTAGTTTGTGCTCTTCTTAGAGGCCCCTTACTGCTGGAAAATGACCTCAAGGTTCTCATGATTTCCTTTTTGTTACACGCTTCCTTCCTTACAAAGAGAAGATCCATCATGATAACAACAGGGGTTCTGACAATTATTTTAAGTTCAGTATTAACAAACCCACTTTTTAGTTCACTTAGATCATAGGTGTTCAAACTTTTGGCTTGTCTAGGACTCATTTAATGAAAAGAAATCGTCTTGGGCCTCATATACGTAGGTTGCTCCAGAAGCAATGCCTCCAATTTATTTCAATGAAAACTAGACCAGATACCAATAGTATAGTAAACTGCTTGATAGACCAAATAATCAGATACAAAAAATAAAATTATAAATAAATAAATAACTTTTTCAACACAGTCACCACCATTAGCAATGCCTTTTCACCAGTGATGACCAAGAGCCTACGTGCCACTCACCGTCACCACAGCTGAAACACACTACCCACCACCTCACTGTGCTCACATACACTGTTTAGTCTCCATGAACATTCAGCAAGCATTGGTGAATGTCAACTTATGTAAATTTTTCCACATGGATGAATTCAGTGGCATATCTTTGCTTCACATGCAGCTCCATATCTGACACCAGTTTATCAGACTGACCCTCTGCTGCCATCTGCAACCCGGCAACAAAATGTAATGGGATTTTAGTGGGAAGGTTCAGTATCAACTGCCATGCCACCAACATTCACCTCTGATGTTATAGCCCAGCCTAATAAAATAGAACACGTTAGTTTTGGAGGAGCCCTTGAAAAATAGACAAATGTTAATACATAAGTAACAAAGCATTTTAAATATTTTTTCTTAAAACACTAATAAAGAGAGAAAGAAAACAAAAAACATAAATCTGGTGGGATATTTGACCTTGTTTTTGTGAAACTCAGTCTAATCAATGTCTAGTTCAATGGCAGTGGCTGCAGTTCTTAGTAAGGTCTCAAGGTGTTCATCAGAAATTTCTGATGAAATTTTACTCTTCCTGTACTTCATCCTTGACAAAAATTGTTCAAAACGTGTGTACTGCCAAAAAGTGATGACAAGAATAAGGTGTGACTGTGAACCGAAGAAAAGTTCAGTATGGAGATGTGATCTTTTGAGTTGAATATCTGATTGCAAATCTATACATTCAGTTTGAAAAATTGGAAGTCACATATTTATATCATATTTATATTCTGCTGTTCAGGGCACTGTGTTTAGTCAATGTATGAAGATGCACACGGTGATGTGCCATCATCTGAGTCAGCACTGCACAGCATTGCCCTCCCCGTGCCCTGCTTTCAGTCAACACAGCGTTAATAGTGCTCTGACCGGGCAGTTATTGATGAGCAATCGTGTGCCCAGGGCTGCTCTGCAAGTAAGAACTGCTGCCTTTAAATCTCGATGAGGGGGTTGGCTGCACTGTGAGCCATGTTGGGCTGCATGCAGTCTGTAGGCTACAGGCTGGACATGCTTGATTTACACAGTAACAAACTTATTTGCTCCTTTCAGCCTTGTTTTCCTTTGTATTTGGGAAGTCTGGGTTCTCAGTTACCACCAGGAATGAATCAGAGCACTTTCTTATGAGTATTTGGGCCTAGGGCTTTCCTTGCACTGCATATTCCCATTGCCTTGCATGACGTCCTCAGAGCTTCACCGGTCCCACACTGCAGTCACAAATCATTTTTTATCAGAATTTCAAACACTCACTGTTTGCAAGGTTTTTGTCTCTTCCATCTCTCAACAACCATGCTTTGTAGTCTCAGATACTGTCAGATAGCATGCAATAACCCTATCAGTCCTCTGAATTACTGTGTTGTATTCTCCCTTCTCTGTTTAAATGAAAACTGCTTAGTATATCCTGTGCTAGACAGAACTAAATAAGGCAAATAGCCTAAGGTGGCAACCTTTGGATTATTTCCCATTTTAACAGCTCTTCTTTGCAGATATAGCACAAGCTCTGTAGGAAATCCCTTCAGGAGTCTTCTTTCAATTGTCTTTTGCATTCCCAGAGATTAACAGCTCTGACAGAGTTTGTAATTGCCCTATTCGTATGCCAGCGGTACTTTTTAAAATTACTTTTCATTCCTGGAACTATGCACCCAGAAATTGTTCCTTTTCCTTGTTCAATCATGGATGGATAGATAAATAAATAAATAAATAAATAAATAAATAAGGTGTTAACAGACAGGGTTGCAGAGGATAGTTATTAAAGGCATCTAGTTATCTGAAATCTGGAGATATTTTATTTATAACCACAGTGCTCTCTGGAGCAAATACGCTTATTATCACTTCAACAGGTTTCACAAGAGTAGAGTGAGACGGGTTTGCTTTTCCTGGAAAAGTCTACAGAGACCTCTAATCACTGTCTTCAGCTAATGGAGAAGAATATATAGAAGACAGGGACAGATGCTTCTCATACATGCGCAGCAGAACGATAAGAGGCAGTGGTGACAATGTGTCGCAGCAGGACTAACTGGCTTACCAAATAAAAATATTTCTCCCTTTGGAGAGGTGAAGCACTGAAGGTGTGAAGTCTCTGTCTTTTGAGATCTGGACAAGACTCTAGGCAATTTTAACAACTTCAAACCAGGCGTTTGGCCAAGACAACCTCCAGAGGTTCTTTTCAACATAAACTATCCTCTAATTCTGATTAGTCTAATAATTAGATCAAATATTTACTCAATTCTAGATTTTTATGCTCTGAAGCTATCGTTAGCATTAAATGATTATATTGTGACTTGTTGTCTTGCTCCGAATAGACCGCTTACTCTCCTAGTGGAAACTGGAACCTTCCACAACAGGTCTACTACACAAATGAGTATATTGCAGTAATACGGAATATCTCTGTGTTGTCTCCTGCTAAATACATAGTGCCATGGTAAATAAAAGCATGCTAAATCTGTTAAGTAGCTCTGAGCAAAATTAAAGAAAAATAGCCTCTTCCCCAAATTCAGCTATCTAAACAGCCCAAAATTTTCTTAGATGCTAAATTACTCCAAAAGTATTAACAGTATTGTCCCAATCTCAGGCCTCAGCTCTTCTCACCTAAAGAAATTTTCATTGTGTACCTCAAACACCAATTACACATCAAAGATTCAGTAAAGATTTGATAAAAATGAGGTCATCATTTTTTGATGCCATGGCCCTTGTGGAAGTCACATATACCTAGAAGAGCCTTCACTTTAGTGGAGAGCACAGCATTTGGGAAGATGCAGTTTGGATTCACAGGCAGGAATTTAATATTGATATTTTTTCTTGTGACGTTGTTATCGAATGCATTCAAGCAATTCTTAAAATGACTTTGTAATATCTGCAAATGAGGATACTTTACCCAGTTAAATGTTAGAGTGCAGTATATTGTGGTAACTTCTGATAGGCAAACAGAGATTAGAGACCAGTCACAAGTGTCACTTCTTCCTGACCCGTTCCTACTACTGGAACAAAAGAATTCAGCCAAGATCCAAATTCCCCAGCAAAACAGGGTAAGAGCATGGATGAGCTGTATTGCCAAAGAAAAGCTACGCCTAAAAAGTAAAATATCATCTGAAAACAGTGCCTTGTAAATTTTCAGTTTTATATATATTTATATATATACATGAGTATATATATGCTTAATCTATACAGATAAGATTTGCTCTGAAAGTAATGCCTCTAATTTTATTACATTGGCCCACAATGTCAGACGTGGTTGGTGGTATGACAGTAGAGGGTGAACCTTCCCACCAGTATTCCATTATGTTTTGTTGCTGTGTGACAGATGGAAGCAGAGAGACAGGATGACAAAATGTTGTCTGACATGGAAGTGTGGATGAAGGTGTGGGATTGAATGCTTCCATTGGCATTCACCAGTGCTTGCTGAACAGGTTTGGAGATCAATAGTGGCTGTGAGCGCAGTGCAGTGGTGAGTGGTGTGTTTCAGTAGTGGTGACAGCAAAGGTGAGTCATCACAACCAGTGCAGATTTTTATGAGCATGGCATGCAGGCTCTTGTTCATCACTGGTAAAAATGCATAGCTAATGCTGGTGACTATTAGCTTGAGAATGACTTTTTTTTGTAGCTAAAATTTTCTCTATCAAAAATATTATTGTGTTCTTTGTATTTGTTGTAGTTTCCATGGAAATAAATAGAAGGCATTACTTTCAGATTGACCAACGTAGAATTCTGTTATTCAATAATGCGCTTCTGTCAGTGGCACTAGTTAAATATTTATGAAGCCAACTAATTCTTTCTAAACCGATTTCTTAGGAGATTAATCTCCTGATGCTACTAAATTTGCATTTTACAAATCGTTCAAACGTACAAGGGGGAGAATTTTCTAAGAGGTATTCAATGATTGTCCCATACTCATTCTAAAGAACCTTATGTCATAAAATAGCCTGTTTCCCTGTTCTTCTTTCAAAAGCCAAAAATACTCATTGCTTAATTTTCCCAGTGGTTGCTTCTATTTGTATATGCAGCCTTACAGAATACATAGATTTTTTTTCTACATTTTCTGGTTTTATGTATCTCCTGTGTTAGTGTAACTCTTTGTACTGAACTTTCAGTTGTCATTTTAGGTTTCTGATAGACCTACGGAGGCAAGAACACTTTGCTGTATTTTAAAGAAGTGAAATAACAACACACCTACAAATGATGGACAGTTCAACATTCTGCTTGGGACAATGGATCTCCTTAAAATTAATATATAAATAAATAATTATTAGTCATTCTACCACGTGGCAAAATAACATTGTCTCCATGTTGTTGTCTCATTGTCTCTTCTCAATTTTTTTTTTATTAGTGTTATTTTTATGGTAGTTTATTTAGAGACAATAAAGCTTAAAAAAAGTGCAGAGATATACTTATGCAGCCTAGTGCTCACTGCTGAGAAGAAAGGAGAAGGTATAACATTCAGTAAGCAGAGGAGTTTTAAATATTTAAAATTTTAGATATCTAGACTGTAGATTGTTGACAAATAGCAAATGATTTTTATTTATTTATATATTTATATCTTGAGAGCAGAACTGCACAAAAGAAAGATATTTTAATATGCAATATGCAAAGCCTCCAAGCCTGTGGAAAAATGTAGTCAGAGTACATCAAAGAAAGGAAAAAATTCTTAAATAATTTAAAGAAAACATACTGTGGATATATTTTTCTTAAAAGATACTTCAAAAATTGAGAATTGTTCTCTACAAAGATTTATTTAATGTTTCTGATAGAAGACCATTGCATCTTATTTGAAACAGGGATGTTCCCAACTTATCTATGAGCTGGACTCGTTGTTAGTGATGATAAAGTGAACTTCGCTGTACTCCCATAAACACCTACATATTCATGCTGACCTAAACTGTCATCCTGTCCTTAACTAAGAGCAACAAATTGGACAGCCTGAAATAATTTTTGAGCTGCAAATTCAATGAAAATTTGAGCTAGGATAATTAAGTTTAATTGTTTTCTGTTGGGATTGCCTTTTAACCAAAGTTCTAACAGTACATTCAAGTATCCCATGATTTCGTATCATATAACAAACAAAAAGTTACTCCAAGTATCTATCAAATCTGTTCAACCTTCTTTAACAGTGGCCAACAACCTAATGAGATGCCAAATGAAAACTATAAGAAACAGGTTTATTACAAGATGAAAATTCTCCAATATCTTTCCCAGCCCCCATCATTTTAAAATTTTGGGACATTCTGAACACAAAGTTACATCTCTGCATTCAATCACTACACTATATTTATTACTGAGATGTTTTTGAACCATTTTACAATGGTTCTAATCTTCAGGCATCCATGTAGTGTGAGGAAAGAGCATTACACATTTACTGAGTCCCCTCACTGTATTTTGTATGTATTACATACTACTTCATTTAATATCTCCTTATTTTCATACTGGCAGAAGAGATACTGTTCCTCATTTGCTCTCTCCATGTCAATCCTGACTTGATATATGTTGCAATATCCACCACTTTTTCAACACCTGATTAGAGATTTTTCTAAGCTCAAGAAACACCTCTTGGAAGCAATTTGATACCTCTGGTGATGCAAAAAAAGATTACTGCATAGCACTCAAAATCCATGGCAGACACTTCTGCTGGCTGTGAAATATTTAACTACAACCAATTCATGTCAAACTTTCACAAATAATGTAAACAAACTAGAAACACTTTTTTAGAATGATCTTTTTTTTTTTTTTTTCATTTTGTGGGTTAAAAAAAAAAGAAAGAAAGAAAAAAAAAAAGAAAGAAAGCAGATGGCAGAACACAAGAAGAAAGTAAATCAAAGACGTCCACTTGCAATTTGATCAGGCTTTCTCTTAGACCAAGTCATCACCATCAAAACAGTGTGAAGATCTCTCTAAAGGCATAGTCTTTCTTTCTCTAAAATTAATAATGTGATAAAGGGAGACAAATTATTTTCAAGAACGTTTTACACCCACCCAACCCATAGATAGATGAAAGCCACTTGTGCCTATTATTGATTAAGAAATAATTTATCATTATATTAATGAATCTTTATCTTGTCACTGTTGAATCAGAGTTACTTAACGTAGATACATAAGAGACATCTACTGAAGAAGTGTGATAGTGTAGCATATTAACTTAACCCACAGGAAAAAAATGTGGATACGATGGGAAGCTTTATAACCAATTGTAAAGCAAACAACCCAGGGGGAGAAAACTATTGTTCTAATTTTTAGTAAATTATTCTAGGCTGCTAGAATCAAAAACTTGATATTTACATTTGATTTTCTTTTCAAAGGGCATGAATAGTACAGTCTAGACTTATTATACTTTGATATATAGTTTCCATGGTAACATATGTAAATTATTAATCTTTGTATGTGAAATATCTCCAAAGGACAGATTACCTTTGTGTTAAAAAAGCAGATAGTTTTAAATATTTCCCTATGATGAAGAACACTGTTTATAAATCAGCAAATATAGCAAGGAAAATTAAATCTCCTGAAATGTCTAGAAGGTGCCCCTGAACGGAAAGGTAGTATGAAACTAAAATTGAAATTAATTCTAAAAGCCTATCAAATCTGTATAATATTTTAAATGGTTGATTACCTTAACATTTGCCTAAAATGGAGCTTCGATTTCAGAAGTCTGGAAATGTCTCTATTCCACTCTCATGAATGACATAAACACATATATAGTGATGAGATGCGGGGCCCATGCAGAACACATTATGTAACGTGAATGGAAGAGACTATGCTCACCTGCACTACAGAGCAACAAGCTTCCTGTAAGTGAGGTTGCACCATCAAAATACTTCGTCTTTGGAGCAAGAAGCAATTTCTTATATCAAGATGGCAGCTTTCTGGAATGCATGTCATTTCAGCATTATCCTAGAGGATAACGTGTAAGAGGTACTAGCATATATAAGTACTGGGTATCCTTTTTCCTTTAGCTGACATTGTAATTTCTACAGAGAATACAGTCACTGTCATAGTGCTTTAGTGTCAGACTAAGTTGAACTGGGAGACATTCAAGGCCATTAGTTCAGCTTGAGCTGTTTGCACTGAAAAGTAAAAGGCTGGGGAAAATATCCAACACTCACTATAGTAAAATCACTCAAAGGAGAGATCAGCAGCAGTAAAAGAGGAGGGGAGGGGAAGAGAGAGGAGCCAGGGAGACAGATTCCATCTTAGAATATCTTATATTCTACAAATGCAGCTGAGAAACAAATGCGTAAATCAAGGCTGTTCTAAGGGTGGCACACACACACACAAAAAAAAAAATCATCATCAGGCCACCTGCACACAGTTTTGGGTACAGTGTAGGTTAACAGTTGTTAACAACATGAGTAGAATTCTTTTAATAGTAAAGGTATTGGCTGGGAATAACAAAGAAACCTGACAGAGTACTCCAGTCATGTTTGACTATAGTTATAAAGTTTGTTCCTATTCAGTAACTTAGGAAATTAAAAACACTAAATCTAGGATTTTCTCCACTGGGATTTAATCCAGTCCAATTTACAACTTGAGGATTTATAAAGTCTTTTCTGAAAGAAATGGGAAAATGTCAGCTACAATTTCTTGCTAGAGTTGCACTGAATCTATTAACCTTGCCCAGAGAATATAATGCTACAGTTATCTCATTCACAATGTTATTGTATATGATTTATGGCCATGACATCAAATCTCATCCTAGGTTTTGTGTTTTTAGTAAAATTTACAAGTCTATAATATAAATGAATTTTCACTCATTCAGGAAATATATATATATATATATATTAAAAAGTGATTTAGAGTATTTGCACTTCATTGAAAATGTAACAAGGAGACCAGAGATGGGAGGGAGGCAGTGCAGAGAGGGTGGTGGGGAGGAGGCCAGCCCTGAATATTTACAACTAAGTGAATATTTCTCCTTTCTAACCAATATGAAGCAGGAAGTCTCTTTAGTTTGAGCACACATAGATACTGAGTGTCTCTGGTAAAAATCAATGTTAAGGAAGATTTCTGTGCGCAATGAAACAAAGCACCCTGACTAGAAACCTCTACCATCCCAGGCTTTCATCAGATAAGAAATAGGGAAATAGGGAACTGATTTATTAATATATAAATCAGATATTTATTAATATCCAATACTAGATATTAATATTTATTAATTAAATATTAATTTTAATATGAGCACATGTTAAATGGTCACCATATTTAATGGTCACATATTAAACCACATATTTATTAAATGAGCATATACTAAAAACAGAGTCGGGGGAGGAGGAAGAGTAAAGTTTGTGTATTGCCTGTATGACCTACAAAATATTTTGAAATTCACTTAATTATTTGTAACCTTCAAAATCTTTGAAACGCCAAGGATAATTTTTAATTTTAACTTTAAATTATACTTGCTTTCCACTTTCTGATTGCTCAGGTTTATCAGATTTGTGCTTGTATTTTGCTCTGCATCCACCTACAACCACATGCAGACACACAGTGAATCAATCTGCTTCTGAACAGGGGTCACTGCTCCCATGTCATTCCCAGAAATAGAGAGTACATAAGTACAGGATGCTCTCTACCACCATCAGGGTGCATAATACAACTGCATGGACATTGTGAACTGTACCTTTTAAAGCCAAATGAGAGAAGTACCACTATGCCTGGATTCCTCAGTACCAAAATGCATCACATTTCTGTTTCACCAGTTAAAAGACAAATATTTTAAAAGCAGATTGTCCACTCTAACCTAATAATCAGCATAGCTGACACTAGCCTCAAAAAATAAAATAAAATAAAATAAAATAAAATAAAATAAAATAAAATAAAATAAAATAAAATAAAATCCTTCAGGTTTATGTGAAAATTTTGGTTTTATAACTCTGCTGCTCTGAAAACTAGTAACATGCAGATAATATTTATTTATTTCATAATTATATTTATTTCAGGTATGTATTTAGCTGGTTTGTGCTTTAAATTGCAGTTTTACCATTCTACTAGTAGAAACCTCAGAAAAGACTGAACTGAGATTTTTATATCAGTGCAGTCTTTCATCTCAAGTGTTCAGTATTACATATCACATGCAAACACTCTGATATGAAGTTTTGTCCCAGACATAATCCAGTGTAAATTCCCTCTATTTTAAGAATAATTATTCCACAGTGCTTCAGCTAAAAGTTTTAAATTATTCATATTAAAATTCTGAAAGTGTAGGATTAGTGTACCTTCCACTATGTGAGTCACTTAGAACTAGAAGATGCAATAATTTGATTTACTACAACCAGATCTAGCTTTGATTTATGTCTTTTCTCCTTGCAAGACTAAAGCAGTTAAAATTTGGATTCTATTAGCTCAGATTTTCTAGCTAGCTTAATACAAAACTTTGCGTCTCAACAAGTTGCTTTTCCATAGATTTTTCAGATATTTCTTTTCTTTTCTTTTCTTTTCTTTTCTTTTCTTTTCTTTTCTTTTCTTTTCTTTTCTTTTCTTTTCTTTTCTTTTCTTTTCTTTTCTTTTCTCTTCTTTTCTTTTCTTTTCTTTTCTTTTCTTTTCTCTTCTCTTTTATTCTCTTTTCTTTTCTTTATTTATTTTTATTTTTATTTTAAATGTAACAAATACAAGAAAATTATCTCAGAACTTGTTCTGTCTCCCTTACAGAGTACATACTTAGAATCAAAACAACCTACTATTGAAATACAGTGGAGATAGCTGATCATTTCCTGTTTCACCATCATGAGAATGAAATAGTGTGGTGACTCAACTGATTTAATGAGTTAGCTTCTCCCTTGTCACTTTCTTTTCAGCAATACAATTCTTCCTATGTAGTCAAGTGAACTTTGATCACTGTTTGAACAAACAACTGCCTATCTAGAAGGTAACAGATATTATAAATATTGTTCATTCATAAAATGGGAAAGTTTAAGCAGTGTTCCTGGAGTCTACCTGTTCTTTAGCATAGCCTTTGACTCTGTCTCCCACAGCATTCTTCTAGAGAAGGTGGCAGCTCATGGCTTGGACAGTTTTACTCTTTTCTGGGTAAAAAAAAAAACTGACTGGAACTGACTGGATAGCCGGGCCCAGAGAGTGTTGTGAATGGAGTTAAAACCAGCTGAAGACCAATAGCCAGTGTGTTCTCCAGGTGTTAGTATTATAAACAGCCTTGTTTCATGTTTTTATTGATAACCTAGACAAGTGGATTGAGTGCTGATAGAGTTACTGAGCACCCTCAGTAAGTTTGTAGAGGACGCAACTTAGTTTGCGTCCCCTTGAGAGATGGTCCTACAGAGGGATCTGGATAGGCTGAATCAATGGGCTGAAGCCAAATGTATGATCTTCAACAACACCAAGTGCTGGGTCTTGTTCTTTGGTCACAGCAGCTCCATGCATCACTACAGGCTTGGAACAGAGTGGCTGGAAAGCTGCACACAGGAGAAGTATCTGGGTGTGTTAGCTGACAGAGGCCTGGAGATCTAAATATGAGCCAGCAGTGTTCCCAGATTGCTACGAAGGACAATGGCATCCTGGCTTATATGAGAAATAGTGTTGCCTGCAGGAACAAGGAGGTGATTACCCCATGTATGAGGCACTGGTGAAGCCACATCTCAAGTACTATATCCAGTTTTGGGTCCCTCACTACAAGACATTCAAGCATGGGAGCATGTGCAGAGAAGGACAACAGAGCTTTGAGGGGTCTTGACAATAAGTCTTAAGGGAAGTGGCCATGGAACCTGGGCTTATTCAGTCTGGAGAAGAGGAGTCTCTGGGGAGACCTTTTGGCTCTCTACAACTCTCTGAAAGGAGGTTGTGGAGAGACAGGGGTCAGCCTATTTCCCCAGGTAACTAGTGATAAGATCAAAGATAATGGCCTTAAATTGAGTCAGGGAGGTTTTCAAGTGAAGGGTAGATTTGTTACTTGGGGACAGGGTTAAGTGGGCATAGTGGTGATGGTCATGGTTGGACTTTAGTTGGTCTTTTCCAACTTTAGTGAGTCTGATTCTATACATGTTTGTACAATAACTGAAGAGATCTTCAGTCACTGAGTGCCAGCTCTCAGCTATGTCTGTGTCATGGCTCCAAACTGTTCAAGAATGTAACAGTCCACACACAAGACACGCAACCTCTGCCAGAAAGCATACTTGAAAATAATGATATTCAGGAGTTAAGCCACTGTTTTCTGAGCTGTCATTTCCCTGAACAGTTCATTCATGAGGAGTGATAGGAGATGTTGGGAAATCTACTCCCTGCACAAATCTGTAATGTTTTGGTCACATCTTGTCCTGATGAGCACTTACAACCAGTGAAGATCAGACAAAGTTGAGTATGACGGCTTTGGAGATGTCTCATGCTCTTCACTTCATCAGCCTATTGTCATCAGTGGTAGAAGATCAGAATATTCGTGAATATTTGGATGAAGACTGACACAAGATGGATATGGTACTAGTAAACAAAGAAGAAGCCCTCCCTCACTGCTTCCCGGGAAAGAATATTTATCTAAGAAAACATTCCTAGCACTCAGTGGTCTTCACAAAAGAACATCCAACAATGAAAAATCCAGCTCAAAATCTCAGTCTGAAAGTCATTCTCATTACAAAACTTCTGCGTAACAGGATCTGCTTCATGCTGTTTGTGATTGATTGTGTAGAAAATTCAACTCTTTCTGATACCATAGATCGCTGTACTTGACACTGATAGTCCTATCTTTGCAATGAGTTAAGCAGAAAGATTTAGTTGAAGGAGGAGATTTGCTCTTTTGCTCTTTCTCTTTTCCTGGAGATGAAGAGAACAGAATTATGAGACTCAAATGTGTAACTTCTTTTATTCACTCAAGAATTATCACCACCATCAGTTTCTGCCAGTCTGTTATTTCATCTGCAATTTTACTGACTGAGGAGCAATTAAAATGATCATTTTTTATATACATTTAAAATTCATAAAAGCCACAAGTTATACGTATTAGCAACTGCAATGTGGAGTTATGATGACTCTGATAAAATGCTGTGAAATACGACTATTATCTGGATGCTGAAAGATGAATTACTACTGAGTTGCATTCAGTAAATATATTTTAATTTCCTTCATTATGAATATTGAAATAAAATGTGACAAAAAATAGAACAGGTAATAATTCCAATAACTTGTACTGACTTTAAGTTTATCCAAGAGGTTTTTTAATACAGAAACGTATCCTGATCTTTAGTATGCTTAATATCTCTAGAGAAGAGTTTTCATAACCAACTATATACCTTACTAGGCGACAATTAATCTAGAGAAAGGAAGATAGTGCACTTGAAAAGTTTGCTACTGGCCTATCAAAAGGTTTGCCTTGAATGCTCTTCCTTAACCATGCAGAAACAGAATATCCAATAACTTCAAGAAGAAGAGTATTATGATATTTTCTGCTGATCACTTGACTTCAGTTATCTATATAATATTCTGGATAACCACTCCAATGTCAGTCTCTTTCTGTTCCAGTGACGCCATGACATAGCAAAGCAAAATAGATATGAAGTATAAAAATGTACCAACATAAAAATATTGAATGGGAATCTTGTTCTCTGACAGGAAATATTATTTTGCCTATACGCAAAATTTCAAAAAAAATATTTTGACAGACTATTGTTGCAGCTTTAAAAACTGAAAAAATCTCTCAGAATTGAAGGTGATGTGATGGAGAAATGATGCTGATGCGCTGCTGTAATTTTGAGACTTCTGGTTTCTGTAAAAATTACTTAACTTTCTATAAGTGACTTCAAGAACACCTGTTTTCAAGATCTTTCTTTTGTAATTCTGAAATGAAACACTAAAATCTCCACTGTAATGAATTCTACTACCTGGAGTATATATATATATTTCTAATGAAACTGTATTTCAGGATTTAATATCATCACGCATTTTAAGATATAATCATAGAATCATCATTTGAATTAGAAGGTCCAAATTCCCTGCAATGAACAGGGATATCTGCACCTAGATTAGGTTGCTCAGAGCCCCCTCCAGCCTGTCCTTGTAAGTCTCTGAGAACGGGGCATCCACCACCTGTCTTGGCAACCTGACTAGTGCTTCACCACCATTATCATCTTTTTTTTTTCCTTATAACCAGTCTAAACACCCTTTCATTTAGTTTGAAAGCATTTCCTCTTGTCCTATCACAACAGACCCTGCTAAAGAAATTGCCCCTTTCTTTCTGATAGCCCCAATTTAGATACTGAAAGGCTGCCCTCAAGTACCCCTGGAGCCCTCTGTTCTCCAGGCTGAACAGCCCCAGATCTCTCAGCCTGTCCTCATAGGGGAAGTGTTTCACCTCTTGGATCATTGTTTCTGACCCTCATCTGGACAAATACCAATAGGACTATCTCTCTCCTGTACTGAGGACTCCGTATCTAGATGCAGTACTCTAGGTGAGGTCTCACCAGTGCAGAGCAGAGGGTCAGGATCACCTCCCTCAGCCTACTGGTCATGCTTCTTTTGATGTAGCCCAATGAAATTGTTGCCTTTCTGGGCTGTGAGCTCATAAAAGGCCACTAGGTTGGCTAGACAGGACCTGCCCCTGGTGAAACTTGTCATCTCATATCATTTCCCTCTCTTCCACATGCCTTGGGATATCTTCAAAGAGGATCAGCTCATTGATCTTCCACGGCAGTGAGGTAAGTCTGACATGTCAGCAGTTTCCCGGGTCATCATTTCTAACCTTCTTAAAAATGAGTGTGATATTGCCTTTTTTTCTGGTCACCAGAGACTTCACCTGACTGCTATGGCCTTTCAAATATCATCAAGAGTGGCTTTGTGACTACATCAGCAAATTTCCTCATAACTCTGGGATGCATCTCATCAGGATGCATGTTTAGCTTCCTCAGGTGGTTGCAAACCTGATCTTCACTTACAGTGAGAGGTACAAAACAATCTTGCTACTTATATTGATTAAATATATTATACTTTATATATGTTTTCCAAGATAATTCCTCCTCACTCAGTGTGGCCCAGGCAAGTCAATATGTTGTTAACTCGTGCCCAAGAGAGAGTTCAGCTTGAACTGTTGTATATAATTTGGAGTGCGCTGTTAAAACACGTACAGGCAGACTGGCAATTGAAACAAGAAAATCACAGTGAAATTTCCTTGTTATTTAGAAAGATTTTAAACTTTTGATTTCATCAGTGTATTTTAGAACAACCTTAATGCAACTGGCCTTCTTGTCAATGTCTGTTACACTTGCTAACATCACAAAGTTCAGATGAGTCCTTTGTCTTTAGACCTTGGCAGTTTTCATAAGGAAAAAGAAATGAGGAAGTCACAGCAAATATAAGTCTATGTATTTGCAAGCAAAGGATACAACCCTGGATTCTAGAGCAGGGAGGTGACAACAGATGAATAAATAAATACAGCAATTACTCCCAATGTGCTAACTTTGATTCTTCGCTTTGAATGCACCTTAAAAGATAATAAGATAATGCAAAAGAAGTGCTTTGTTAAAATACATTTAAGTAAGTAAACAGAATGCAAGGTAAGGGATGTGCATAAACTACAGTTAACAACAGAAGAAACAAATTACACTTCTGTGCACCCTTGTGTTTGTCGCCAACAGGGAGCTGTCCTGCTATGTTAACTTTTATACTTTTTTTAAAGTAAATACAAGACATTAATGCAAAATATAGTACTGAATAATATGTAATTGTGGCAACACTGGATATTCCACAAGAGTCAGCATTGCTCTGTATAGATGAGACGGAAAGAGTCAAAACAGCTTGCTCTGCTGTTGCAGAAAATTATCTGAAGTAGTATATAACTCTTTGTATGCTTTAATAGAAAGCATATAATTCAGTGAGAATTACAAACATGAAACGAAGGAAGAATTAAAGAATGTCATGACATATGCAAGCATCTTCTTGTCATGTCAGAGTGTTTTAGCAGATTATTTTTTTAACTCCTTCACTTTGTCATGAAAAGTACAACACTGAAAAAGATGCATAACAGCCAATAGTTAAGATAGTCCCTCTAGTCTATTTTTCTACATTTTTTCCCAGGGAAAAGTCACTTGACAAATACTGAACTGCTAACGAGTGCTCTGTTTGACCTACTGCATAACAACTACAACAAAACTGACAATGACACATTTTGAATATTGTCACTACAACACTTCCAAGAAAAAATCTTTTCAATTCTCTAAAATAAATAAAGAACATGAAATGCTTTTCCTGGTAACTGATATAAAATGCTGAGCATCTGTTTTGTTGTTGTTGTTGTTGTTGTCTTCTTTAACAGGAAATGAAGTCAATCAAGTATTTATTTTAAATTCAAATTTTAAAATGGATTTTTTTTTTTTAACAGGAAATCTAACCTAGAACACCAATAAATCTGTGAAAAAAAAAAAAGTATCAGTCATGAAACTCTGTACTTGAAGCATGAATTTGATTTGTTTTTGTTGTGTTTTAACATGGCACACAGCTGCTACCCCGCCACTTGCTCACTCTTGCCAGATGGGATGGGGAAGAGAACTGGAAAGGTGAAAGTGTGATAACTTATGGTTGAGATAAAGAAAGGTTTCTAGGTAAATCAGAAACTGTGCTTGCAAACAAATGAAAACAAAAAATTCATTCAATACTTCCCAAAAACAGGCAGATGTTCTGTTACTTCCAGGAAAGCAGGGCTCATGACACGCAACAGTTTCTTGGGAGAATAAATCTACAACATAGTGCTATACCAGTTGCTAGGAAGAAAGTTAACTCTATCCTAGAAAATATCATGATATTTTCTAGGTTTTAAGACATGTTTTGTCAACAAAATTATCAAGAATTTCTGAAGGAAATCCTTGTGAGGGAATTTTCACTGAGACTCTTTATATCTTTCTTTTTTTTTTTTTTCTGGAAAGAAAGTACACAGATATAAATCTATCTATCTGTAAATCTATCTAGCTAGGTACAAATCTATTTATCTATCTTGTGAGTCCTTGTGTGTCTGAATCTGTGTGCATGTATATTTTACAGTGCATCTATTTATGCAGTTTTATCATCAAGTACTGTCAGCCAAAACTTGAGGCTGGTAATAAAGAAAATAACAACGAAATATAAGAAACACATGGAAGTTTTTGTCTGTTCCTTATTTTAAAATAGCCTTTCTCAAGCTAAGGAACCAAATTCCGTGCTTTCCCAAAGCTTGAACAAAATCTTAATACTGGGAAATCAAATAAAAAAACACACAAAAAATCTGAGGTTTACATGAGAAATACACTGTAATGACAAGATTTCAAAAGCATGAGCACTGACACTTTCTGCAACCTGGGAGTCCATTTAACTTCATTATTTAAAAACATCCAGTGTCAGGTAGCACTAAGTTTCAGATCCTTTAAAAAATCCTGGGTTCTGTTTATCACAGTGCAGGGTGATATAGGAAAACCTCAGATATTGGTTTAGACATCTTAAATTGCAGATATGTCATTACAATAGTACTAAGTGGTGATGCATGCCATTAAAGGAAGCCATTAAATGACATACCTTTCAAGGTTTTGGGTGCACTGAAAATACTTCAGGAATTTCTTTTAAATACTAGAAAACGAATGGCATGCCAATCAAATTCAGTAGAACTCTGTAGAAATGTAGGTGGCAAGAAAAAAAAAAAAAGCAGCATTCAATTTAGTGTGTATCCCACTCTCATGCTAAAGAAGATGCATCTCTTAGAAGGAACATGGAAAAAAGACAAGCTGGCATTTGCATCCCACTCACATCCCCACACTCATCTAAACACAGAAGGGGAGTTTGGCATTAACCTTATTGCAACTGTTTAAAGAAAATTTGGAGACACACAGCTTAACAGAACAGTATATAGAGCATAGGTCCCTAGAACTGAATATATTTCAAAGGGCCAAAAAAGCAAATTTTGAGTAGAAATATTTATATATGTTCAGCTCTATAATAAAACAGAAATGGTACGGGGCGTTTCAAAAGGTTTGCTGCCCAGACATAATTAATGGTACTTGGATACACTTCACACCTTTATCATCTTTCCAATTACTATTAATCTTTCTTAAACGTCTTCAATACCAACATATTTTTAACTGGAACATGCTACTTGCAGCGGTAGAATTTTCAGATAAGCAAACAGCCCCCAGCTCCTATACTTCACATGCAGTTAGAAAGGAGAAAAAAGAAGTGTTGGGGTGGGAGCACTATGAAGTCAGTGGAAGAGTTGTTCCTGCAGTAATGTGTGTGTGTACAGGTAAGCTGTGTCAAAGGAATCAAACAAGTGCTTCAGAAATAATTGGAGGACACAAAAAAGGAAAATTACAACTTTAGTGTTATGTGGGTTGTTTTTTGGTTTTGTTTTGTTTTTTGGGGTTTTTTTCTGTTGGGCTTTTTTTTAGTTGTTTGTTTTTTTTTTTTTTTTCTTTTAGCACCATAGTGAACAGTTTTCCCAACAGCAGGGTTCCTAATTATGATTAGCTACTTGCAATCATGGAAGGAAAAGTGTGGTAAGTGTCTCCATTTTCATAAGGGTGAGAGGATGGACTGCTGAGTTTTCTTCACAGGAAACAAGGCCCTTTGAAAGGCATATCATTTTGTAAGCAGGAATGAGGTTATAAAACATAAATGTTACAGGATGGGCCTTCTTTTGACATCACATACAGTGAATAAGTTTCTTGCTACACCACACGTATATCACCTCCCTACTTTCTCTATTACAGAGATAACATATAAATGAAAACTACTAAAATTAATATTGTCATATTTTTCTTAAGTATATTCATGTTTTGGTAACAGATACTGGGAAGTATAAATACAGAAAAATCCTCCCACATTCACAAGATAGATGCAGAAGAGTTAAAGTTAAAAGCTGGTTTTCATTGCATCTCTCTCACCAGTTGAGTGGAAGCTAAGCTGCTGAAAAAAAAAAAGATAACATAAATTTGCATACTCTTGATACTTCCTCAAGAATCTTAGTAATTCCACATGGCTGTAATTGATCCTCCATTTCCATCTGATAGCAGTGAAATAGCACCAGCAAAATACTTACTCTTTATTCTGGTAACATAGCAGAGGCTCTGTATCTCTGTGCTGTCACACAACAAACTCCATGTTTCCCACAGCTCATTGCAAATCCTATCATTTTGATTATCAACAATGAGGAAAAAAATCAAACTTTCCACATTCTATGTATAGAAAACTTCCCCCTTACAAGTGATCAGTGTTTACATAGTATATACTTGTTAAATATAAGTAATAATCATGATTATACTAGGTATTATACAGTTGGTGAAACTTTATTCTAATATTTAATCAGCTATTAAATAGTCAATTGCTATGCATGGCTTATTTACACCCCCACTATTAAAGGATTATTAAAATGATTGTTCAGAGCACAGATGGGGGTGAGTGTGGGGGCAAAGAAGAATGAAAAATGAAGTGTCTGTGACTCAGAAAGTAACTTTGGTGACTTTCTGGGAGCATTACAAACAGCAGGTGAAGAGAGATGATTTCTCCTCTCTCTTCTGCTTTTGGTGAGGTCATGTCTGGAGTTCCATACTCAGTTTGGGGATCCTTAATTCAGGAAAGACAGGAATCTTCCAGAGAGATTTCTAAAGGTCTCTTCCAATCCACATGATTCCATGATTCTCTGATTCTGTGATTCTGTCATAGTAATATTTGGCATATATCAGGGAATAATTCATATTAATATTTGGCGCATATCAGGGAATAATAACCATATATTTATAAAATCAAAATTGTTAAACTATGTTTCATGTACTGAGCATTATTGCTATGCCAGATCTAAATAAGCAACAGACTGGAAATGACAGAATTGTTCCTGACTGGTTTTTTTTGTCTTTAGAGTACTGCAAGATATCTCATTTGCCCAGAGAGCATCATGTTCACTTCCTGATTAAATATAGTCAGAGTGCTTTGGCTAGCAATCTAGTCTAATCTAAAAACTATCATACGAAGTATTCACTGTTAACAGCTACCAAAATTACACAGGTTGGGAAAGAAGGTCAAAAGCTGTTGCTTGAAAGCCAAGACAGGATTACTGTTCTACCGTCTGCTCATGAAAAGAGCCTTTTGCTTTAACCCAAATGGTTCCTATGACAATGTCTGTGCCTGATAGTGTACTCACTCCTCACATAAATAAGACTAGTAGAAGTGCTAGGAAGTAACACATTGCTATCAGGCTTTCCATTTGTAAAGGTTTGCATTCTACTATAAAATGCCTGTTTTAGCTGTTTAGAATGTTACATTCTACATCAAGATTCGGTAAAGAGTATAAGAAAAGTAGTGTATATACTGGAAAGAATAGCATTTCTGCCTGTCAATTATGGATAAAAGAAAGAATAGCTAAAGAGATGACTGGAGTCACACCAAAAAATGCATAGTAGCCCACGGAATCCAAAAGAAAAGGTTCAAGGCATGTTAAAAAGAGTCAGACCTGTTTACCTTATTGGTGGAACAGTTTGGTATCGCAGCAGAGACAGGCAGGATCAATCATCTGTAATTCAATAGTTCTCAAGTTTTTGTGGTCCATAACAGAAAGGACCAATGCCCTGTCACTCATGTACAAAATCCACAGCCTCAGGATGCAGTACATTGACAGCTCTACCTCCTATGCTAAGAATAGTCTTTTCACCGCCTTCTTCACGTCCTTCCTGAGAAGAGGTCCATATCCTTCTCTTAATAGCATCTCATACATCTGATACTGTGAGGGACTGAGGCATTCAGAAATGTTTCACAGCACCACTGTTCTGCTCCTATCAGTAACTGGACCAACAGATCCTCCTTCTGTGGGAAATAGTGATTTTCATTAATATCTCTGTAGCCAGCAGTAGCTATGCTGTACTTAGAGTTTTGGTTTTCTTGTTGTCCACATCCTATACTGCTACTGTGTTTTTCCAAAAGATGATTCTCTTCAAGTAGTATGTCATCCAGGAGGAGAAGGAATGGAGAATACAAACACCTTACCTGAGAGTAATAATAAAAGAGACCCACACACCGAGGCCATTTCTAAGCCAGTAGATATGTTAGTTCACACAAAGGTGTTCTAGATTTATAAAGACTGGTGAGAGTAGGTTTGCAGAGGATGCACAAAGATACATTCTTTTATTCACAGTTAACAATGAGTTTTAATGCATGCCTCAGTTTCAAATCTCTATGCAACAATAGCAACGGCACTGCTGTGGCACATCCGTAATTTGTAGTGCATTTTGAGATACTCAGATGAAAGGCTCTGTATAAATGGAAACTATTATTATCTATACAGCAGACAGATCTCGGCTCCATTGTAATATGCTGTTCTCCTCAGGGGGCTCAGGCATGTGAGCTTCTAAGTACTCTTCATTTCCATTACATCTCCTTGGAGCTGAGAGCACTCAGCACCTAGGAGGATCAAGCACAGAAGTGAGTTCGAGCTTCAAATCCACTAAATTCACATATGTAAAATCTACACCAGGGTTTTTAATCTGTGTTTTGGGCTGTGAAAAAAAGGTGGCAGGAAGACACAGTGTAGCAGAAGCATTAAGGAAAAATCAAAATACAATACAAGCAGTAAAGATGTAAATTAGCTGAAACCATTAAAACAGTTATTGCTGTTTGAAGACTAGATTACTGAAATTACTGTCCTCCCATCAGATGACTAAATAATGTACCATGTAAAGCAAGAGACATTGTATTGGCCATAAAACTCACATAACATCAGCAAAGGAGTGCACATATATTAAATGACATATAAAATGAAATAATAATTACACACACATTTAATGTAAAAAAAAAAAGCAACAAATCTAAGATGTGTATGTGCATAAACTGAAATATTTGCCTTATTTGACTGAGCACACACACACACACAAAGCGGTAAATTTCTCACTGAGGGATTTTGTGTCTTTTTTTCCCCTCCCCCACTGGGAACAGCACAATTTCAAATCCTCAATATTTCCACCCTTAATTGCTAGAAGGGTTCATTATCAGCTGTCTAAAGTGCAATACATCAACCTTGCAAAGCTGATATACAAAAGACTTTCACACATCTGATAGGCTGCTGTGCTAAATACATCTTAATTTGTGCTGCATCTGCTGTTTTCTAATTTGTTTGTCATGCTGTGAATGCTACAGACTTTGCTACAGCAGCTCCGTGGGTTGGTTTTTTTTTTTTTTTTTCATTTTTAAAAACACAACAGCTACTCAGAAAGGAAATGGCTGAGTGCCACCATTGTTCCTCTGATCCAAGCAGTGACATCAGCTCCCTTATATCAATCACAAGTGCATGAGATATGCATTTTATATATTACATGCACATGATAACTGTACACAGACTACAAGTGTGTGTACTATTTATATCTTCTGCATTAAAATATGCTAGATTATAGACCTCTGCAATTTCTTTGCATTTAAATGGGTGCATAATTTAAGCTGCTTCAATACTTATTCGATTTTTTGGGTCAAAAAAACTGTAAGAGGAGTGTTGATAAAACCCTAATTCTAGCGATCCTTACAGTAACTAAAAGCTGCTGGCTTTTTCACTTTTCAAAGGGCATTTGTGAACCCACCTACAGTCCTTAGTGAAATGAGTTTGGCATTCTCTGTGCAGTCCCTGCTGAGCTGAAAAGCAAATTACAGAACAACATGTGTAATTCAGCGTGATTCAAAATAGATCAAAGTCTCTGTGCAGAAGAAGCCTCAGCTTGAGCTGGCAGAGAAATTAAATTTCTACACTTCCTTTCCTAAAGTGGAGAGCTTTCCCAGGTACAGAGAGCACCAGCACTGCAGACAGTGCAATGAATTCTTCATGAAGCAGCCTACACCGTGAATAACCTTAATGAGCACAAGCATCCCACACATAATACTTCTCCCAAAACTAAAAAAGATGTATGTCAGTGGTATCTTGTGTGTGCCCTCCCTGCAGCATTATGGGTTTTGGGGTTAGTAAGAAAGCCACCAGGCGCAATTCACACAGCTTCATTACAATAATAATCTCTCAGAGCTCTTTCTCTTGGGAAAGCCAACCCATGACAAGTCACCACTACCACAAAAATCAGCATTCAAAGAGATTTAGAAACTCCTGTCTCTGCAAAGCAGAATTTTGCTATTGTCAAGTACCCGTGTGGTGCACACAAAATAACATGCCATAACCCAAGCCATAATCGTTGTTACAAATAATGTCCCTTACATGTCTATTGAGTTGCCAGTTTTCCCAGCTAGACAAGAAAAGATGCTTTGTGCATGGTGGTGAGGTATAATAAAGAGGAAAACTCCCTTTGTTTCAGCACAGCCCAGGCTTTAGAGAAGCAGCTGGAATGAAGATTCACTTACCCTGTTTCTGAAGCACAGCTTCTGATGCTCCAGACACAGAGAGCTATTTACATAATGCCAATCAGTCTCCAGCATCACATCCTCACAAGAACACGCAGCAGCTATTACAGAGCCAGGCTTTATGACTGAGGAAGTCATAGAAAAATCAGCACTACCGTAACGGAGTGTGTTTAATCAATAAGGCATATTGTTCAACTAGTGTGGAAGAAAAAACCTCGTGGAGTAACAGCGTTTGTAAAGGTTAATCAATTCAGGTAATTGTAAATGCTCTCAGTTGTCAGTCCCTAAACAGTTCCTTCTCTTTGTAGCTGGTAATTCACTCTGGGATGCAGAAAGACTAAACTGGAAGGAAGACAAGGGAGGGGAAAGGAAAGGAAAGGGAAAGAAGGGAAAGGAAGCAAATTTCTTATTACTCTCTTTATTGTTTTCTGCCTCTGTGTGTAACATCGATATCATTACCACAGGGTGATAATCTTTTCTTTCTGCTGGCAATGCCTTACCTCTTTCATTACACACAAAACAAAGCAAGAGGTCTCTGTTTCATGGTTCAGAGAGATGAAAAGGAAATCAAAGTATTGATCTTTTTGTTCAGCTGTTTAAAGGCCGCATGTATGACTAATCTGTGAGGTAGTTATTGCCATGCTCCTTATTTCATAAGGAAAAAAAGCAACTAACCCATCAAAAACAAACAAAACAAACAAACAAAAAAAAAAACCAACAAGAAAAACAAAGCCCTAAACCAGAAAAAAAAAAAAAGCAACACACAAAAAAACACAAGGACTTACATTTTCTGTAGAAAAAAAAAAAGACAATAACGAGATTCCAACTTAAAAATTTGACTCTAGCCCAAATTAATATCATCCTGTGAAGGTAGACTGATGGCTTTTTGACACTCTTGATCTATATACTTACTCATTATTTCTGAAAACTCTTGGAGTTTTATAAACTGACAGCTGCTCCACCTCTAGAGATATCCTTCTCACACCTTAATGCCATGAATGTGAAATGCAAAATGTTATCCTTATGGCATCCACCTTAACGTGACTTTCAAATAACACAAGAATTATTAGATGAGCATGAAAGCACAGTTTTCTTTTGTCTCTCAAGTACTTCTGCTGTTTCTAACAACTGAAAGACATTAGCATCTTATAATTGTACTTCTGCAAAGCTAGCCAAAGGTCAGAGACTTCAGATCTTCACAGAATCAATTCATATTGATTAAAGGTCAAAGCAAGTACTGAAAACGCAGCATGCACTCCCACTAAACAATGTGCCATCTATCCAGCAGCAAAAAGAAAAAGAGAACAGAAGAGGAAATAACAGCTTGTCTTATCCCATTCTGCCTCCCAAGCCCCAGCTGCCAACACCCTCCTTGTCCTCTCAGTGCCCCCATCAGTTCCTCCTGCTTCATTGTGGCCAACTGAGCCCACCCTTTGCTTGGATATCCCTCAAGAAAAAAGACCCAGGTTTTTTTTTTATTTTTTTATTTTTCTCTTGTGGGTATTTAAAAATCTCAAGACAGGGCTGCACTTGTCTAAACTCTGCCTTGACCAGACCATAAGGATTGGTAACAAGGATACATCCAGGAAAAATATTTATTCAAACAAGAATTCGGCTAAGGCTGCCACAACAGTGCTCCTATTTAGATAAGTATGTCATACAAAATGTGAATATAATGGATATATGATTGGTTTGGTTATTTACCAATAGATGGTGTAATATTTTGTCTATATCTTGTTATTTTGTAACATATAGGAAGGTATGCTCCAACTAGGCATATAATTAATATGCCAAAAACCAAGGCAAAGAGTTTAAAACAAGGAAATATCTGAAGTACGCATTTCATTACTTCAATGGCAATTATGTTTTTAATATGCTATATTTAATGAACTTGCAACTTTACTCCCAATTTCTAGTAGAAAATTGTGATATAATGCTGGGTTTGGGTTTATCAAAACCAAGAAACAGTTATAGAAAGTGTTTTATTAGGCAGGAACGGTCCTCTTGCAACTGCTGCTTTAGAAAGAAGTTAATAAATCATTTGTTTATTTTACACAAACGATTACAACTTAAGAAGGTCACTCAAATTTACAGCACAAAGAATATTAGTGAAAAGACTTATGTCTGCATATCAGCTCAATATCAGCCTATATATTCAGTAGCTTATGAGATCTTGTGTCTGTCAGCTCTGCTTTTCCTAAACCACATGAGTTGCTTTCCTTTATCACTGTCATCTAGTCATAACCTTAAGAGTGGTGCTGCCATAACTTTAAGGAAGGCCCACCTGGTCACATTGTATGGCTTCTCAAAGGTTAGAAGTCCCATTTACCCATCTCTCACACAGCAAATAAAAATGGTACCCTATTACTCTGTGAGGTTTAAGGATAGATATATTTCTTCTTCACCTTATCTTCACATTCTGCAGAAGCTCCATATTACTACTTCTTATACATTCTCCTACTTCTCTCTCTCATTCTTTTATTTTAACAAAAAGAAATAAAAGGAAGAAGAAAAAAAAAAAAAGAGGAACAAAAAAAGCCAGCATAGTTTTATTTCCAGATGGTAAATTTTTACATCAGTTTAATAATCTCTTGAAGGTATACTGGAGTATTGCTCAACTCACTTCTAAATTAAAGTGCTTATTAAAAAGCTTTGAAGCACTTTAACAATTTTAAATCACTCCTCACATAGCAGAGTAATTTTAAAATTATTGAAGCAGTTTTATAAGCACTTGAATTTGGAGGTGATCAGAGACCTGAAAATGTGCAATATAGAGTAATTTAAAATTATTAGAGTACTTCACATTTTTTATAAGCTCTTCAGTGTGGAAGTGATCAACTTCTGACTTGTGAGCTTGCAAAATGTAATGTGAGTGCTCCTCATTCTTGGAGAGATACAGCCTATTAAATCAAACTGCTTCAATAATTGTAAATTGGTATATAGAGAGCATGCTCAGAAACCTAACTTCACTTCTTAAATTAAAAATATTTTTCACTCCGAATCTATAAAAAGTCTCTTCAGTGACACAACAGGAACTTATTCTTTTGAAGGTTTTTGAGGGTAAAACAGAAAGAAAAGTCTGCGTAAAAAAATACTTGAAGAAGTCATATATTTTCTGTAAGGTTATATTGTGAATTTTAAACAATTTCAAAATGAGCTTTTGCAATATCTACGTGCCTTAGCCGCATTAATAAGGTTTTGTAAGATCAAACGTAATGTAGAAATTCAAAAGAGAGTTTTACGGAAACCATGTTGAGTATTTCCATGTTGCTCCTGCTAGTGATTGCGTGAGACTTTTACATCTCCTATAAGGTGAAAAATGTAGTTTTGTACTTGTGTGGGATAGCATCACATGGTCTCCCGTATCAATAACAGAAGCACTTCGTTCAGAGAAAAAAAATTGTTACAAAAGCCTCTCTACAATTCAGACTATATATAAAGGAGGATAATTCTGTAGGCACTGTTGCATATTTATAACATAGATATCAAGAATATACTCAATAAATAAAAGTGGCTAAGATTTTGGGGGAGGATATTCAATGGAAAAGTTTAAACAATAACTGTAAGCACAGCAGAAAAAAAATGTCAGAAAATCTGGGCTTGCTAACACAACTGGAAACAATGAAAAGCTAACATTATTTGTGAAAGAGCTTAACTGCTGTTACTTCAAAGTGCTACAAGCCATACTTTGAGCCTATCAGGAAAAAAGCAAATAGAAGCACATTGCAGCAAGTAATGCCAAGTGGCTTTCCATAAAATAAAGCATCTCTAAGAGTTCAGAGAAAGGGCAGCAATAGCAAGACTGCAGCGCTCTCAGATAGATGAAAGCATTAGACTTTAAAGTTTAATCTAAGAGTGCACATATTTGTGTTCTTTTTTTTTTTTTTTTTTTTTTTTTTGTGACTTATGTTCCTCTTCACATTAAAACTGCAAGAATAAAATGCTGGAGTTGATTGTTCCCATGAACAAGAAGATTTCAGGCACGCAGATGAAATTAAATGCTAGTCCCAGATTAACATCATGATGTAATACATCAGCAATAAGTGCTCTATCTATGGCATTCCTCAGTGACTCAATATTTATAAAATCTGAAGTGATGATTTTACATGCAGTGTTTTAGTATCAGGGCTAGAAAATGTGAAAACCACTCGGAATCTTTTAAAGCATCTCTTCTAGCTATTAAATAATTAGAAATGGAAAGGATAAGCTAATTGGTCAGGCAAGTTGTATTTCTAAGAGAAGGCTGTTCAGATAGCATGAGTGAATTTAATACAGCTACAGATCCTTGAAACAGGATCTGCCTGACAACAGAACCTAACCCACAGGTGACAGTGAGCAAAACTCTGCAGTGAAAACTGAATGAACGGTGTCATATGTCACACTAGGGAACAAGCTGTCTGTCCTGGAAGTTTCTTTAGAGTGTTCCCACAGTAATTGTCTCATGCCTCAAACTCTGAGAAATTATATCCTAAGAAAAGCCAAATAACCTAATATCCTAATAACCTAAAAATCCTAATTGAACAAATATACGGGGTTTTTCCGTATGCTACATTCTTCTGAAAGTCAGTCAAAGCCATTCTTCCTATTGATTTCATATACTAAAGAATTACACAAGTTAATGCAGTATAATGCGCTAAAGCTTTATGTAATATTGTTTTTATTTTCACATTTAAAATTTCAGTCTTGTCCACAGCAGCTATTCCTTTCACGGGGTCAACCTCCTTCACATTTCTCTTTCATTAAAAATGTCAACCTAGTTTTCAGCTTCCTTTCTTCTACAGTATTATACTGTACGAATTAAATGTTTCCTCTCTTCTGCTGGACCCACAGACAAAACTTCAAAGAGCACTGCAGAAAAACCTTGGCAGGATCTTTATTATTCTAAACAACTTTGGGGGGACTTCTTTTACATTTCTGCACACCTTTAATAGCAACGCACACAGTTCTCCACCAAAAGACCTTAGAAGCTTATTTGGAGGACTCAGGCTTATGTTATGTTATATTTTATGTTAATCTAGTAGGTATAACATTGAGCAGCTCCCTCAATCAGCACATCGTCAGCTACCAGCTTTTATAAACATACTGACATAGTCACCAATAGCTTAAGCAAAAGCCTATAATCCAACATCATATTGTGGCTTCTAGAATCACCTATGAAAAATTAACTTCTTTGGTATCATTCAGAAATAAGTCCCAACGAATGTAGTTTGCACATCTATTCTGTTCTTCCCTTTTTCTATGCAACTCTATCTCATTTTGACTCTTGCATTTATGTCTTCAGTGCATACAGACATACGCATATATATATATCATTTGGATATCAAGATGTCAAGCACTAAAATGGATATAATCTATCCCTGGTGTTCACATTCAAATTAAATACAGGATTTTACTCTCATAGAGTTTGCATTTTGCCAGTTTATCTTTTGCTGTTCAACTAGAAACTAAGGCTATTCTAGTTTTTTCAACACATTTTATTGACTGCAGTCCACTAAAAATTCTTTCCCTATCAGCAAACAAAGCCAAGATCCCTTGTGGTTAGACATACTGTTGTCAGAGGTTTTTCTCAGCTGTTTCATTTTACAGGATCACTTGTTCCTAGTAATACATTTATAATTCACATATGAACTGTAATGGCTCCCCAAAAGCTATTTATCCCCAGAGGAAACTGCTCTTAATTGTTTGTTATGCCCTCTCAGCAGGGGATCAGACTTACACTGTACATGTGCATCACTTTATTTAAATGATATCCTACCTTACTATGAAAGCTGCCACAGCTACTTGATCATCTTCTGCTGAGGTTGTCAACTACAGAACTTCCCCATGAGCAAAGCAGCAGATGAAAAGGTAATATTCTTGGTTCAGGCATGTATTTTTTTCTGGAGTGGTACCAGCAGCAGCAAAAATGCATGCTTCAAAAATAATTACAAGAGGCTCCTTCTATGTGTCTTTACATAAGGTGCATATTTTAGGATAAATTCCCCTCAGCCGGGGGAAATGCAAACAGCTCAAGCCTACACCACCAGGCTTCTGCTGCAGCCCAGGAGAACCAGCCTTTCCCTACCTTCTTCAGTCCCTCACCACTGCATTGTGTGTTGAATACCTCAAGCATGATGTCCTGCAGCTGCTCTGGTAGTCACACAGTCCCTACTGGATTGCCCTTATGGGCTCATTTCCCAGGAACAATTGCAGCTGGCACAGGAGTGCCAAAGAATGGGCTGAAAAAATTAGCAATTTTTCTTGACAGCTATTAACATGAACCCTCTCTTCACTTTTATATTTGTTAAATTGTTGCCTGCAATTAGCTTTGATTTCCAAGTTCAAAAGAATTGTAAATAAATAAATAAATAAATAACTCACAAAGCAAAGCAGAATTGCTGAGTTTTGCTGGGTTTTGAATCATCAGCTTCAAAATCACCCTCAGGTATATCAAAAAGATTTACTACAAGGGAAAAAATTCACTTACAAAAAGTATCCTTTACTTGAACCTGATTCAAGTTTCAGACTTGCAAGGAAACTCAAAACCAGGCAATCTTCTGGTTGCTTGTTTTCATAGTGAGGTGCAGTCAGAGAGTTAACTCAACTTCAAGATAACGAGCAAGCACATTTTTACAATATCAGCCTATATTGATAGAATCATAGAATCATTTGAGTTGGAAGGGACTTTTAAAGGTCATCTGGTCCAACTCAACTCCAATGAACAGAGACATCTGCAGCTCAATCTGGTCAATCAGAGCCCCTTCCAGCCTGACCTTGAAAGCCTCCAAGGACAAGGCAACCACCACCTCTCCAGGGAACTTCCTGTGCCTCATCATCGAATCATAGAATCACCAAGGTTAGAAAAGACTTCCAAGTTCATCCAGTCCAACCATCCGCCTACCACCAGTATTTCCCAGTAAACCATGTCCTTCAGTACAATATCTAAATGGTCCTTGAACAGCTTCAGGGTCAGTGACTCCACCACCTCCCTGGGCAGCCCATTCCAGTGCCTGGTCACTCTCTCAGAGAAGTAGTATTTCCTAATCCCCAACCTGAATCACCCCAGGCACAGCTCAAGGCCATTCCCTCTCATCCTATTGCTAGCTACATGCGAGAAGAGGCCAACTCCCACCTCACCACAACCTCCTTTCGGGTCTCTCCTGAGCCTCCTCCAGAATAAATAATCCCAGCCACTCCTCATAAGATTTATGCTCCAGATCCCTCACCAGTTTTGTTGCCCTTCCCTGGATATACTCAAGGGCCTCAATGTATTTCTTGCACTGAGGGGCCCAAAACTGAATGAGTACTCAAGGTGCAGCTTCACCAGTGCTGAGTACAGAGGCATGATCTCTTCTTTGCTCCCACTGGCAACACTGATACAAGCCAGGATGCCATTGGCCTTCTTGGCTACCTGGGCACATTGCTAGCTCATGTTCAGCCAAGCATCAAACAATATCCCCAGGTCTGTTTCCTTTACACTCTCTTCCAGCCAAGATTGCCTGGGGCTGTTGTGGCCGAAGTGTAGGACTTGGCACTTTGACTTGTTGATCTTCATCCCTCTGACCTCAGCACAGTGATCCAGCCTGACCAGATCCCTCTGAAGGGCCTTCCTACACTCAGGCAGATCAGATCAGCACTTCCTGTCAACTTGGTTTCACCTGCAGGCTTACTGAGGGGGCACTCGATTCCCTCATCCATGCCATCAATAAGGGACACATGACAGGCCCCAGTACCAACCCCTGGGGAACACCACTCATGACCGGTCACCAGGTAGATTTAACTCAGTTCACCACCACTCTCACAGCCAGGCCCTCCAGACAGTTCTTTACCCAGCAAAAAGTGTATATCTCCCAGCCATGGACTGCTAGCTTCTCCATGAGAATACTGTGAGTGACAGTATCAAAGGCTTTGCTGAAGTCGAGGTAGACTATGTCAACAGCTTTTCCCTCATCAACCAGAATGATTACTCAATTATAGAAGGAGATCAAGTTGGTCAAGAAGGACCTGCCTTTCATAAACCCATGCTGGCTGGGCCTGATCCCCAGTTGTCACACATGCATTGTGATCTCCCTCAAGATGATCTACTCCATAACCTTTTATGGCACTTAGGTAAGGCTGATGGTCCTTTAGTTTCCTGGATCCTCCTTATGACCCTTCTCAAAGATGGGAGTCAAAATGGCAAGCCTCCAGTCCTCTGGGATAAAAGTGGAGATGGTGGAAACTGGCTTGACAATCACATCCACCACCTCCCTCAGCGCCTTTGAATGATACTGCCACTACTCCTGGTTCCACACCTGCAACATCAGAACACCACTACCAAGCAGAGGACAATGGTGCTCAGCATCCCTATCACCCTTTCCTTTATATCCAATCTAAATCTTTTTTCTTTTAGTTTGAAACTATTTCCCCTTTCACAACAGACCCTGCTAAAGAGACCATCCCTTTTTTTTCTAATAGCTCCCTTTAAAATACTGAAAGACTGCTATCAGGTTTCCCCAGAGTCTTATCTTCTCCAGTCTGAACAGCCCCAGCTTTCTCAGCTTGTATTCACAGGAGAGGTGTTCCATTCCTTGGATCATTTTTATTGTCATTCCCTGGACATGCTCCAACATTCCATTTCTCTCCTGTACTGAGGACTCCACATCTGGTAGCAGCACTCCGGATGAGGTCTCGCCAACACAGAATAGAGGGGCAGGATCACCTCCCTCAACCTGCTGGCTACACTTTTTTTGATGCAGCTCAGGATACCGTTGCCTTTCTGGGATGCAAGGGCACATTGCTGGTTCATGTCCAGCTTCCCATCCACCAGAATTCACAAGCCTTTTTCATCAGAGCTGTACTCAACCCTTTTGTGTCGCAGCCTACATTAACTGTGAGGGTTGCTACAACCCATATGCAAGACCTTGCACTTGGATTTGTTGAACCTCATGAGGTTCACCTGGGCCCACTGCTCAAGCCTGTCTAAGTCTCACTGGATGGCATCTTTTCCCTCAGGCTTTTTGACTGCAACACACAACTTGGTGTCATCTGCAAACTTGCTGAGGGTGCACACGATCACACTGTCAGTGTCATTGATGGAGATGTTAAAAAAATCAGCCTCAGTCGTGACCTCTGAGGGACACCACTTATCACTGATTTCCATCCAGACTCTGAGTCATTAACTATCACTCTGAGTGCAATCTCACAAGCAGTTCCTTGTCCATCAAACAGTCCACCCATAAAATCAAATCCACATTTTTTGAATTTGGAGAAAAGGATGTTATGGGAGACCTTGTCAAAGGCCTTACTGAAGTTCAGATGACATCTTTGACTCTTCCCTTGTCCACTGATGCAGTTACACCATCATAATAAGTAACAAGGTTGGTCAGGGAGAATCTACCCTTGGTTATTCCATAGCACCTCCTCTTTCATGTGCCTTGGGATAGCTTTCATGAGGATCTGTTCCGTAATTTTCCCGGCAGTGAGGTTAGGTTAACAGGTCAGTAGTTTCCTGGGTCATCTTTTCCTAGATTCTTAATGCTTTTTTCTTTTTTCCAGTCACCAGAGACTTCACCTGACTGCCACGATTTTCCAAATATCTTTGGGAGTGGTTTGGCAACTAGATCAGCCAACTCTCTCAGGGCTCTAAGATGTTACTCATCTGAACCCATAGACTTATAGATGTTCATGTTCCTCAGGCTGTCACAAATTTGATCTTTGCTTGATGTGGGAGAGATATTGCTCCTGCAGTTCCTACCTTCCAAACCATCTACTCAAGGGCTGTCTGTAGAGCAGTCACTAGTGAAGACTGAGGAAAAAATGTTTTTGAGTACCTCAGCCTTGTCCATTGATAGTAGCCTGCCTGTGTTGCTTTTTAGGGAAGGTATGCCCTCTTGGACTTTCCTTTTCCATTTGATGTACCTATAGAGACCTTGCTTATTCTTTCGTGCACCCCTCTCCAAGTCCAGTTCAAGTTGGGCCTTAGCCTTCCTGATCCTATCTGTACGCACCCTAGCATCATCCCTATACTGCTCCCACATTACCTGTCTGTGCTTCCACTACCATTTTCATTTTCTTCTTGCTCTCCAGTTTGACCAGCAGGTCCCAGTTCTGCCATATCAGTTTCTTGCCTTCTTTTCCTGACTTCCTACACCTGGGGATGGAGAGCTCTTGTACATTATGTAAAGCTTTTTTAAAGATTTGCCTGCTCTGGTCTGCCCCCTTGTCCTTGGGAACAGATTCTCAGGGGATTTTTTTATTAATTCCCTGAAGAGCTGGAATTTGTCTTTCCTAAAATTAAGCTTCCAGATTTTACTTTGTCTGCCTAATATCCCTCAAAACTGCGAACTCCACCATTGTATTGTCCCTGTAGCCCCGGCAGTCTCCAATCCTGATGTCACTAATCAGATCATTTGCATCGGTGAGCAACAGGTTCAACACTGCTTCCCTCTTGGTGGGGCTGTCTATTAGCTGGCTCAGGAAGTTATCCTTGATATATTCCAGGAGCATCCTGGATTGTCTACAGCTCTCCATACTAATTTTCCAGCAAATGTCAGGGTGGTTGATGTCTCCCAGTAGGATGAGAGCCTGCAATCACAATACCTCCTATAGCCGGAGAAAGAAGGCTTCATCAACAGGCTCCTGCTTCTGATGATAAAACTCAGCACTATAAAAATGATGGAATTTTAATTTCAGCATTTTTCCCAAACTAACAAATATTACCTATGTCATAGATTCTGTAAACAAAAATATATTTTGGTTTTGACAGGAGTCATAAGGAACATGCCCTGAAGATTACTGAACAGTATTGCTGATTAAGCAAAATACTCATCTCCAGAACCTGTCAGGTTTTAATGACCAGGGGAAACACTACAGCAAAAATTTAGGAGCACTGTTTTGCAGTTCCTGGCAGATGCTGCCAGCAAAGATCAGAGCTCTAGATTTTTGTCCCTCTTTTCAACATAGGTTAAAGGATCTCCCTGCAGACAGCAGCACAGCAAAGCCTTGTTCAGGAGAAACCTGTCAGGAACACCAGGTTTTATCTGGCTGTTATCAGCCCATGCTCTTAACACCTGCTGCTCATTGTTGCTGGTCCTAGAATGGTACGGGCTCTCTGGCTTTCCTCCATTCCAGCTGGAAGTGCAAGTAAATATGGAGTAGGCCAAGCATCTTGGCAGCTGCTGGAGAAGACCCCAGAAGTGGACTTGTATGAGTTTTGCTCACCTAATCAGGGCAACCCATGTCAGACGGCCAAGGAGTCCTGCCAGGGAGGCATAAGAAAACCTGCATACATCAGTTAACTTGATCTTCTAACCCTTCCAGTTTTGTACAAGGCCCAGACAGATTTTTTATATTTTTGCATTGGTTTCTTTTTATATGGAATACTGGCAACCCCCAGAGCTCTGCAGATTTGCCAAAAATAATTACTCTGGTCACTTAGCAAAGCCAAGCATCCACCATTCAGACAGCCATTGCCTAGCAACAATTCTCAAAGCCTTCTTCTCTCTATCTGAAGTAGACATCACCTGCCCTCTCAGCTCTGCTTTTGTTTTCACTGACTTTCTGTCTGTTCTCATAAACAACCACCTACCTGGGCAGAGCTCCGACCCACTGAATGTAAGGCTTCTTTGGGCACTGATGCTCTTTTCTGTGTAGGTCCGAGTACACATGGCACAGTTCAGTAAAATATTATCTGCCAAGATGAGGTGCCACTTCAGTCTTCAACAAAATAAGGTTTTTGTTGAATATTTTTTTAAAGAGCTGGAGGAGGAACAAAAAAATAAAGAGGAACAAAAAAATAAAGAGGAACAAAATATATATATATATATTTTTTTTTAAGGAGCTGGAGGAGGAACAAAATAAGTTTTTTGTTGAATATTTTTTTTAAGGAGCTGGGATTGTTCAATCTAGAGAAGAGGAGGCTCAGAGGGGACCTTATTGCTCTCTATCACTACCTGAAGGGAGGTTTTAGTGAGCTGGGGGTCAGCCTCTTCTCTTGGGTGACTAGTGATAGGACTAGAGGGAATGGCTTCAAGTTGCGCCAGGGAAAATTCAGGTTGGATGTTAGGAAATACTACTTCTCTGAAACGGTGGTCAGGCACTGGAATGGGCTGCCCAGAGAGGTGGTGGAGTCACCGACCCTGGTGGTGTTCAAAGAGCGTTTGGATGTTGTGTTGAGGGACATGGTTTAGCGAGAACCATTGGTGAAGGGTGAATGGTTGGACTGGATGATCCTGTGGGTCTTTTCCCATCTTAGTGATTCTATGATTCTATGATAATCTTATGCTCTACTGGTATCAAACTGGCTTCAGATAAGAATATTGATGTGGCTGCTCTGGGCACAGTATGTTTTGGAGAGATGAGAGGGAAAAAAAAACAGTTTTGCAACAGCTCAGGGACACACAGCCTCAGCCACAACCTAACTCTCCTCAAAGTTTTTAAATTAGTGGATATTTTATTATTACCAGAATACCATGGAGCTGTAAACCTTTTCAATTTTCTTTCCTATGGAATTATTTAGGCATCAATATGTGCAAAAGAACAGTACTACTCCTTCTTCCTCTGTGGCAGCTGTTATACTCCTTCCTTCCCTAGGCAGCAGAATCTGCTTTGTAGCTGATGATTGTCACCAGTACATCACTTTTTATTCTCCCAAAACGGTATTTTTTTACAGTTGCAGGATTATATTTGCTAATGACTTTGTGCAACATTTTGGGAACGTTCTGGCCGTTTTAAAGCTACACTCAGTGATTAATTTAGCATGACACAGCTTTTGGCCTCTCACCTTTCCACACAATGCTGCACTAGGGGAGCCTCAGACCTGACAGCTGTCCTTGCTTTCAGTAGCAGCACAGCTGTTAAGTGACAATTATCTGAGATGATGTAAATACCCTATATTCTCCCGATGGCACATCTGTGCTGCTTCACAACGTAAAACGTACATATAAGATGTAGCTATATTTATGGCTGCTTGGCATGCATAATAATAGACACATTCCAAAAGTTATCTCAGGCTTAAATTGTCAAAAAGTCCTCATTCTGAGCATTTTTCACAGCTAGACAAAATAAAAAATAAAATAAAATAAAAAAATACAACCCACAAACACATAATGATTTATCCATGTCTTTTGAACTACGCTAGCACACAGTGCCTACCGTGCACCACCCAAAACACCAAATACCAGCAATCAATTTTCTTTAAAAGAACTGTCAGATGACAGTCTTGAAATATACAGCTTTGAGAGGAGGTTTTAAATTGAGTTGCCTTTTATTTGTTTAGTACTTAACAGTCAAATAATCCAGTAAACAAAGGAGATAAAAACAAAGAATATTGACAACCTATATATTGATATATGGATATACTGATTGACAGAATGTTCTTTGAATAACAGCACTGAACTCTTGAAATCGTAAGCTAAACATAAATCATGTTTAGCTGCATACATATCTTTTGGAATTTTTTTTCAAATTTTAGGGCAAATTTTAGGCTGATTTCAGTTTACTTCTTAGCTTATTGTTTACCATAAAGGTCTTCAGAATGAAATAAAATATCCTACCCTAGCCTCTTTTCTCTGCCCATTTGGTAATGATTTCATCTTCGTTTTTACCTCTGGAATAAGTAAATATGATGTCCTTGTTCGTGTGCCACCATCCTTGATTACTGCAGTTAGAGTGTGAAGAATCTAAATAGGAGAATAGTTGTAGATCATTAACTACCGCTGAAGAACCTGGCAACTATAAAGAGAAATACTCTTGAACAAGTCCTGTCATTATATAGTTCCTGGTTGATGCCATTTTATGGGTTGTTTTTTTGTTGTTGTTGTTGTTGCTGTATTGGTTTGGGTTTTTTTTTTTTGTTTCTGTTTTCATTTTTTTTCACCCTCAATGAGAAATGATAATTCATTAACTAAAGAGTAAATTTCTCGAATAGTTTCTGTTTAGATTATACCCGTTTAACTGGATATTAATTTCAGGTTCTAACATCTGACTTCCCCTACTGACACTGGCACATTCATTGAAGATGTATAAAAAAATGAAATGAAACAAAATGAAATGAAATAAAATAAAATAACAGAAAATAACATAAAATAACATAAAATAAAAAATTTTAGAAGGAAAGATGTAAAAGTATGAAAACAAATGCCACTAAGATTATTTATAGGATTTTCCTCTATGTTTTTCAGCAGAATTATTTACCCATACAATAATGTTTTAGGTAGGTAATAGGCATCAAGCCATAGAATTAAAGATGACCCATTGAATGTGTTTTGATTGCCTCTAATGTGTGTAGCATTTTACACTTTTACACAGCTCTTCAGGAACATGCACAACAAGTACTGGAAGAAACTGGTCTCTTCATACCAATAGGTAGAAGTCATTTGCACCTAAAAAACAGAGTGAAGACTTCCTTCTTGTTCTGATTTTCTGCTACAGCACTGGAAACACACATGAAAATCTTCAGCTTACGCAAATTCTGTTTGAGCTCAACTTATCCATAGCCATCCTTAGTGAATTTTTTGTCTTCTTGTAATTGCTCTTTCTTCCAGTTGCAAACTGCTTTGGAACAGCTGCTGGTATTGTTCATTTTCATAGTCTTTAATAACACCAATAACCTTAAGCTTATTGCATTAAGTAAGCTTCTCTTTTGAGCTTCAGACTTGCTTTCAATAGTAATCAGCCCACACAGTGAACAAGAACCAGCAACGAAGAGAAAAATGACTCTGCCAAGAAAGTCTTAGGTCATACGGAGACATCGAGCAATACCTTTGACATGGATGCCGCGAGCATAAATTCTTCCTTGCTGTTTGGCATTTCTACAAGCTACCTCACATTTCTAAAACTCTCCCAGATTCTGCTGGGTAGGACAAGAGAGAATTCTCCTGTAAATGAAGCATCACCATGCTCCACATTTTTTCAAAATGCCCAGAGAGTTTGGTGAAAAGTATAAAGTAGAACTAGGGCACTCCTATAACTGTCAAACAGCCAATCTAAAACAAAAGGCCCAGAAACCTGTGTAAATTGTCTGAAATCAATGGGACAGAAGGAAGGTGGAACGTATGAACCAGGTGGTTACAACAGGGATGTGAAATCAAGACATAATTTTAACAGTGGCAAAGTCTACTTATAGAATCATTAAATGGCTTAGGTTGGAAGAGACTGTAAAGATTATCTAGTTCCACACCTCCCTGCCATGAACAGGGTTGCCAACAATTAGACCAGGATGCCCAGGTCCCCATCCAACTCAGCCTTGAACATTTCCAGGGGTGGAACATCCACATGTTCTCAGGGCAGCCTGTTTCAGTGCCTCACCACACTCTCAGTAAAGAATTTCTTCCTAACATCTAAACCAAATCTCTCCTCTCGTAGTTTAAAGCCATTTCCCCTTGTTCTATCACTATGAGGCCATGTAAAAGTCCATCACAATTATCTGTAGTAGATTTTCTAGTACTGATCTGACCTGTGCTCTGGGAAGAAGAGTATAAAATAGAGACCTAAAGGTGATTCAGCTGTTTCTGGAAAATGGAAATATGGGCCATGTCTTGCATGAATATCTGAGCAACTGAACAACAGAGAAAGCTGAAAGAAGGTATTAATTTATGACCAGTGCTATAGTCATGTCTGTCTCTGTCTCTGGAAACAAGAGGAATATTAAACAAAAAGATGGCCAGAAATTGGCTGGAATTTGGCCAGAAATTGGCCGGAAAATGATCATGGTGTGGATTCTCTAGGGCTGGAATAAGCAATGTCCACTGATCTGGAGGTGGACTCTGACTTTGGAGGATTCAGGCAGAATGCAAAGCTGCAGGTGCAGTTCAGTGTCTGGGGCTGGGGTTGCTCCATGCTTCTGTGTTATCAAACTAGTTATTGCACATGTAGAGTAGTGGACTCAGCTGAATGCTATGAGAGTCAACAAATCTAAGTGCAATGTCTTGCACCTGGGTTGTGGAAACCCCCACTACTAATACAAAATGGGGGATGAAAGTATTGAGTCCCCAGTATAGGAGAGATGTGGGCCTGTCAGAATGCATCCAGAGGAGGGCCACAAAAATGATCCAAGGTATGGAATACCTCCCCTATGAGGACAGGATGGGAAAGCTGGGGCTGTTCAGACTGGAGAAGAGAAGGCTGTGGGGAGACCTGATAGCAGACTTTCAGTATCTAATGGGGAGCTATCAGAAAGAAAGGGACAGACTCTTCAGAAGGGTCTGTTGTGAAAGGACAAGGAAATTGTTTCAAATAAAAAGAACGGAGATTTAGATTGGATATAAGGGAAAAAAAAATTATGAGAGGGATGATGAGGCACAGGAAGAAGATGACCATAGGGATGTTTGGTGCCCCAATCCTGGAGACATTTAAGGTCAAGCTGGATGGAGTCTGAGCAACACGGCTGAGCTGTACCTGCCTGTGTTCATTGCTGTGTTCATTGGGAGTTGGACTAGGTGACCTTTAATGGTCCCTTCCAACTCAAATGATCCTATGATTCTATCATCTTGATCCTACTTTAGGGTATGAAGCCAGTGGCCTTGTTGGCAGAATTTTACCAAAAGTAAAGACCTTTGCAAAAGAAACTGCAAAAGGCACATTAAAATCTTCAGCAGAGCAGTGAATGACAGAAATTCAATCAGAAACTGAAATAGAAGCAGAAGTCTCACGTATTCTCTTTTCTAGAAGCTCCTCACCAAGTCCACTAATTCTAAAGCAAGAAGATTATGGTAATGATGTCATTTTCTACCTCATGGATTAAGCTGTGATAGGAACTGTATAATGAAACATCTCCTACAGGATGCTCATTGATCTAAGTTTCATCAAAGATGCAGAGGCATATGTTGATCTCAGTGAAGTAGAAAAGCTTTTCAACATCCACAAAGAGTAAACTCTAGGATTCACTCACTGGAATAGTAGTGAGCAGGGCAAGTGGGGCTGCTGTCTCTGTTCATCCCTTCTTCCTGGAGAACCTTCTCTGAGAACTTCTGAATATTTCCCATTACCTAGAATTCTAATGCTTGCACCAATAAAATCAGATTCTTCTTAAAAACAAACAAAAAGTCTTCATGCAAGAAGGTCAGTGCTTTTGTCTTGCCTGAGACTGAGCACTACACTTAAAACCTTGCTCATTTGACATCCACGCCATGACCAACTACTGAACAGCCATAATGCTATACCAGGAAATTGATATGTCTGAGAGACTGAGAAGTTGTGTATGGAAGAGAACTTGAAAAAAAAAAAAAAAAAAAGGAGTTTAATAGCTTAACAGAAACATCCGGACAACTACTTATTCCCCTATGATTTCCTGTAGGTAAAGAAACATGCCATTACTAATCCAGGTCTTGGAAACATTAGCACAGAAACACAGCATAGTGTCCACAGCTGCAAAGCTCTTTTTGTTCTTTCTGAGCAGACAGGTATGGGAAATACCTCCCACAGTAATATCTCTGAGTGATAATCTTCTACAGAACTGAACAATACAAAGTTAGGTGCCCCAGATGGTTTTTGGCTTAATTTCTTGGAAGGGAACAGTACAAATTCAGTGGGATTATGTGTTCCTAATGGGCAAACCATTTCACTTGAACAGATTTAACCAGACTATATAGTCCCGCCCCCCCCCCCCCCCAGAGCATGTAAATATTCTACATACATATCCACTTCTGTGTGCATTATTGCTCACAGCAATGCTACTTATATAATTATTCAATATTCACTTTAAAGAACTGGAATTACCTCTCTTCCCTTTGGGAATGGAGGAATGGAGGATAGATTTGGTGGAGCTGGAAGATATGGCTTCTATTGATGAATTTACTGTATAACGTTTAGCAGCTCAGAATATCTGTATAATCAGATACCCCATGGCTGATAGTTATTCTTAGATTAACTCATAAAACATTTTGGAATAAAGTGAGGAAAGGGCATCCCAGAGTCTTTCAAAGAGCATCTCACAGTCTGCTGAAAATGTTATTTCAGCAGAATGCATGTTTACAGCCTGGTGGTTGGAAATTATTCCAGAACATGAATCTCTTCTTTTCAGCATTGTTGATATAGAGTTTGATAAAGCAGCATATCCAAATATATCTCTGATACAAGTGCTCCAAACAGCACAGAGGAAATTAAATCAAGGCATTAGGAAAAGCCTTTCACATTTTTGCAAATAAAAACTTTGCTATTGCATTTGAATATAGAAATTAAAGTTATCATATAAATGACATACGTCTCATCCTGTGTACCAAGGAATCTACAAGAAAATATATTCTAAAAAGTCTTACAGAAATCTTGCTATTGAAAAAACAAGCTATAACCCTGAAATGTTCCTTTTCTTTAGTTTCTCAAAAGTACTCAAAAGTACTTGGCTATTACTGTAATATTTTTAAATCAAGCATGGTCAACAAATGCCAGGCATGACTTAGTAGTTCTTTGGTATGCAGCAATTACCCAGCTATGAGAAAAGACAAACTCTGTGGAATGTCTAGAAGTAATTTTGGTCTGCACAGAACAGCAGCTCTAAACACTGCATTGATAATGAGTTTAAATCCTGACAATAAGATGGTTATTCAACACTTCCTCAATTTCATTATTTCAAATTTAGTAATTTTAACTCTATTAAGGATTAACTTTTCCTAAGGTGATCAGCAGGCCTTCTTTCTAGCCAAACGCCTTTAGAGAAACAGAATTGTCATAAATTAAAACATGTCTTTGGTGAACTTTGACATATATATATGAAGATACTTACATTGATTTTCATCAGCTAGTGCTAGAAGATACATGTGGCAACAAGGGCATCTGTGTACAAGATCTTCTTCAACATTAAGTTTCTCTGCAAATCCACTTTGCCATCAAAAAATGGAAAGATAAGCAAGCTCACTCTGAAGTCCGAAAGAACCCAGAAAAGAGTCTACTGAACTATAATTTGATCAAAATATTTATATATTCAGGAAATATTAGTCTTCAGATGTGCATTGCACGATCTGCACAGCTGCTTTCTTTGACAGCAGAGCATTTCATGCTGTAATTTCTCATTAGCAGCAAAGTTCTTGACTACAGTCTAGCTCAAAAAAACTGTAAATAAATTTTACATTAGGCATTTTGTTCCTCATTTAATTTCACATCTTGCTAATAAAGCATATTGATGGGTTGTTGTGCAGAAATTAATCTAAGAAGAGAGAATGTGCTCCTACCTTATTTTCAAAAGACAATGACGGACCATGAGTAACCGTGGTTATTGCTTTTAAATGCAGTATAACTGTGCTTTCAAATGTAGCAATGGTGGTTTTGAAAAGAGTATTACGACATAACTCGAATGACAGTTTGCCATTATTAGTAAGGCAGTTAAATATACTCTTTGACAGGTCAATGAAGCTAAATCTTTGGTTTGTTAAAGAACAGAGTTTTAGAAATACGCAATTTTTAGTACAATAATACTGTCAAATAAGAATGGTGAATGTTAACATCCACAGTGTTATTTATTTCATTGCTGCATTTTGACCAGAAGGATTTAGCTGTTTAGGGACTATGGGTTGATTGGAAGAATGGAAACAGAGTGTAAATTCCTCCTATTTCCTACACTCCAGCACTAACCCATGCTTTTTACTACTCCTAACCTCTGCCAAGTTAATTACAAAATTGTTTTGAACTTTATTTAATATTGCCACATTTCTTAAATACACGTTTGCATTTAAAAAAAGAAATGTTTATGTGGAAATAATTAAATAAGGTTAACTTTTCTATTTTGTCTTACATTATTTCAACTTACAGCATCTTTTCTGCAGCAGTTTTCCCACCATAATTGTTATATTGAGATAAAAATAGGAAATATTAATATATTATCATAACCCTACTGCTATGATCTTCACCATGAATATTTACCACTGACAAAACAAGTCCTCCAAGAACCACTAATTTATCATGTGGTTTTCATTAGCGAAGGGAAGGGAAGGGAAGGGAAGGGAAGGGAAGGGAAGGGAAGGGAAGGGAAGGGAAGGGAAGGGAAGGGAAGGGAAGGGAAGGGAAGGGAAGGGAAGGGAAGGGAAGGGAAGGGAAGGGAAGGGAAGGGAAGGGAAGGGAAGGGAAGGGAAGGGAAGGGAAGGGAAGGGAAGGGAAGGGAAGGGGAGGGGAGGGGAGGGGAGGGGAGGGGAGGGGAGGGGAGGGGAGGGGAGGGGAGGGGAGGGAAGGGAAGGGAAGGGAAGGGAAGGGAAGGGAAGGGAAGGGAAGGGAAGGGAAGGGAAGGGAAGGGAAGGGAAGGGAAGGGAAGGGAAGGGAAGGGAAGGGAAGGGAAGGGAAGGGAAGGGAAGGGAAGGGAAGGGAAGGGAAGGGAAGGGAAGGGAAGGGAAGGGAAGGGAAGGGAAGGGAAGGGAAGGGAAGGGAAGGGAAGGGAAGGGAAGGGAAGGGAAGGGAAGGGAAGGGAAGGGAAGGGAAGGTTTAATACTTCACCGTATGTTTACTTATCTTTGATGGTTACTGGATTAGATTCATTTTCTATTCTATTCTCTGTTTTCAATGCCAGCCACTCACTTTGAGCTAAATGTAAAGAATGCCTCTTATGTTTTAATAATGCTGTATTAGAAACTACGAAGCTTTAGATTGATGTATACAGGTGGAATTTCTCAGAAAATGTTCTCAGTAGATCTGAAATCCTTAGCATAATTCCTGCAGAAGATCATCAGTTTCTAGTATTTCAGGAGTCAAAGCAATAGTCTTATCTTGTCTCATTGAGAGGGCAAACTTCATAAGCAATGCCATTATATCAAGTTTGTTATTGCATTTTGATGTTGAAGCTAGGCAAGGCATAAGCACAAGGCTTTAAGATTTATTTTTCATTACATCTGTAATAACAAACTTTTATTAACATACTGTGAAATGAGAAATCTACATCATCACTAATAAAACATTTTAAGTGATAATCCTTCAGAATCCTTGCATGCAATGGTTGAGCATTTCCCAAACTGAATTCACACTGCAGCAGAGAAGTGGAGCAATTATTACAACATTTTTTCCAAAGTACCTCAGGCTTTAGATAAGAGAGTAGTCTTATGTTTTAAACTTTCTGCCAACAGCGAGGCTTTAAGTAGAGTTGGACTGTGGATAAATTTTAGTATTACTTATGTTGACAGTTTAACAACATGGGTTACTATCCTTAGTTTGCTTTATGATGTAATACATCTTTATAGGAGTCTCTGGAGATTTCTGTGATTTTCAAGCCATAGAGAACTCAATAAAGTAAAATACTCTGAGCAAGCTTTCTATTTCCTGTATTCTTTGGAAATTTTCCTGAAAAGTAAGTATGTATTACAAGTTGCAATAGTTTTTTGGATGTGAGTTTTTGTTTTTCTTGCCATATAATAGATTTTAAAGGTACATTACATATAAAGTTATACATTTTTTCAAGTGCCTTGCTTTAACAGTCTTTCTTTTTTTTCCCCAGATCTATAGGGAAAAATTCTGTTTTATAAAATATTATGATTTGTTTTCTTTTCCCCTCTTTCATTTCTCATTACTCATGCTTTTAACACATGTAGTATACAAATGCTTGCTAGCAAAGATCACATACATTTTCTTGTATTGAGAAGAACATGCATAGCAGAGGTTAAATATCAAGCAGTATAAATCCAAATAAGAAAATAAAATACAAAAATTATTTAATTCTTCAGCTGCTTTCATTTCATTTTTTACTGGCAATCAGGAACAGTAACTGTTTTTGATTTAGTATAAGTGAAAATAGCTGAAAAGGATTGCTCATCCACTTCAGTGTTAGATGAATTTATTTGTCAACTTTGATAGTCTCACTGCAACAGTAGGATTCAGAAACTATCAAAAGAAATTTTTTTCTTTAGTATATTTCCATTCAGCTTGTATACAGAGATGTTATATGGAGGTATAATTAATTTTTAGAATTATGGCTCTAGATGATGTGTGCAAATACATTCCAGCCTACATAGTACCACAGAATCATAGAATGATTTTGGTTGGAAGGGACCTTTGCGATCATCTCATTCCAACTCCCCTACTATATACAGGAACACCTCCCACTAGACCAGGTTGCTCAAAGCCCCATCCAGCCTGGCCTTGAATGCCTCCAGGGAGCCCCCTCATTCCCCTCATTCACAGCCTCTCTGGACAACCTGTATCAGTGTCTCACCACCTTCACAGTAAAGAATTTCTTCTTAATATCTAGTCTTTGTCATGTCACTATCTGCCCTCATAGTAAGACCCTTCCCACCTTTCTTGTAGGTCCCCTTCAGGTACTGGAAGGCCACTGTAAGGTTCCACTACAGCCTTCTTTTCTCCAGGCTGAAGACCCCCAGCTCTCTCAGCCTGTCCCTGTAGGGGAGGTGCTCCTGCCCTCTGATCATCTTTGTGGCCCTTCTCTGGGCCTGCTCCAACAGCTCTATGTCCTTCTTGTGCTGAGGCCCCAGAACTGGATGCAGTACTCCTGGTGAGGTCTCACAAGAGCAAAGCAGAGGGGCAGAATCACGTCCCTCAACCTGCTAGTCACACTTGTCTTGATGCAACTCAGGGTGCAGTTGGCCTTCTGTACTGCAAGTGCGCATTGCAGGCTTATGTTGAATCTCCTGTCAATCAGCACACCCAAATCCTTCTCCTCAGGGCTACTCTCAAACCATTCTCTGCCCAACCTGAAGCTGTTGACTGCAATTCTCTGAGTGTGACCATCTAGCCAATTCCTTATCCAGTTGGTAGTCCATCCACCAAATCCATTTTTCTCCAACTTGGTTCTCCAACTTGGCAAGGATGTCATGTTGGAGAACATTCTCTGCAAAGTAGCAAACACTTTGCACAAGTAACATATGATTTGCTGTGTTCAAATGTTGTCAAATATTTGCCTAAACAATTTGGTATCCTTCCCTGTTCTAAACCAATTGCAAACAGAAAGTTTTTCAAGGCAAGTTTTTCAAGTTTGCAAAACATTTTCAAAATGAACAATTCATATGAGCTAGGCTGCTTTATAAACATTGCTATTTGTGGCACACTCTTATTCTGTAAACAAAATGTTGTTAATTGGAATCCTTGTAGGAACTGCATATACATAGTCATAAAAATGACTAATATGAATCTGTAATCTTTGTCAAATGAGTGTTAGTAAATCCTTTTCTAAAGTACACACAGGCTCTACTTTCCAGTTAAAATAAACCTATTGTAAAATAAGCTTAATTAGGAAATTCTTGAAAAATGTGTTTTAAAACCACCAGTACAGAAGTCAAATGGTGTGATTACAAACACTCAGTAAAGATGAAATCCAGAAGCTGGAGTACATGACCTAAAAGATCTTTTCACTGTCATTTAATCCCTCTCTTTTCATCATATTTTTGCTGAATCAGGATAACTGCTGTGAACAGCAAGCTCCCTGAAGCTTCTCAAGCCAAAATCACTTTCATAGTTCCCATAGGAGTCATACTTAGGTTTTCATCATCAGTGGTCATGATTGCCTCTTGCCAAGAGCGTAAGGGCCATGCCAAATTTACATACTCATCTACATACAGTTTTATCCCCATAAGAGATGAGCACACGTACAACTATAACATTCACTGCGGTTAGTCTCACTCTCAAGAGATAATCTTGACAGTTTGAATTCACTTGAAAACCAGTCATTTGGGCTTTTTGCTAGGATCACTTTTGCCTCGCCACACCATGCACCCACACGAGCAGTTTCCAGCCATCCTGCAAGCCATACGTTGAAGAAGAAACCTCCACTGTACCTGAAATATCCAGGGACAGACATGCAAATGTTTCCAGAAAACCATTCCTACAGATGTTTGAGAACAAGACCACTCAACACTGTTGATACACAATATTGTAACCTTAATCTTGGAAGCCTACCGCAGCTTCCTACTTTTTCTCAGTTTTTCAAACGTGTTATGAAAAAACAGATACTTTGTCCCTGCTAAGGACAAATAAGGTGTCTACTGACTGTAAGGATAGGTTTGCCAAATGATTGAGAAACTTCAGTATTTTAATGTAACTAGTCATATTCCTTCCTCTTTTTGTGGATCCCAAGCTTGTGCATTAGCACACACACATGTGCACACATGAACACACACTGCATCATACATATGCCTTTTACATGTATCACACATGACCTCCCTCTTGCTCTACACATAGGCAATTTTACTGGGATGAAGACCTCAATTTATTAGAGCCTCAACTATGAGGCTGTCTGGGAAAAGGCAGTTAACTCTTCACACCTGTGAATCTTGGCGGTGGAGAAACTGACCAATCCTCATAATGCAGACTGTAAATCTCATTTGTCCTCTATGTGATTATGAATAAGTGTTCCAGGATAAGGTCTCCACTTTTAAACCAGGAAAAAAAGTCTTCTTTTTAGTAGAGGTAAAATTGGGGGAAAAAAAAGACAGAAAGAAAGAAAAAAAGAAAAGGTAATTAAAAATCAGTCTTGTAAAAAAAAAGAGCTAGTGCAATTGCTTGCTCTATTTCATAGTATTAATTGAGAGGTTAGAGGAAAATTAGTGTGTGCTACTATGCATCTTAATTTTCTACAGAGTTTTTTTAGATGATTTCAAAGTATAGTATGAATTTCAGCCCATTTAATGTCCATTTAAAATCTGGAACAGTGTGAAGTTCAATATTCTGAACCACTGACAAACACAGTTTAAAATCAAGGGCAAATCTTGGTTTCTTGGCTTCTTTCTGTTCTCTGCCATGAGTATTGCCTTTATAGCTAAAATCATGTCGTCATTACAGTCAGTATTTGAGCTCTTAATTTTTTTAATAATAAAATAAATAGAGCAACTTAAATATTGTTTACAACTTAGCTTTTCACAATGATATTATTTGTAGAGCTCAGAATACAGGATAGATTATTCAAAGAACTTAAGACCTATAGCAAAAGTAGGATATTCTAGATTTATGTATATTTATCTGTTTTCTATTTCTTGCTTTTTTATATTTTTGAGGAAGCATTAAGTGTGGGAGCAACTTTTTTGATTGACCTGATTTTTCAAATAATAATTTTACTGTAGGACAAACTGTTTAATAGAGTTTTGATATATATGAGCCTAAGGAGCAGCAAGCACTTCAGTGAGCAATTTCTCTTGGTAAATATTCTTAACCCTGCCCCTGGAGGTAAAACAGTGTGTATTTTGCAGATGTGGTGAATCAGTGTCAGGCAGCTGACACACTGATCTTTGCTTCTACTACTAATAATAGCTGATAAATCTGCTTTGTTGCAAAGAAGTAAAAAACAATTCGTGCAGGATAAATGACAGGTTCATTTAAATATTTATTTGGGCAGCAAAAGCTACTGCTGTCACTGAAATTGAATCATGACAAACTAGGGTCCTATTTTGGCCAACATATTGGATGAGTACCACAGCTAAAGGTTACTTTCACAAGATTGAAATATTCAATCAATTTCACTATAAACTGAATCCCCCAAAGAGACATAGATGGTATCATAGTTGGAATCTCTTTCAGCCTCCAAATATTGTTATATCTTCTTTACTACCTAGCAAAAATACATCAACACCAAAGAACTGAATAGTATGGTTACAGAGAAAAGGTTTTCTATAAATACCCAGCTCACACAAACAGAACTGTTTAAAACAAAATGTTGATGCATCAATATGCAAATGATTAGATTACAATTATAAAAGCCATTGCAAAGCATTAAAGGCATAATTGGCAGAGTTCCTACCAGTTAAATCTAATCTCCTCTACATATCAGCTGAAGCTTGGCTTGTCTTGTTAGGTAAACAAAATGTGTCTTGACTGTCATTGCCATAAAATATTAATGCACTGGAAGTCTCTAAACCTGGCTAAGCATAAGGCCTATTATCACACTTAAGAGCAAAGCAATCTAATAAATCGCTGGCTGTATAAAAACTAAGTCAGCTGGCAGAGACAGTAATCTCCCTAAGGGATAGTAAGAGCCTAATCTTCAACTACAGCAGCTGCAGTTCCTGAGAAATTATGTTTCCATTGCTCAGTAGAAATACGATTGTGCTGAATTCCATTATTTAAACTCTAATGGAATCATTAGGAGTATCCATACATTACCAGAAATACAAAATGAACTAAGGAAACCATCTACAGCTTAGGCTTATTACAGTCATTATATTTTTTTATTATGCTTCATCTTTGTTGTTTCCAGTTAAGTCTAAACAAAAGCTGAATTGTATGCTCCTAATACACATTTTCTAACATCAAGCTGATGCATAAATAATATTCTGTGTTTACTGAGCACTGAGACGATGTCCTTACTTGAAAACAGCTTACTTGTTTGGCACTGGTATGAGGTCCTTGAGGCTGTATTTAACCATAAACACAGTATTGTCACATGTTTTGTAACAGAGCAGATAACATCATGATTATATCATTTTTATGATGTACTTAGGGAACATACTGTGTAATTCAAGAAGAACAAATCAGCAGAGAAGTACAAGATTCCACATACAAGAAGTCCTTAACAGACAAAATACTTTACTCAGAAATTCTCAGAGCTAAAATTTATTTGTTACCTCTGAGACAAATAGGAAATCAGTCTAAATGGAGTAGAACTACACCTAGAAGGCTTTGATTATCGGCTATCAGACAATATAATAAATTCATATTGTGTTTGCACAGTTTTCATTAAAATTTACTTTAAATGCATATTAGAAACTTAATGGATAAACAGGTAAGATACTTTAGAGTAAATGTTAGGAAAACAAAAGAATTTTTCCATGGCACTGGAGAATATAAATCTGGTTCTGCACAAAATCATGGAAGTGTTGAGTTTGAAAGGGAGGTAGATCCTCAAAGCACTGACAAATGTGTCAGGCTACTCACGGGTAGTGAAGTTTTTAATACCTTGAGGGACATATGCCACAACTACACTAGGCAATCTGTTTCAGTATTTTAACTCCATGGTGAATATTTTCCTCATACATAATCAGAATTCCTGTTTTCCAGCTTCTGACTTGTCCTACCACTGTGCTGCCAAGGCAAGTCTCCCTTCATTTTGCCTGTTTTTTCTTATTTGATAAGTACAAGCAGAAAGTTCTCACTTCAAACTAAAACTAAATAAATCTAAGATTCTCAGCCTTTCCCCATATACCACATACTCCAGTCCCTCAGTCATTCTGGGGGACACCAGCCAGACTCCTTCCAACACATCAATGGGTTTTTTTGTAGATGGGAGCAAAACACGGATGCAATGCTGCAGATAAAATCTCACAAGTTCTTAACATTGGAGAAAGTGTAGTCACTCAACCAGCTGGCTGCACTCTTGGTAATACACGTTCTATGTGTGCACAGCTCCAGCAGCTGAAGTCATCCAGGAACTGTCAAGTTTGGAAGCCCTGTAAGATGATGCATGGACTTCTACATTACCCGTAAGTGTTTATCTCATTAATAATGACATATACAACAAAAAGGGAAAGACAGGTGGGAGAACAGAAGCATGTGGATGTGCAGTGAACAATGTAAAATGATAAAAGCAGTATCCGTGTAGCTAAATATTCACTATTTTGCAGCACTGTTCTGTTACAGGGCAACATTAAACATGTCTCTTTTCCTCTCTCCCTAGTAGATACAGAAAAAAAAAGGGCCCACCCTTTACTTCCCACTCTCTTTTCCCTGTTCTTAGATCCATTCTAATATTTATCTTTTTTAAATTCCTGACCAGTTCATCAATTTCCTAACTTAAACTTAACCCCAAGTTTTCTGGAATGGCTCAGAGACTATAAAAATCTGCTACTTGTCTGCTTGTGGATGTCATTTCATATAACCACAAGAGAAGCTGATAAAGTTGGAGCTGTTTAGGTTCAAAATAAGATGCATATGAAAGCATATTTGGAACGGAAAACATACATCAAACAGCTCCTGTGCGGCATTCTTCATGAGAACAAAGAGGTATGAGAAGACAGTGAAAGGCAGCAAATTTTAAACTGATAAAAGGAAACAGTTATTTTACAAAACTCCACTGGTAGAAATTGTTGGAATAACATATCACTGGGAAAGAGATCCTAGCAGGAGGCTGAGATTAGGCACTACGGTAATATTAGCTATGAATGTCTACATTTAAAGACCCTTAGGTTAGAAAGTCTATTTTCTCTACTCTTAGAAAAAAAAGAAAAAAGAAAACAAGGAGATGCAAAGTTGTTTAGGCAACCTTAATTAGCTCCCTTGGGCATATGCGTTACGATACAATCTTCATGATTAACTACCCACAAGATTACTTGCTATTGCCTCAAATGCTGCTAATTTCTAGCTTTGAAGTGGTTGACTTTTGACCCCTAGTAGCGTTTCTAATTTGTTTCATTTCTTTTAAATTGAAAAATAGCAGGTTTTCAATATGGAAACCTGCATGAGCTTCAGGATGCTAGAATAGTAAATTCCTATGGAAAAGCTGCCTGTACCTGAATTAATGACACAACTAGCTGCACTGGGAGTTCCTCACACTACTAAATCAACTAGCAAAGGAGGAATAGAAGAGACCATACTTTCTGCCACCGAGTTTTGCAGAAATTTCTAACACTAGGTTTGGATTAAACCTCTGCTTCTAGAGGAAATGGCATAGCAGTGACCACTTCTTGCAGCTGTAGCAGCAGTACTCCCTGTTCCACCTCCGTGTATCAAGCACTGCCCGCCCTCCGTGTTCCGTTTCATGCATATAATTCTGCTTGTTCTAGCTGTTGTTAAATTTTGGATTACTTTCTCCCACTTCTAACTCCCTGCCCTTCTGCCAACTCTGTTTGTCCCTACAGAATAATAAAAATGTTGTTTTTTAGTCAAGATGTTTTCATCGACTCAAAACCAGGTTTCTCATACTGTAAAAGGAACACAAAGTGGCTCCCTAATCTTGGTAAAATGTGACAACCTTTGGTCTCCTAAAAGAGGAAGAGACCAAAGGCAGTATAACATAGGTGAGGCAGAATGATTTGTAATTGTATTATGGATCCATGAATATCTTTCTCTACTAAAGTGCACCAGCAAATCTTCATAACTATCTTATCAAGTCAGGCACACAATTTGCAAGTGATGTTCATTTATTCATGTAATTACCTAGATTGTTGAAAGTGTCAAGTTATTAAGCAAATGAAGAGTGACCTGGAAACAAATAGGACTTCGATGCATTCATCACTGAGCACTTTTACTAAGACTGAGATACACTAGGCTAGATCTTGTTCTTATTTGAAGAGACATAGTAAGCTTAGTGACTTGGCCAAATCAGCCCAGGAGGGAAAAATGAGAATGTGGTCCACAAAGTCAAGTCACTGAACTACCACTTAATTATTATGTTTGTTTAAAGTGATAGGAAAACAGTTGCATCTGCTCCCACAAGAAAACAAGAAGGAGAATTTATTCATATAACACTCCACTAAAGTGCTATTTGTGTGAGGTCAGCCAAATTGAATCAATTAGTCAGAGGCTGTGTCCTACTCTTCAGTATTTCCTTTCCATCAGTAGATAGAATCAACAGCATTTTATTCTCCAGGATATGAGGAAAATAATCCTAACACATCATGCTCACTCTCCATTCAAGAACTCTTTTAAAAACAGAACAAAATAGAGGTACAAAACTCATTAGTCTTCAGAGATTACACATAGTTGGGGAGTAGATCTTAATGACATAGCTGTTTTCTTTAGGAGTTACTTACTGATGTTCACATGTAGGAGTAACTTAGAATCATAGAATCACAGAATGACGTGGGTTGAAAGGAACCACAATGATCATCTGGTTTCAACCCCCTGCTACGTGCAGGGTCACCAACCACCAGACGAGGCTGCCCAGAGCCACATCCAGCCTGGCCTTGAATGCCTCCAGGGATGGGGCATCCACAACCTCCTTGGGCAACCTGTTCCAGTGTGTCACCACCCTCTGTCTGAAAAACTTCTTCCTAATATCCAACCTAAACCTCCCCTGTCCCAGTTACTGATGTTCACATAACTTAGGTGTGCTTAGTAAATAAAGGAACAGTAGTTATTATATTGGTACTCACCATACTGACTTGTTGATCATATTCTTGAGTTTGTTATAGCTCAGTGAAGACAATGTAAAACTGCCAAGTTTTTGAATTCTGGAATTTACTGTAGATAGCATAGTTCAGATCAAAAGAAATTTTGTACTGAATTATCCATCTAAAAAAGTTTCCTTAAAGACATATACAAACTGACTTTGCCCATTTTTGTTTTAGGCAAGTGACACCAAATTATCAAATATTCTTGTGGATTATGCTGTCAACAACTTTAACATGACCTTGCATGACCAACTAAAAGATTTAGATGTTACGGAATAGTTTATAATACTGACTCCTTTTTAAAAATCAGTGACTGGATTTAGAGGAGGTAGTCACAGCAGCTATTGCAATCATCAGTCTTCCTTCCAAGTGCTTTAGTTCCTCAAAAGTCTTTTCTCTTTTAGATGATTTTATTGATTTCATCTCACCCATATTAGATTTCCTGCAAAGATTCATCTGGTCCTGAAAGGTTATGTCAACAGTGCTAACCCAGAATACTACAAGTGCAATGATTTTCACTCAAATTCAGTACATACGTATATGTATACAATATACATTCTTATCTGCTTGTCCTCTGGGGATATGTGATCACCACATCTCTGTGATTCTTGTTGCACTGCTTCACCATGCTTCTTGTAAAAAACTGCTTCCTTATATCCAATCTAAATCTCCTCTCTTTTAGTTTGAAACCATTTCTCCTTGTTCTATCACTATAGGACCCTGCTTAAGAGTCTGTCCCCTTCATTCCTATAACTCCCTTCTAGATACTGAAGGGCTGCTCCCAGGTCTCCCCGGAGTCTTCTCTTCTCCAGTCTGAACAGCCCCAGCTTTCTCATCCTGTCCCTACAAGGGAGGTGTTCCATCCCGTGGATCATTTCTGTAGCACTCCTCTGGACACACTTCAACAAGTCCACATCTCTCCTGCCCTGACACTCCACATCTGGACACAGCTCTGTTAGTGACATCTTACCAGCACAGAATAGAAGGGCATGATATTTTCCCTGACCCTGCTGGCCATGCTTCTTTCAATGCAGCTCAGGATACAGCTGGCTTTCTGGGCTGCAAGGGCATACTTCTGGCTAACGATCAGTCTTCTATCCACCAGAACCCAGAAGTCCTTTTCAGCAGGGTTGATTTTAAAGTACAGCTCTTCCATAAATTTGACAGCCTGAGTTCTGCTACAGCATTTTCTTACAGGTGCCCCTAACCTTGACCTGAATGTTCAGGGTCAGCAGAACAATGGAGGGAAATCACGTCTATTCTGCATTTTTTACCTTGACTACTCAAAACTTTCTTCATGCTCTGGAAGAGAAATGCTGGAAGAGACGGAATTTTGAAATGAAACATCGAAGTACACCTACCTGATTTTATCTGTCTTTGTGTGTGTGTGTCCTCCATAAGAATCCAGTTTATTTACTTATTTCTACAAAAATTTCATTCTATTAAAAATGATCTCTCACTCCTTCTCTAAAATGGCTTACAAAAATACTCTGGATTTCAGTAGTATTTTCACATAATAATGCAATTGCTCACCAAGTCTTACTGTTTTCTACCTGCTGTTATACTGTCTATAAACCAGATGGATAGGTTCTGTCTGGGCTGTCCTCCAAGAAGTTATCAACTTTGCTTCTTCCTGACCAAGCACATCACCTTCAATTTTTAATCACTATCTGCAAACCCAGGGATATTAGGAGTCTTTCTAAGTCATGTCTTCTGATTGTATTTCTGCCAGTCCAATGACAAGGATGGAATCCTGTTTCTCAGTTATGTATTCTAGTACAGTCTTTGTGTCATATTATAGCTATAGGATGTGCACCTGTTTTTACATATAGATAGTTTTTAAGAATTTATAAAGACAGGACACTTATGGTTTTTAAATGTGCACAGAAGCCAATAAATTTATTTAAAGTGAAACACCATATATTTAAAGTGAGATAGAAAACAAATCAGCAGGTTTAGTCAGAAAAAAAAAAAAATTGACAGTTACATTTCATTGTTGAATGTTGACAGTCTAAATAAGACAGAGGTAGAGGTCCTTCACCAACAGGGTTTGGTTTCAGTTACAGAGATCTCAGCACATCCAGTTATTGGAAAAAAAAAACAAAAAAAAAACATAGGATATAAATGCCAGTATCTATAGGACATTACTTAACAAAAGAAGAATGAAAAGCCTGGCCTTGAATGCCTCCAGGGATGGGGCATCCACAACCTCCTTGGGCAACCTGTTCCACTGCATCACCACCCTCTGGGTGAAAAAATTCCTCCTAGTGTCTAACCTAAACTTCTCCCGTCTCAGTTTAAAACCATTCCCTATTCATTGGATCATTTCATTGCCCTATCACTATCCACCCTTGTAAACAGCCGTTCCCCCTCCTGTTTATACACTCCCTTCAAGTACTGGAAGGCCTCAGTGAGGTCTCCCCAGAGCCTTCTCTTCTCCAAGCTAAACAAGCCCAGTTCCCTCAGCCTTTCCTCATAGGAGAGGTGCTCCAGCCCTCTGATCATCTTAGTGGCCCTCCTCTGGACCCACTCCAAGAGCTCCACATCCTTCCTGTGCTGGGGGCCCCAGACCTGGATGCAGTACTGCAGATGGGGCCTCACAAGAGCCAAGTAGAGGGGCACAATCACCTCCCTCTCCCTTCTGGCCACCCCTTTTTTTATGCAGCCCAGAACACAGTTGGCCTTCTGGGCTGCACGTGCACACTGTTGGCTCATGTTCAGCTTCTCGTCTACCAGGACCCCCAAGTCCTTCTCCACAGGGTTGCTCTCAAGATTTTCCCCCAGTTTGTATAAATACCTCGGATTGCCCCAACCCAAGTGCAGCACCCTGCACTTGGCCTTTTTGAATCTTCGTAAGGTTTTCATGGGTCCACTTCTCCAGCCTGTCCATGTCCCTCTGGATGGCTTCCCTTCCTTCCAACTTATCAACTGCACTGCTGTCACGTAGTTCTTTTCTTTTGTCCATGATGTTATGATGTGGAATACCAATAGCGAAGTTACAAAACCATGACAGCTGCTCAGCTTGGTGTCATCTGCAAGCTTGCTGAGGGTGCACTCAATGCCATCACTTGTCATTGATAAAGATGTTGAAGAGCACCAGTCCCGAGACCTACCCCTGAGGGACACCACTTGTGATCGACCTCCACCCTGACACAGAACCACTGTTCACAACCCTTTGGCTGCGTCCATACAGCCAATTCCTAATGCAATCCATCCTATGATTCTATGATTTTAACTGGCAAGAAATTCCAAACTTCCCCTGTTATTTGGAAAACAATTTGTATCATAAGCATTTCTAAGAGCAGCCTACAGCTGACCTTGCAATGTTTTTAAACTGTTGTGCCCAATATCTCAATACAGGGGTACATTAACATTCATTATGAAAGCAGCACTGTTCAGTGTGACAGATTTCTGCATTCAGCCTCACAACATTGCATACAAATATAATTTTGACTACATGATATAAAGGGAAGCGTACAAAATCTTTTCGCTTAAGATTTGCCCCTTTCTAGCTCACTGTATGGTCTGAAGTGAATCACAACCACTTACAAGCAGAATAAATACACTGGCTTGACAATCTGTAGCATGTGTGTATTTGAAGATAAATGGACCTCAATGTACATTAAATTCTGAGGACGTATGCCTTTACAGAGTTACTTCTTTACTCTGCATTCATTAGCGGTGACTCCAAATCTCTGTGTATGCTGCCAATCATGTTGTTGCATTCCTGGTACAGCTCCGCAATCACAGCTGAATTATTATTACCTGAAAAATGGTTGTAAACCACTAGTGAATATTTGAGAAATCTGTATGAAGAACTGCCACATTAATCCACATACCAAAGCAAGTTCCAAATAATAGGTAGAATGAAATTGTACTTTAAGATACTGAAAACACAATATGACACTGAAATTATTTTTGAAGGAAGATAACAAATAGAAATAAATGATTAAAAGAAAATAAAAAAGAAGAAAATTTAAAAGTTATGCACACTGTCCTGCCACTTAGATCTTGCAAAGTTATCACTTACTGCTATAAACTTCTCATGACCAAGCACTCCCCTATCATCCCAAAACTATGGAAAATAAATAAAAAGAGTCTCCAAGGCACAGGCTAACACTAAGAAAAGACTCCAAGGACTGGATTTTAAAACTGAAATGGAAAATGTTTTCTTTTTGATACCATGGCAACTGAAAAAGGAAGAGTAATTTCTTGCTGCTCATCTCACATCCCATATTCACTGCACCTAGGTTGACTTGCTTCACATGGACATGGACAGCTGGTAATAAAGCCACACAAGATTGTAGACTTTTAACATTATTATGTGATTTTTAGCAATAATTTTAGGAGTCATTTATGTGTAGATCAATAGCTACACTCTCTAGGTGACAATAGCCTCACTCTGTAGGTGACAATGGAATACTCTGGAGTGGAGGATGCAGTGCAAGGCTAACTCTGCCTCTCATCCTTGATGGACACACTCAATCAATTCAAAGCCCACACGTATTACACATAACGTGAGCCTGTGCCACTTGGGAAGTAAAACACAGTGATTTCCAATAAGAATATTTCAGCGTACCTACATGTGTGTGCCTGGGAAGATGGGTTCTTTAATATTAAGCAGACATGTAAGTTTTCTATTATTATACATACATATATTATATGTATGCATATAATTATAAATTAATTATTAAACTTGAGATTGTGTATTTTCAAAAAATAACTTATTAAGTTAATACATTCACTGAGGAAGAATATCCAGAATATTTGTGCTGTACTGAAGTTTATAATTTTCAGCCTCTCAAAAAGCTCACAAAAAGTATAAAATAATTTGGTTTTGCTTTTTTTTTCTCATTTACATGACTTAAACGTGCAACTTCAAAGTGAAAATCAATTTACCTGTGCAGTGTTTTGAACCATAAGAGTGTTCTAAGTGAAACTGAATTAATGGTAAATTCAAGTTATGGTAAATAATTTCATGTATTTTGATACATTTGCTAAATGCAATCCTGTGAACAGTGAAAAAATATGCATCCTTGATTTCTATTTTGAAAAAAAGAACTTGAGAATAGGTTTCAAGATTTCCAAACTAAACGTATTTTTTTTATGTACTTGTGATTCCATTTTCAGTCAACAAGGAATTCAGGTGGAAAGCATATGATTCCAGTCAGACATTCAGCTCAAAGAATAATTTGATAATGTCTCCTTACTAGATTATTATAAGACCTATCTTACCTGGGAAAAATATCCTTCGCTTCACAATCCTGCCATCTTCATGTCGTTGCTTTTTTGCAGTACACACACTTGTGAGAAACCGTTTTCAAAGGTGAAACAAAGGAAGAACAAAATCAGATCAAAAATCACTGATGAGGATCTTGATAACTCGCAAAGAACTGTGACGACTTCTACAAAACTAGATCTTGATGAATTAGCTTCAATAAACAAGGCCAAGTATCCCACTACATTTGTGTTGCTATTTCTCTATTTTTTAATTTAAAAATATACAAATAAATACTTTTTTTAACTTACACATATTAATTATGTTATATGTTTTATATGTGGCCAAGGAGAGGCAAAAGTTTGGAGACCCATGCTGTAAGGGATTGAACAGTTTGCTGCCTCTTGGTGCCTGGCAAATATATCAGCAGTGGGAGAGGAGAAAGACTTCAGAAAGTATCTTCAGAAAGATCTGAGCAGTCTTAGCCAACAAGGCTACACAGGCACAGAATCAAGAGAGTTTATGTGGGCTGAAAAGGGGAAGGACAGTTTCTCAAGACCTGCAATGTGAAAGAATGAAATAAGCAAGGAAATGCAAAGAGCATGAACTGGCAGATTGTTATATTTGAAAATATACTGGAGCCATGGATGTTAAGTGCTTGAACCTAGAAAACTATTTTACAGCTTGTCAGAAGACAGACCAAGCTGACAGACTGTTGTAAACCAATGGAATAAAAGGTTTGTACACTGCACAGTGAAAAATAAAAAAGTGAGAGGCTAGCTGAGGAAGCACAGGTGCAAACAATTTACCTGTGCTTCCTGTGTGATTGAAAGCTGGGTCTCTGGGCTCATTTAAGGGCTGGCCTCTCAAGGAAGAATGTCTCATCTTACTTCCTGGGAAGGAGCGTTCCATGGCCAGAGACCTGCAGCACCAGCTGGGAGAGCCAACTTTTTCCTATATGTGATGATGGATATCCCCAATAATACTTAGCCTGGCATCGCAAAGAACTCCTCAGAAATAGTTTTGCTGCTTCCTATAACAAAAAATTGCCATCACAGGCAGGACTCCAGGGAAAGTATCTGGAATCCTGAACTGAAAATGACTTTCTTGAAAAACATCCTGTGATGGTTTGGATGGGGGAAATCCAATTCCCTCAAAGGGGAATTACCCAGATATTTACAGCTGGGATGAGAGCTCTGATTTTACAGCAAGCTCCCTCTAACCAATATGGTATACTGATAGCCCTTCTAAACCATTTGTTTACAGCAGATGCAGCAATCCAGCAAGTAGCACAAAGAGTGATTGATTTAGGAGAAAAAGAATGCCTGTGAACTAGGCAAAATTTGTGCTTTATAGAATCCAGATAGCTTCACCCTTGCAAACCAGACTGAAGGGCTCCACAATCAGGGCTGGCAAGAGTATCTCGACAGCAAATGTGGAATAACCTAATAAAAGCAGGGGTTTGATATAACAAAGTCCATAACCAAATATTTTACTGTATCTATGGTGACAACATAATAACAATTAATATTTGAGTCCTCCCAATGAGAGAGTATAAGAAGAATAGAAAGACCCCTCACCCAACCACAGAATTTGGAGGATTTCCAGACCATATCATGTGAAGGCAACCACCCCAGGCAGCCTAGTTGTCTGCTGCTGGGTCTCCTGCAGAATAAGATCTAGGCTTAGCGACACTAATGGCATAAAGAAAGGGCTGAGATCCTCCAAGAATCACAGCCTCCATGGGGGATCAGAGGCCATACATAGAGCTTACAATATACTGGTCCTTGAACAATGCACAACAGGTCATGTCTCTGGTCAACATGGGAGATTAAACATCCATAGTTTATGGTAATCCATTGTATTTCCCAGGCACGCCTGCCTTTATAGGGGGGATAGGGGGAAAAAATCTGTACTATTTGAATAAATTCAAGATTTTCAATTTCCACTGGCACCACAAGACTCTTCAGACCTCAACATCTCATAACTGATGCTGCTGCAGCTGCAACACTGCATCAGAATGTTTCTTTCCACCAATGCAATGGAACGTTTACTGCAGATGAAAAGGAATGAAAAAAGTTCCACAAGTCTCATTACAAAGAAAACCCACAAATAAACCTCAACACACTGGGGCCACGAAATATGGTTTTAATAGCAGAGTTCACCTCTGAATAATCATCCACAAAACTATCTGAATAAAATCTTCACTGCTACGAAAATGCTAACATTGAAGCTGAGCTCTACACACGTTCCCAGAAAATGTCACTTTCCACCCTCATATTTTGCAGCCAGTACAAGCCAATACTTTCTCATTAGTCATCATGTGTTGCACAGTACCAGAAGTGGCTTTACAGAGTATAAATCTGATCCAAGGAAACGTCAGTCAGTGTACTCTTTCTTTTCTGACTCCTGACGCTTTTGGCAAGTCGTCTTCTTGTGCTACTCTCCAAATTTCTGCAAAAGCTATCCAGAAGTGTACATGATGGCCTGTAAAGCTGGCATAAAACAGTGATGGCTTTACAAGGTACTCTGCTTCTGGAGGCCAGAACGGTGCTGTATCATCATTCTATCTTTCAGCAGAAACTGAAATTCTGGTATCAGACCTCTGGGAAGCAGATCACTGGGGCAAGAATTTGCACATTTCATCCAGATCAAAGAACATCTCTCTGCTTCTGGATGACTGCTCCAAGAAAGCCGGGGATGCCTTTAGGATAGAAGTCTTGTAATGGACATAAGAAACAGTGAGACAATCTTGCTGGTATATTTACATGGGCTGCTGCATGAAAGCAATGTAGATTGCAGTTATATACACCTGGGTGAACAAACCTCTCAGATGCCATCTCATCTACAGAAATATGCCACAAATCACAGCAAAATAAGATCCACATGTAAATAAAATTTTGGTTATATATTGAGAAAAAAAAATAAAATCCAAAAAGATCAAAAAGATTTTATCTTGACGCAGGCACAGTATTACGCAGAAGTTCTTATTTTTCAAACTGAAAGGGTCATTTTTTAAATGTAAGAAATAATAAGAGCAATACAGCTCTTCTTGAGAACGAGGCATTTCCCACAATGCATGGGAAACAGCAGAACTATGGTTTTTGCTATTTTTTATACCTGGTACACTTGACAAGAGCAGCAAGTTCTTATTAATCATAACATGGTCTTGTCAAGTTTGTTATTGCAAATAATATAAAGTTTGTTTGCTTGATATGCTCCATACTACTCTTTGATTAGCGTATTAGGTGGAATTTCAGAGCAGTTTTAATTCAGTTACTCAATCATTCTATCATTAATGTACCACAGATAAAATGTACCACTGACAGGAAACCTGAGTGACATAACTAACAAGGATGCTTCTGTATTCATCAGTAGCCAGAATCTTTACAAAAACAAAAAAGAGCCATTTAGAAAGAGATTTCTACTAGTTTCTGCCTTAGTTGCTGATATTTCTTGTTAAAGCACCTCCTGCATGTCTTTTTCCTTCCTTTTTCCTCCTTAACAAGGTTCTCCTGGTGCTATTAACACTCCACTCAGCAGCAGAAGTGTTTTTTTTTTCTTCTTGGCATAAGAGAATGATATTATAAATTGTCTGCCTGACACTTAGTACTAGGGACTTCAAATGGACAAGCATTATGAGTTTGCAAGACATAGACTGTATACACTTTAGAGTGAATAGCAATCTCCATTCTCCCCCATTAAGCATGAAGATAGAAGAAAAACAGAAATCTCTTTTCCCTTCTGTGGTAAAGAAAGTTGAGAAAGAAAAAAAAGAAAAGATTCTAGTTTAGATTTCAAAGAGGCTAAATAAAATGGAGTGGATGCTGAGCTTAAGCTTCTGTCAGGCTTTCAGTCAACAAGACTCATGCAGCTGACCTGGAGTGCAATACAGAAATCCTTCAGAATATTCTCTTCTGAGATTTAGTCACTGTGGATAGCATCTACATCTAGAATACCACAACAGAAGGCTATTTTGCCTCTAGCATGACACTCTGTCAGGGCCTTTACATTGGTTTTGGAAGCTAAGCTTGTTTCTGTGCGTTGTATTACACCACGTCACGAGCAAGTGGAACTCCCTGGCTTGCAGCTGTACTCCACAGGCAGCTCTGTGCTCCACTGTGTTACATAAAGCATCTAGAAAATATCACCTGGGTTTAGAGGTATTTTGAAGTAAAAAGCCCTCTTCCAATTCAGTGGAAACTGACCAAAGTTTTCCAGAGAGAAAAATGGTCCCTTGGAGTTAAACTGTTCCTCAGAATGGGGAACTTTCCACTGCACATACAGAAGCCACTTGATTTGTGTGGAAAAAAGGATAAGGGAGCTTTTTTCCCTTGTGTTGTTTGATGTGATATCTTTTCTGTGTTTTTTGATTGTTGCTTTTTTTTTTTTTTTTTTTTTTTTTAAACACTGACTATTTTTAATGCAAGAGGACTTGGGAAAATTACTTCTTTCTTGTCTTTCCTCCGGGGAGGAATATTTGAGCAATGACCTATAAATTGTTAACACTCAACTCTCTCTAATCTCTGCTTATCTCATCTTCTAACAGTCTGCTAAAAAATGCTGAATTTAACATATTTTGGTTGCTATCAAATTGAGAAACAACACTCTTCTGGTTACTAGCTAAAATAGTGGAAATCTGTGTTAAGGTGACTATTAAGCCATTTGTAGTAAAAGGATATTGTGTAGTGTAACTGCTATGAATTGCTATTATGTCATTTTCAAGTTTCTCTCTCTACTCTGCTATTTCCATTAACTGGCTTTTTTTTTTTTCATCTTGGGCTCTGAGCAACATCTTTCTGTTCTTGTTTTGTGTTTATTTGTTTTACAGTCATAACAAATTATTCTACCCCAGACGTAGAGCTAAGCACTCTCAGAATAACTGAATCATTTAGTAGTGCTTGGCTTCGTGTGTTTGTCAGCTGCAAATGGCATTTAGCACAGGCATTATCTCAGTTGTGGTAATTACTGTACTGACATGAGCTCTCATGGACAGCACAGATTGTTTTCAGCAGATGTAACCAAGCAACTGTGCCTTCTCTAGGATAGCTTATCTAGCTCTCAGAGTGTGACAATATTCTGATACATACACACATCCTTATATACATAGGGACACACACACAAAACACATCAGTGCCAATTTTCAGTCAATATCTGCTCTTCCTTGTTTCTGAGGCCATTCATCTACTCAATGCAAAGACAGTACATTATGTCTCCATTGTAGGCTGCTTCCATTTTAAATACTAGCTGTGCATCTTACTATACATGAAGGTCATTGTTATTGTAATGTATCTCAGTGATATACCAAATGTTATTTTAATGATGTAATTAATATGCTTGGATTTACCATCTGATAATCTTAGGCACCACTCGTGTTAGCACGTGATACCACTAATTTCAGAGATACTTGGAAACAGCAGTTTTTGTTAAGCAAGTTGGCAGAGAAAGAAAAGGGATTATTAATGTGAGTCACATTCACTCACAACACTTTGAAAACATTTGTGTCAGATGTGTTTATCTGACATAACAATTCAGAATGATGTCTCTGAAGTTTGTACAATAAGCATTATTTGTACATAGCCTCATATGGATTTATTATTATTATTATCATCATCATTATTATTGTTACAAACTATAAAAAAGAAAAAAGGTAACATTTAGCCAAAACAGATCAATTCTTCTAGATTCTGAATTCACCAATTACTTGAGCATTTGGAGGGATGGGCTCCACAAGCCTCTAGGTTAGGGTGTGGGAGAGGTTTCTGTCCCACTGTAACAGTGGAACAAGTCTGAGACCTCATGAAATTGAATGTATATAGTCCATGGGGCTGGATGATATCCATCCTAGGAAATGCACATTCCAGTCCACACTGATACTAAATACAGTTATACTACCAACTCTTCTGATTGACTGGTAATTTTGTGCTTAATGCATCTCAAAATGCAGTTTACCCTCTTGGCTTCCAGGACATTCTGTTGACTTATGCTTAGCCTGCTGTTGACCAGTGCTCCCAGATCTCCTTCTACTGAGCTGCTTTCCAGCCATTCATCTCCCAGTCCATATATGCGTCTAGCATTACTCTGTCCAAGTGCAGCACCCAGCACTTCCTCTTTTTGAATTTCATGCCATTGATGACTACCCAGTTCTCTAATCTAATCAGATTCCTCTTCGAGGCTTCTTGGCTCCTAAGGAAGACAACAGCATCTCCCAGTTTATTAGCATCAGCTGGCTTACTGAGGTTGCATTCCACTCCTCCATCCTGGTCACTGAGAAAAATGTTGAACAGAACAAGCAATAAAGTTGAGCCCTGGGGAACACAACTAGTGGCGCATCACAAGCCAGAAGGACAAGGATGGTGCCAAAGGCCTTACTAAAATCCAGACAGATTATGTCCACTGTCTACCCTTCAACCACCAAGTATGTGCCTTTATAGCAAAGGATAATGAAATTACTGAGACAGGGTTTTTCCTTCATGAACTCATGTTGCCTATGGCTGATAACAGTTTTTTTTTGTTTTGTTTTGTTTTTCTTTAGATGCCTTTCAATAGCACTCAGTATAATCTTCTCTGTAATTTTTCTAAGGGCTGAGATTATACTGACAGATCTATTGTTTTCTAGGTCTTCTCTCATGCACATGTATGTAGCATCAGCAATCTTCCCTTCAGCAGTGACCTACCAAGATCCCTAAGAACTCTGCTAAATTGCTGAGAGGTGTCCAGCTATAACATTCACAAACTCCTTCCATTCTTTTTGATGAATCCCATCAGGAGCCACAGACTCACAAACATTCAACTGATATAACCGATCCCTTGAAAATTGACTGTCTCTCATGGACTTAAATTCCTAGATCAGATTCTCACTGGACCTTTTTAAACACCTCCCTAAGAAATTTAAATCGTGCTTTCTTAATGTTGAGGGTGGAAACTCTGCAGACCTTTTTTCTCATTACACCAAATGTTATGAATTCAGCTATCTCATGATCACTGTGGCAAGATATCCATTTACTGTCATCTCTCCCACAAGACTTCCCTACTCTCAAACAATAAATCAGATTGGGCACCTTTCCTAGTTGGCTCACTCAACACTTGTGACAGGAAGTAACCTTCAGCATAACTTAGGAATTTCGCAGACTTACCTATCATGGTAGTATGATATTACCATGTTTATGTCTGGGAAGTTAAAATCTCCCACAAGGACAAGGGCTACTGTTCCAGAGTTTTCCCCTAATTGCCTATAAAATATCTGTCATCCAGTGTGGACTGTAGATAGCCACAACATCTGCTTTGTCCTTAATCCTTACTTAGAGGCTCTCTCATCATCCTTCTAAAGGTTGTACAATCACTGTACAAAACCTCTGAAACATCTCTGCCTTGGCTGCTCTAGCATCCCTCCTGAGCAACTGATATCTCTCAATTCCAACAATCCAGTTGAGGGACTCATCCCACAAAGCCTCACTAATACTAATGGTATCATAACACAGGCAGAAGACTGAAGTTTTCATTTCATCCCATTTGTTCCTCATATCTGTGCTTTCACATACAAGAATTCCAGAAGTAATTCTAGCACTCACATTTAAAGGAAGATTATAAACAGGAGAGAAATCAACTTTTTATGTGAGTGATAAGACTAGGGGGGAATGGTTTTAAAATAAGGGAGGGAAGATTTAGATTAGATGTCAGGTGGAAGTTTTTCACCAGAAGGGTGGTGAGGTGCTGGAACAGGTTGCTCAGTGAGGCTGTGAATGACCTGTCCCTGGAAGTATTCAAGACCAGGTTGGGTGGGGCCCTGCAAAACCTGATGATACTTGATCTAGTGGTTGACAACCCTGCCTGCAGCAGGGTGGATGGAACATGATGATCCTTGAAGCTCCTTCTAACCCAAACCATTCTATTAGTCTATGATTCTATGATACATTGTCCCCTACAGTTGTGAAGATGCTCCCAATTAACCTCGCCATCTTCAGATGTTACTATATTTTCCCTTGGCTTAGCCTCAGTAGGTTACTCCCTTTGACCTGTTAATCATAGTTTAAAGCCCTCTCATTCAATCTTGACAGGTTACAAGCTAAGAATTTTTTTTGCATCACACTTACAGGAGATAGGCAAAACTGTCCTTTTCAGCTCTTTCCTGTGATTGGTGCTTTGCCTTTGGACTGGCGCCAATTGACACATTCTCGTGATGTTAATAACTTGAGACCAAGTCCTTGGAACAAGAGGTTCTTTGAGTGAAGCATCTGCAGTGCTGAATAAAAAATATTTCAATTATTAAATTTCATTAATAAAACTCTCCAAGTCGCATTTTAGTATCCTTGCTTTCTTCCAGCACCCCCACTCATATCTCCATTAGCAAAAAGTATTTATCCAAAGGGTCTAAATCTTATGAGAAGCCAAATCTCTGAAACTCTGACTAAAATCAGTATAACTGGCAAGGTTTTGAAATTCAGAGTGTAGAACAAGACAAAGACTAGGTAGGCAGGATGGTAGATATGTGTCTTTACCTTAGCTCAACCAACAAGCCTCCAACACACTGCAGTACTACACATACACACTGACATTAAGAGACCACCCTGATAGTGTGAAGGACCACACTTCAACCTGCAAACTCATTATAATCAAGATTTTTAAAGACTTATGTAAGTAACTACTAAATCAAAACATATTTCTGCAGTCACCATCTGAAATAGTCTGGCAAACATTCAGCTGTATAAATTTGTAGTTACACAATTGCCTTAAATTGGCAAACCATTCTAGAAGGCAGTTCTTGAGTCAAAAAAACAGTGCTGCGCTTCCCCTAGCCACAGAAAAACAGAAATTTTGTGTTAAAAAAAAAAAAAATATATATATATATATATAGACTACTTAGTCTTTTATTATGAGAAACAAATCATTTTCTATGCTACACTACACAGATAAGGAGTTGCTGAAGTACCATATAAATAAAGCATTCCAAATAACAAAAAACAGTGAGTTGTCAAACACACGGACAACAGAATTTTAAACTCTCTTCAACTTGCTAAAAATAGTCAGCATTTCAGAAACACATAACAAACATGTTTGAGTCTTCGATATAAAGTAGGTATTTTCCTTCTTGCGCATATTTTATATTGTTTATACAAGCGCTTTACAACAGTAGGTAAAGATAATAACATTCTAAATATTTTTCCAACAGGAATTAAGGATTAACAAGAAGAATACTTCTACAGTGATGAGATTTGAAATTGTAGCTTTTGAATATTTTCAGTATTTTTAGAAATGGCACAAAGATAAATGTTTTACAGTGACTTTTCCCCAGGAAAACAATGTATACTACATTTCTAATATTAAAAAATAACTAGTACAATAGCTACCATTCTTTCTTTCAGGATATATTATTTTTTGTTACAGAACTAGAAAACAAAGACACTTAATTAAAAGCCTAGGCTTTAAGTGATTATTTGTTTATTTTTCTCTCTGAAGTCCTTTCCTTTACTCCTACAGTCATTTCTCATAGAGGAAAAGTGTTGATGATGGCTTAATCTTCCTTTCAAAGAGACAGAGCTGCTGAAGCAGCCTAGTTAGGAACCACATTTTTTCTCCTTGCTCTCTCCTTTGCCTCAGGAGGAAAACAGTCTACTTTTGTCAACACATATGTAGGCTAGCAGTTGATTATTCCCTTTTATCGCTCATCCTTAACTGCTAACTCAGCAGTGCTGTGAGATGTCCAAGTGGGCAAAGAGGAAAAATATATTTTATTCAGAGCATTTTACTCCAGCATTAGGTAGTAAATTCACTTGGGGAGCAATCTTCCCTCTCCAAGGTGAAAATCAATGGCTGTCTTGCTACTGGTTTCACTAAGAACTTCACTAAGACTGGATATTTCATGCCTTGGGAAAGTCTGGATATATCCTCTTAATAATATACAAATCCCTGAGATCACAATATTCTCACAGATATGCAAAGTGCCAGTGAGATTCTCAATATGCACTAAAACCAGATTCGGTTTTTAATTTATTTCTGCATATGCAATGAGAAAAACAGCCTAATGGAAATATTCTTTGTCTATATATCCTGCTTCTCTATTTTCCTTTCTTGCCAAGGGCTTCAATGCGCTTCAGAATCACAGTGCCCCTTTTGTTGTAAAAAAGGACATAAGAATTCAGCATGATAAAATTTTGGAGAACTTACATGTCTGAAAATGCGAATCAGGGAAAATTTTATAGGTGGACAATTTTAATAGAAAATAAAAAATATATTTTCTTTTTTAGAAAAAAATATATTTTAAAAGCTACTTAATTTCTTCTAAATTTTGAGGTTTTAAAAATAACATTATTTAACACCGAGGCAATTGAAATTGATAGAGCAAGTAAGATAATGTAGCGAAAGTAACACTGACATATTAACACTAGCACTAAATTTTTGCATTTGTACACAAGGATCTGGAGAGGAAGGAAGCAGAGGACAGATGAGCAACACAGTAAACACATGGGTCTGTTCTGAATGAATTTTCATTAGATCCCATTGTAATATGAAGATTCATTTTGTTTTATCTCTTTCAATGGAAGTAATCAGAAGTTAAAAAGTAGTCTGTACAACAATCTATTGGTGGGGTCTATTAAAAAAATTACCCTGCCCACTGAAAATCATTTTGCTTGGAATCAGCACTGGTACTATTAATTTCTACCTTTTAAATACACACTTTAGCTAACACATGACCCATACTGTGTAACAGAAGTTACACCCCAGGGACTAGAGATTAACAGCATGTGCTACGAGTGGTTTATCTTACAATAGCTATGAAATAAAAGCTGATGGAAATGAGCCACTGGTAAATTACTTTGCCAGCAAAGTCAACAATAAATTTATCACTATGGAAAAAGCTCACTTCTTCTGTCTTGATTTCTTTTCCTAAGATTGTTTTCATAGAAGAATCCAATAGCAGATTGTTTGGGGGAGCATAAAAACAGAAAAGCAATATGTAACCATCAAACCTACCGTTTTCATTTTTTGTTTCAGCTTATATGAATAGATTTAACCAGCTAAATCCCTGTGTCACAGTTAATTAAAACACAATTGGGGCATAAAGAGCAACATTCAAATGAAATGAAGATTATTTTCATGATCAACTCATCAGTCAGCATTTCCTTCTCATTAAAAGAACATTAATGCAACTGCTATGTCCATGTATGTTTGGACTGCTAGGGAAGGAAAAAATAATCTCATAGCAAGGTATGTTGGAGATTTGGTATTGCTGTTTTTAATCCCTGGTGAATGAAAAAGATTATACTGAACAAATTATATTTCTCTCTATAGCCTTTCTACTGAGCAATAAAATTTATTTCAATTTGAAATAAAAGATTAATGTCAAACAACACATTGTCAATAGGCACATAGAAGGTGTGTGAGCCTATTATCACTGAGATGATCAGGGACAACCTGCAGTGTACCATCTTATTTTGCAGTAGTATGGGGAGGTTTTTGCCCTCACAACAACCCTCCCCATCACAAAGAAACTTACATCACAGGCAGGATAAACTTAATCAGTTCTTATTTCTCCAAAGATAAAGCATGCTGAACTCTCCCTGTATAACTGCATCTTCTTAAAAGGAGTATCTGAGAGAACAGTGGAGAGGAATAAAGAGAGGCATCAAAAAGGGGGAAATACATCAGTCAAATATATGTTTTGCCTACAGTTATTTATACTTTTTCCCTCTGTATTGAGAATTTTTCCCTTTTTATGCCCTGGTCTTTGTTTAATTTCAAGAAAATCATTATTTATCTTCGGTCTTGTTCCAATTTTCAGAGCAAATCTGATATTTTTAAGTATTGCTTGGCTGTTATTGTAATATAAGGCAGTCACTACTGAGAAAGAGGTCTGACTGTTTTACTTGACACTTTATTGTCTCTATACCAAGTATACTTTATTCAAGTATATATTGACTATCAACTATTTTCAAGTATACTTTAATTACGTTTCTTTTTTGTGTCTCCTCTGACTGTTATTTGATATGACTATGCACCCGAATTCAAGCAAATCTGTCTAAAGATACTTAGAAAAATCTCGAACTAGGAACAGTGTAGGCTTTTTCCCCACGATTCCAACGATGTATACAGAGGGATCTGAACCTCTGCAATAGGGGAGTGAGATGAGTGTTGCAAATGGAAAGTCAGATTTCAGCACCAGTGACTCCAGTCTGCAGTAATGAGGATGTGTGTATGTGATAAACAAAGAGATAGATTAATGTCTGAATGATGAAACAAAAGTGATGAGCAAGCATGCATTTGCCTAAGTACTACAATCTTCGATATAAAAAAGAGACACCAAATATTGTCATAAACCATTAATAACCAAAAAAAATACCTCATTCATCTTCCAAAGAAATAGGATGATTAAAAAGAGGAGGGTGAGAGCAGTAAGATAGTTAAAAAAAAAAAAACAGTTTTTTTTTTAGTAATATTTGGCCCTATTAAAACATGCAACACTGAAATATTTCTGTTGCCTGTTCATCATTTGTTCTGCTTGCATACTTCTGAACATCAATTAATTTCAGAAATGTTGTGGTGACATAGGTAAGCAAAACAGCACCCGGAGTCATGATGATTTTATTCTCTACAGGCAAGGTAGAGCAAATTTTCTCAAATCACTTCTTAGATAGTGCCTTTCCAAACCAGTGGGACAAATGTATTTCTATTAAACCCAATAGCAACAGCTTTTCTAAGTGGCTGAGTAAAACAATCTAACCTGGAGAATTTCTGTAAACTCAGACAAACTGCATTTAATAGCATTAAATTAAATAAACTTTAAAATGTATGAAATAGTGAATGATAAAAAGTAGTCAGTCACCTTTCATCACACTGAGGTGAGCTGGGTACACAGCATGATAATTTTTTTCAGTGAAGGTGGAAAAATAAGCACATATCTTAATACATTGCCTTTCATTTGAAAGTTACATGTAGGTTTTGCTATTTCAAAGAATGTTTTAGAAATATAACAGTGATGGTTTCACAAGTTCTCTCGGTGCAACAAAGCCGAAGTATCAATTAGGTTAATGTCAAAATATATAGAAGTGAAGAAATGGAGTCAAATTAATTCATCCTCCTAAACAGGGTTCTTCTAGAGAGAAGAATAATCTGCAGCTAATAAAACCAGACTTATACTCCAGACGGAAAACCATTCAAAGAAGACCAGCTCCTGCACCTCCACTTCCTTCTGAGGAAGCTGAAGGCCACCATGAGGCCTCCTCTTAGTCTCCTCTTCCCTGGACTGAATCAATCAAGGAACCTCAGCCACTGTTCATTCATTTTGCCCTCTAGGCCCTTCACTATCTTCGTAGCTCTCCTTTGACCACTCTCTAAGAGTTTCACATCCTTCTTATATTGTTGTGCCAAAAGCTGCATACGGTACTTGAGGTGGGCCTGCACTTGCACAGAGCAAACCAGGACAATCCTTTCCTCCACCCAGCTAGCGCTGCTGGACCTGATGCCCCCCAAGGTATTGTTGGCCTTTTTGGCTGGCAGGGCACACTGCTGGCTTAGATTCAACTTTTCATCAACCAAATCTCTCAGATTCCTTTCCACGGAGCTGCTCTCCAGCCTCTCTTCTCCTAGTCTGTATGTATAGCCAGGGCTGTATGCAGAATTCCAGACATGCTCTTCTTAAACTTCATGTAGTTAGACATTGCCTGGTCCTCCAGTCTTTCAAGATCTCTCCACAAGGACTCTCTACCTTCTAGGAAGTCAGCAGCTCCTCCTAATTTAATGTTATCTGAAAATTTACTTAGTTTGCGTTCAATTCCTGTGTCCAGATGACTTATAAAAACATTAAAAAGAACTGACCCTGAAATGGAGGCCTAGGGAGTTTCACTCATGAATGGCCACCAGACTGATATAACCCCATTTACTACAGCCAGTCAGCCAATTGTTCACCCTCATGCTGTTTATTTGTCTAGCTGATTTTGTCTGGAAGGAAACTGTAAGAAAGAGTAGTAAAATCTTTGCTGAGATCCACAGAGATTACATCAGAGATTACATTTTCCTTAGTACACTAAGTGAGCACTCTAATATAGACAAAAATCTCATTGTCTATTTGAGAAAAATATTAGATAAAATAATGTTACTATTGTTCTAAAATGACTTATATAGAAGAAACACTGCAACTATAGCAAATTTCACAGAGTGGTCTTTCTGTTTTTCTGAAGAAGCAGAAAGAAAAGTCTGTACGTTTGAAAGTTTTTATAAAAGATATCACCTGCTCCTTGCGGTACCTGTCTATGTTCACATCACTTAAAGCAACTTAGTCTCATCCCATTTGTCTTTTATTTATCTATTTATTTATTGTTTAAAATTACTTTGACAAGTAAAACAGCAACTGGATTAATAGACTTAAGTTTGTTATATACACCTGTGCATATGACACATGGCAGAAGAAGTTTGTCAGCATACATCCTCTTGGAAAAAAAAAAATATTTTTGGCATTTATTCTTTTCCCAAGGGGCTCAGCATAGATTCAAACCAACAATACTTCCCAGCCTTCCACCAAGAACACCTTAACACTCATAACATAGCCAACTCATTTCTGTATGACTATCAAGCACAAGAAAAAAAAATGGGGATGTGGCATTCTTTTCGGGTTGTCAAACTACATATTGCTCATGATAAAGTGAGATCTTACTCTTTAAAGAACATGACAGAGATGAAGCTGAGAGAGTATTTTCCATGGCCACAAAAGTACAGCTATTCATACAACAGCAAATATAGCAATTAATCAAACTGTGGGGAAAGAAAAGCTGTTTTTGCTTAACAGTGAGATGTTATGGCTCCAAAGAGGTCCAAAGAGGCACCATCAAGCTCTAATACAAGATAAATTCCTGCTTGCAGAATAGAAGAGCTGCATTTTTCAGTAGCATCAGGAGATCATAGAATCATAGAATGGCCTGGGTTGAAAAGGACCACAGTGATCATCTAGTTTCATTTCCCTTCTATGTGCAGGATCGCCAACCAGCAGACCAGGCTGCCCAGAGCCACATCCAGCCTGGCCTTGAATGTCTCCAGGGAATGGGGATCCACAACCTCCTTGGGCAACCTGCTCCACTGCATCACCACCCTCTAGGTGAAAGGCTTCCTCCTGATGTCTAACCTAAACTTCTCCCGTCTCAGTTTAAAACCATTCCCCCTTGTTCTATCACTATCCACCCTCGTAAACAGTCGTTTCCCCTCCTGTTTATACGCTCCCTTCAAGTACTGGAAGGCCTCAGTGAGGTCTCCCCAGAGCCTTCTCTTCTCCAAGCTAAACAAGTCCAGTTCCCTCAGCCTTTCTTATAGAAGAGGTGCTCCAGCTCTCTGATCATCTTAGTGGCTCAGAGATGTACTGGTATAAATGTATTCTACGGTTTGAGTGATAGCCAGAGTGGTAGGTTTACTATGAGTGCCATAGCATAATAGGTAAAAACAAGAATAGAAGGAAAACAGAGAGGGGTTAAACAAGTAGTAAGCAGGAGTGGAACATCTGCTAAGGGAATTGGAATTGTTGGATAGGCTTTGAACCCTGGAGTACTCAACCAACGAGGGAAAAGAAGGAAATTCATGCCAGGAAGTAGAAAATACAAATGGTTGTATCTCTCTGATATGCTGTGCCTTTTCTCAAGGTTGCTTGATATTGCAAAAGCATGAAAAGATTTTGTGTCATAGCAAATTCCATGTGAGCCTGGAATATTGTACAAGAGTATTTCTCACAATATAGACATACAATTCAAAGTGCTATTGAGATTATAATATGTATCCTAATATACCACATCACAGTAATTGATTATTTTAGTGTGCAAGAACGTTAATGTAATCTCATTTTGAAGGCAAAAACATTTTACTTGTGTAAGTGTTTAAGATATGTTCTCAATATTTCCATTAAATAAACTTAATGAGGTAACTTGTTAAAAAAAACATATCTGACTCCTATAAGCTAGTGCTTTGCAGTGCTGCCCTTAAATTCATTGGCGTATTATTGATCCAAATTAAGCGTTCATTCATTCATGTGTGCAGCTATAAAGTGAAACTACAACCTTCTGTTCAGTTCTAAGAGTTACTTCCAAGATCGTTCAATTTGCTACAAGATATCTCAGTCACTGGAAAGTCTGCGATTTCAGTGTACAGTTTCACTGGGTATTTTTTTACCCAACCCATGCTGCAAAACTCTTGGAGGTTGTTCAGTCAGATTAAAAATACAAAAGACCTGCTAAAGCAATCTGTTTTCACTCCTAGGCTAGACCCATTCAATCAGCCATGGACTACATTCCTGCCCTGTGACAAATACAATGGATGAGATGCAGTCTAACATGTATTTTTCCTTCCTCATATTTTCAGTGCTAAGCAAGACAAGTAATCTATTCCCTCTGCCATTTACTTCCCACTTATGCCACTCTCAACCCCCACAGGAAGAGAAAATACACATACGAATAAAAAAGAGCATGTTCCATTTCCCACTTGGTTATAGTGGTGGCATGGGGATAGGCTAATCACTCTCACTACTTGATAATGACTCTCTGTGCCTGGTTTCTAGTCTGCACTCCAGCTGCAAAAACAAGCATTACAGTAAAAACAGCAAACACCAATATGCAGCAGGTCATGGAAACCTGTAGATGTAAGTTGGTGGACTTTACAAGACATACAAGACTCAAAGTTTAATGCACTGATGTGTATAATAGTTGATGTAGTGTTGATGCAGGTCTACTATTTACAAAGTGTCAGGCAGACAGTGAAGTAGCCTGGTGACTTAAAAAATGCCTGATACTTAGATGAGCCATTTGACCATGTCACTTCAGCTTTGTTTATATTAGCATCATGTGTTTTGGGAAAAGCAACTATTTGCATAGGCTAAGTCAGTGATCCAACTCAAAGAGGCTTCCATAACAGGGAGGTAAAAAAAAAAAAAAAAAAAAAAAAAAAAAAGGATTCTCAGAAGTGAGAAAGAAAACTGCTGGAAAACAGAAATGTGAGCTATTTTACAGGTGAAATTAGCTGCATAGCTGAAAAAGAGAAAAAAGAAAATGGTAACTCTGAGAAGTCTGAGAAAAATCTTACTATTTTGCAATTGTATGATATGCTGCTGTTACATGCTACATACTTCCCAGAGTATATGTTTCAGCAGCAGACAAGAATTTCTGAGCCCAAATACATCTCACATCATAGACTCTTACATAATAAACATCACTGACTCTCAATCAACATGAAGTAAATTCACTTACATAGATTCACTCCACCAGCGGTTAGCGTTTTGGACTCAGCGTCTCAACACAGCTTGACCTAACCTTTATGCATAGCCCAAGGAGAAAAGAAAGCATCTCCAGATGGAATTTTTTGTTCAAGAGCTGAATCCTTTCTGTTGTCTACCTAAAGGGACTCAAACACACCTGCTTTTAATTTGAGAGCCTCGGCTCTCAATTTCAAGCTAGATAAGATGAACTTGGTATTTCATTTGGAGTTACTACCAGGCAGTAACTTCTTCCTTATGTAATGAAATAGATAAACATGTCCTGAAACACAGAGAAAACTGAGTAAATCCTTGTCCAAAGGATCTTTTTTATTATTTCAAGTATTATTTGTGCTTATTTTTAATTTTGAGACGTTGTGACAGTTACCAGGAGTTGAACACTTACTGACAAATAATATCCAACCTAAACCTCCCCTGTCTCAGTTTAAAACCACTCCTCCTTGTCCTATCACTACCCACTCTCGTAAACAGCCATTCCCCCTCCTGTTTATACACTCCCTTCAAGTACTGGAAGGCCTCAGTGAGGTCTCCCCAGAGCCTTCTCTTCTCCAAGCTAAACAAGCCCAGTTCCCCCAGCCTTTCCTCACAGGAGAGGTGCTCCAGCCCACTGAGTGGCCCTCCTCTGGACCCACTCCAAGAGCTCCACATCCTTCCTGTGCTGGGGGCCCCAGGCCTGGATGCAGTACTGCAGATGGGGCCTCACAAGAGCTGAGGAGAGGGGCACAGTCACCTCCCTCTCCCTGCTGGCCACCCCTTTTTTATTGCAGCCCAGAACACAGTTGGCCTTCCAGGCTGCAAGCGCACACTGCTGGCTCATATCCAGCTTCTCGTCTACCAGGACCCCCAAGTCCTTCTCCGCAGGGCTGTTCTCAAGGTGATCTTCTCCCGGTTTGTATAAATACCTGGAATTGCCCCAACCCAAGTGCAGCACCCTGCACTTGGCCTTCTTCAACCTCATTAGGTTCTCATGGACCCACTTCTCCAGCCCTTCCAGGTCCCTCTGGATGGTTTCCCTTCCTTCCAATGTATTGAGTACACCGCTCAGTTTGGTGTCATACACAAATTTGCTGAGGGTGCACTCGATGCAATTGTCTGTCATTGATGAAGATGTTGAAGAGTACTGGTCCCAAGACCAACCCCTGAGGTACACCACTTGTGACTGGCCTCCACCCTGACATGGAACCATTGATCACAACACTTTGGCTGGATGCAGCCAACCAATTCCTAATCCACTGAACAGTCCATCCTTCAAATCCACACCTCTCCAATTTAGAGAGAAGGATATGGTGAGGGATCGTGTCAAAGGCTTAGCAGAAGTTCAGAAAGATGTCATCCGTTACCTTTCCCCCATCCACCAAAGCCATCACTCCATCATAGAAGGCCACCAGATTGGTCAGGCACGAGCTGCCCTTGGTGAAGCCGTGCTGGCTGAATCAAATCACCACTTTATCTTGTATGTGCCTTAAAATAGATTCTAAGAGGACCTGCTCCTTGATCTTCCCGAGCACAGGATAATAACACTAGAAGAGAAAACTTATGATGTTACTAAGCACAAATTACTTGGAGTATGCACAAGAAGTATTAAATAGCATCTGTCTTCTGTAAGTTTCAGCTGTGCTCTGAATTTCAGAAGTTTAGCTGACATCAAAAATAAGTTTTGGGGAAAGTAAAGGGTGTGTTCATTGCCTTCAACTTTGTGGGTCCTATTGAGTTCTGCACAGAGCACACTTTGTTTCATGATATACCTTTAAGTTTCAATTAGATACAAGAGACAGAAAGACAAGCTTTTTTAAGTTTTTAGTACTACATACCACACACATTGTGTCAAGGGAGGAGATCAATTACTTACTGAATATAACATCACCAGAGTGAGCAGTTAGAGAAATGCTGCTTTTTAAGCTTGCTGTTCAGTATTGAAAAGTCACAGTTTGACTTAAATTTAATATTGCCATAAAGAAAGAACATATGTTTTCCAGACTGGAGACTCAGCTGCAGGGACACATAGATAGAGAACCCTAAAACCTTTTCAACATAAATAACTTACAAATGTGATCATCTCAAATGGCATTTTAGACTATTTTCAAAAGAGAATGCAAGATTTAATCCAGACAGGCATGAATGTACAGGAGGTTATAATTTATGCTTTTGGAGATATGGATGCCTGGTTCCTGTTTCCACTCAAAGGACTACTCATGCATCTTAAATAAATTGACAAAGGAAGTATCTTCATCTGTCAAAAACAAGGATCTTTACATAAGTTTCCATTCCTAGGCACCTTTATGATTTTTTCTTACCTGTCTCACAACTAGATGATTTAATCCTACCTAAAGTGTCAACAATATCCACAATACCCTATTTTTATTCTTAGTTTACTTGAACAGTTGTTCAAGTTTGCAGTAACATTGTAGAAAGATTTTGATTTGCAATTAATTTCAGTTCTGTAGCGAGTGAAATCTGATCAAAAATTCAAGCTCCATATTCCAGTAACTTTTTATTTTGAGGCAAGAAAAAGAGATTTCAGCGCTCACAGACCTTCATATGACCTTTGCCTTCAGGCAGAAAATCCTTAGTCTGACAGTACTTTACAGTTGACAATAAGTATTTCTCCATGAGTCAGCTGCTAACACATTCAGATAAGCAGAGGTAACAAGAATATCTTTAGAAAAAGGCCTTGTCATTGACACTAAAGGTTATGTTTGCAGTGTATACTGCAAGCTAATACAATTTTACTCTTGTTCAAATGCTGGACAGAGACTAGTTTGCTCTGCCTAGATGCAGGCTGGAGATAAAAAGCAGAATGATTATTCACACCATGTCATACCCAAAGTAATAGCCTGCTGATACACTGGAGCTTTTAGTGGATCTAATTTAGTGTTCTATTCATTCTTCTTTGCCTGTTTCTACCCTTACTACGTTTTGCTACAGTGGATCCCAGGAGACATTCAGCCACTGCTGAATGTCAAAGTGCTTCTCAGTTAATAAGTCAGGTGATATGCTGCGAAGTCAACATTATATATTTCCCAAGAATACATATGTGCTTCTCTAATGAAATAAAAGAATATGTTTTCATAATTATTTCATACTTATGAAAAAACAGTTTCTGTAAGATAACTTTCAAAGGAAGAATTCTGCAAAGAGACTAAGGGCAAAGGAAAGAAGGAACTCTAATTTCTAACATTTCCCTCTGACACAGTCCATTTCTTTTGAAAAGAAAAATTTTATACTGAGTAGAATTCATGAGATTTAAGGCATACCCCTATGTCTCAGATATTTTTCTTCCCATAGTGAACGCCAAATAGCTAGTTTGGAATAGATACAAAAGGATACCAAAATTATACACTGACATCTAAACATGTAGATTTGCTGTCAATTCAAACATTGAAATAAAAGGATTAGACAAAAGAATGCTTTTAATTCACAACCGCACATATTTAGTGCTGTTTGAGATATTTTGATATACATTTATCAGCCTTTAAGAGATAGCTACAAAAGCAACCTAAGTACAGTGTCCTGACACATATCTTAAATTCTAGAAATTCACCTTCCAAAATCAATCTCTATTCTTTGTCCTCTCAATACATACTTGCTTCTATATACAAAAGAAATTCTGAAGGGAAGAGGGTGATTACTGAAAAGGGACACTCTTCACTATACAAATTAAAATAAAGTCTGTACTTTGCCTTTTGAACTTCACTAAAATTTCATCAAGGAAAAATGTAAGAGTTGTGAAACAGATTTAAGCTGGCTACCTTCCTCCAGCATCTTCTTGTCACCAGTGTTTCATTTGGTTGGAAGACCATAGCATAAAATCTTTGCACCGCAGTTCTGAAACCATTGAATATTTCAATCCATAAAGAGTTTCAAAAAATAGTGAATGAGCTAAAATTAATGCTGATTGAAATATTGTCATGTTGCTGTGTAACGCATTTCTGTTCTACCAGCTACAAGGGAGCTGAGAGGAGCTTTCCATTCTGACAGCAGGAAAAGGTGAAATGTGCAAGAATGGATGAAGCAGAATAAAAATGGGCATTGTAAGTAACAGGGAAAATGAACATGCTCATTGCTATGAAAACACTCTTAATATTATGCAGTTCCTTAGTTAAAAATGCAAGTGTAAGATATCTTAGAAGAAAATCACACAATTTCTTTACAATAAGTAATGTACTAGATCCATTCCCAAATGTCAACCAACCTTGCACCCAAAAAAAAAAAAAAAAAAAAAAAAAAAGACTCTGTAGAAGCCAAAAATCTGAAGTTGTCAGAATCTTACTGCCTTCAAATTGATCAATGAGTAATCAAGAAAAATACATCTGATCAGGAAATGGTCATGTAGTTTGTGAAAACATCCCACCTTGTCAAAATGAAATGTTGTTGTGAAAGCGTCCTGTTATGAATTAATTTAATTTTCATTGGGAAACCCCAGATCAGATTCAGAATGACTTTCAGACCAGAAGGCTCATGCATCTCTGTGGAAGGAATGACCTCATTAGCAGGACCACGGGAAGGGAAGGGAAGGGAAGGGAAGGGAAGGGAAGGGAAGGGAAGGGAAGGGAAGGGAAGGGAAGGGAAGGGAAGGGAAGGGAAGGGAAGGGAAGGGAAGGGAAGGGAAGGGAAGGGAAGGGAAGGGAAGGGAAGGGAAGGGAAGGGAAGGGAAGGGAAGGGAAGGGAAGGGAAGGGAAGGGAAGGGAAGGGAAGGGAAGGGAAGGGAAGGGAAGGGAAGGGAAGGGAAGGGAAGGGAAGGGAAGGGAAGGGAAGGGAAGGGAAGGGAAGGGAAGGGAAGGGAAGGGAAGGGAAGGGAAGGGAAGGGAAGGGAAGGGAAGGGAAGGGAAGGGAAGGGAAGGGAAGGGAAGGGAAGGGAAGGGAAGGGAAGGGAAGGGAAGGAAGGGAAGGGAAGGGAGCAGGTTTTTTTGTGATTTAACACAGGAGGCAGCTCAGCACCAGCCAGTTGCTCACTCACTCACTCTCCCAGAGTAGGATGGGAGAGAGAATCAGAAAGGTAAAAGTGCAAGAACACATGAGCTGTGATAGTTTACTAGGTAATACAGAAGATGCACAGACAAGCAAAGCAAAACAAATAACTCATTCGCTACTTCTACATCTCATCAGCAGGAAGTTATTCAGCCAATACCAAGAAAGCAGGTCTTATTATGCATAATAGTTTCTTGGGAAGATCCGCACTGTCACTCCAAATGCTCCCCACTTCCTTCTTCTTTAACATAGTTTTATTGCTAAGCACGATGCCATACACTGAATGGTACATTAGTCAGTTTTGGGTCATCTGCCCTAGTTCTGCCACTTCCCAACTTCATGTGAACCTTTCCCTCCTTGTTGGCAGGGAAATCTGAAAAGCTGAAACCTCCTTGTCTCTATGTAAGCATTACACAGTAACAACTAAGACGCTGGGATGTTTTCAACATAATTTTCATAAAATAATCCAAAACACAGCAGCAAACAGAAGTCTACAAAGAAGATTAATTCTATCAACATTAAAACATGACAAGCAGGAAAACACGGGCAAATTCCTATGAAAGAAACAGCCCCTTACCTACTTATGATGATTGAACCATATCTACATTGAAACTTAGATACTAATATTCTAAAGCAGAATATATATACGTATATATTTCATCCAATTTAGAAGAGTTACTCCTTGTCAGCAGCAGTTATCAGAGACAGAATTTCTGTTTCTTGGCTACAGATTGAAAAATATGCCTGTGAGTGCATGTCATTTCTGTCCTCAACAACAGCAACATTTTTTTCCTGAACAAGAAATACAATTCTTTGTACCATGAAGGCAGACTTGTATGCTGGAAAACAGAGAAGTACAAGAGGATCTATTTCAAGACTACTGCCCATTGAAACACTTTAGATAGCAGTCATTTATTTGTGCTGAGCTGCACGCAGGTAGATTTTTTACTCTAGTGGGACATAATTTAAAAGAGAAAGACACATGCTTGTGTAGGAATTAAAGTATATCTTAAACATCTTGAAATAATGCATTCATTATTGAGCCTTCTAGCACTCAAAACAAGAATTTCGCTGAACTGTGTTCTACCTTCTTCCCTAGACAGCAAATGACTGATCTTTAAATTTGGAATCAGAGAAAAAACTCCAGATATGCCCTGTACTGAACAACATTCTGAAAGCCCCTTCATATTATTTTTAGAGTAGTAAAGAAAAACAAAAATCATTTGGCATCCTCTTCCTAAATCTTCATATCCTCTCCTAATCCTGATTAAACAATCCCTTGAAAGATAGCTTAACATCTTCTAGACATATCCCAGAAACTGTTATTTTAAAAAAAACAAAAAAACAACAACAACAAAAAAAACTGTGAGTATTATTGGATACATCAGTCTTCTGAGATAATGAAAGTTCAATAGAAATCAATAGAAATCAAAATTTATCTGAAATAATGCCAGTAACTCAGGTCTTTGGAAACTCTGCATTCAGAAGTCTTGTTTCCCCATCTCACACATGAAAATAATGCATGCCAAATCTCATAATCATGTTTCTGAAAATTCTCACAGAATTTATTGTGAAAAGCTCAAGCATCACTGTGATGGAGGTGTCAAAAAATAAACCTCAGGAAGAGGAGAATGGTAAGCAGAGAAATACAAAATTTTTAGCTGATATCACTACTGTGGCATAACCCAGCAAGTAGCTAAGCACCACATAGATGTTTGCTCACTACTTCTGCACAGTGGGATGGGATACTGGAAAAATAAATGTAGAACTCAGAAGCTTAGATAAAAACTATTTACTAAGATAGTAAAAAAGAAGGGGAGGGGGGTAACGGATAATAGCTGTGATAATAATATATATATATATATATATATATATATATATATATATATACGAAACAAGTCCAAGTCATGCTCACCACCTGGCAATCAATCCCCAGCAAGTCCCCAGGCAGTGGCAGGCTGCTCAACAAACTTCCCATTTTTCAAGCTTTTATTCCACATGCTGCCACATGACATGGAATACCCCTTTGGCCAGTTTACTTAGTACTGATTCTGTCAACTCCCCAAACCCACATTCTATCCTCCTCACTGGCAGGACAGTATGAGCAGCTGAGAAACTGAAACGCCCTTGGCTCTGTATGGCACTGCTCAGCAACAACTATAAACATTGGTGTGTCATCAAAATATCACTACCTGTTTTTCTCACAAAGCCAAAACATTTCAGCTGAAAGCAGGGCCATAATTCATACTGGACTAAATATACTTTTCAATAGGGATTAAAATGGTGAAAGCAAAAACAAAACCAAAAAAAGAGAGAGAGAGAGAGAGAGAGAGAAAGAAATCCAGGAGTCTAAGCTAAAAGTTGACAGAAATAAAGTGCTTACTAGGAGATTTTGATCTCCTAGTAAGCACTTTATTTCTGTCAATAAACTGTTAAAACTCATTTTAGAAGGAGAATTACTAAACTTAAAAGACACACGAAATGTTAGGAAGTTTAGGGTGTAAATATTCCCTGTCTTAAGATAATTCTTCCACTCTACCCTGTTAAATTAACAGTTGTATTGCAGTGACTTGAGGAAAAAGTTCAAAGTACATAAAACCTCAAATATCAAAGATATCACATATCATTTCCCAAGTTTATATGCTACTTCCAAAATTATTTACCAGAGAGTTTCAACAGCCTTGTAACAAAATATTTGCAAAGTCCTATTGAATAGCCACAAACTGTTCACATAATTATGTCGCTAATCTTACTCTTGCACTATTTCATTGGAAAGGGATCCAGCCACTAATCAAAAAGGAGTTACCAACTGTGTCCTGAGAAATGTGAACACTTACCTTTAGTATTTTTCAGCAAATTAATTTGTAGAGATCAATCACTGTACAAAGTATTTGCTAGCCAGCAGCACTACATGCTTTTAAATGGGCAGAGATGCACTTCCATTTTAAAGTTCACTCACATATTTAAAGATGTCATCAGCTGATTTAGAACCATATGAATCTCATTTGCAAGGGTTCACTCTAAGTTCAGTGATCTCTGCTTTATTTGTTTTTTCCTCAGTCTGCTTTTAATTTCAGATACGAACAAACTTACTATAGTTCCATCCTGTGTGACTTCATCCCATTCCTCCTTGAACTAATTCTTCTTCTTTCTTACATACAGATTGATTATAGCCACATTGCATTGCCATATGACTCTTGTGTTTCCTCTTCTCTGTCTTGGAAGGCTCTATGAAAAACAAGAAAACCAGAATCCAGCTAAAATAGGCTTATTTCATGAAAAATCAGCAAAGTTCTTTAAGGCTCTTTTTTTGCTTCGCTCTAGCAACATCTACCACAGCAATTCAAATCTGCACAGGTGGATCAGGTAACACAGTGTAGCACTGAAGGATCAGTAGCAGTTGGTGCTGAGCCCCTAGTATCAACGTTAAATGTTTTGATTTGATGTATTTATGTCCCCTGAATTGGCAATTCTTATGTCACACAAACTTCAGAATTGGACAGTGGGCTACTCACTGCTTTCGAGACCCTCCAGAGGTCAAGGTATGCTCAGTGAGGGGGGCACTGATCTCCCAGTTTAGCTGTCTGGTAGTAACTTGTTTGACCATGGACCAAAATATCATCCCACCTAAAACACTACAGTGTGGGGACTTCTTCAAAACTTTACTACAGCTCTGAACAAAAACAACTCTGTTTCCATCTCAGTCTGTACAATGATGGGAAAACTTATCAGAAAACTTCATCCAATCATAATTTTATTCTAGCTTTTTTTGGTACACTGATGTGAAATAAATAAAACACTCCTGTTAAAATAGCTTATATTTCTCAAAACATTTTTATTTATTTTTTAATTCAGTACATATTACCACAACTTCCGAGTACAGATAATTTCCCATTCCATAGTTTGTCAGAAAAAAGTCAAAACATAAACCATGTCATGGGTTAGCTTTAGGGTTTTCCCTCAAAAATTCCACTGTTTACTCCTCAAAATTGAGTTAAACCACTTCACCTGGCAAAAGGCAGAGTTAGGACCCTGAACTTCAGGAAAGAAAACTTCCAGCTGCTTAAGGAATTGCTGGATAGAATCTCCTGGGAAACTGTCCTTAAGGGCATGGGTACAGAACAGAGCCGGCAGCTCTTTAAGGACACCCTTCTGAGAGTGAAATGGTTCTCTATCCCCCAGCAGAAGTCAAACAGGGGAGGCAGGCGACCAACATGGCTGTGCAAGGACCTGCAGATTAAACTGAGAGAAAAGGAAATGTATAAGAAGTGGAGGCAGGGTTACATAGGCTGGGAGCCATACAGGGCTGTTGTCTGCATGTGTAGAGATAGGATCAGGAAAGTTTCTCACACAGAGGGTGGTGATGCACTGGAACAGGTTGCCCAAGGAGGTTGTGGATGCCCCATCCCTGGAGGCATTCAAGACCAGGCTGGATGTGGCTCTGGGCAGCCTGGTCTGGTGGTTGTCGACTCTGCACAAAGCAGGGGGGTTGAAACCAGGCGATCACTTTGGTTCTTTTCAATCCAGCCTGGGTTGAAAGAAGCATATAATTCTACGATTCTGTAATCAAAAGCAAAGACTGTAAATATCAGTGAAAGTCCAGAACAGAATGTATGAGGTGAAGTGGTTTGTTTTCAATTTCTGTATGTTCTTTTCTGCTCAACAGCTATGCCTTTCCACCCCATGATCTCCTCCAGGGAACAATAAGAAGAGCCATTCTTCCCCCAGACAAATCATTTTAGGGACAAAGAAGAATTAAATTGGTTCACCTAGAGCATCTACTTGGCTCTTCAAAAGGATCCTAATAGAAAGTATAAGATGTTATGGAGCACCATTTACCCATGATTAATTGAAGAAAGGAGGAGGAGGAAAGAAGAAAGCGGGCCTAAGGGAGAAGCCTCATGCAATTAACGATTAACAGTATCAGTGATGCTAAGAAATAATATGTGGTTCCAAGTGGCATAAACCTACTGTGCATTCTAACGTCATTGTAGAAGAGCACCTAACCTGTTAATATGACCACATGCTTTGACTATGACATTCACAGAGGAAAATTCATTTCAACTTCATCTATCCAGTTTTTTCGATATTAAAGCTGACAAGAAAGCAACAATGAGCATCACTAGAGAAATCACTGCAATATACATCTGTCAAATTGTAATATGACAAAATCAGAGGTCATCCAGAGGTGCTATAATTGTCATTTCTGAAAACTGAATTCCATTTATGTGACAATACCTACTGGTATCTCTTTAGCTTATATTTCCATTTTGCTCTCTGTTTGCATCTGTGGAGGGATAAAGTATTGCATGGCATTAAACACCGTGTGAACAAGTTAGTCCTGATTGTGAGAGATCAGCATGAAATGAGAAGCTACAAGGCAAACTGTAGTGGCTACAATAGAAACTCCTTTGATGCATATGGTCTGTGAAGCACAGTTACAATTCAAAGTAATTCGACAGTGCCATAGGGGCTTAGAGGATGCAGTTTCTCCTCTCATTTTCCAGTTCCCAAATAAAATACCCATTACAAACAAAATAAGAAAAAGCCAAAGTGACTGATAAGCCAAGGCTTCACTAAATGTATATACACCCCGAAATTATGCAATGAGATATTAATTTCTGTTCCAGGTCATAATCAAGCTCTAGTCCCACCTCCAGACCTTCAAACAGGAGGAAAGAGTAGATCACAACATGGATTACTAAACATACTACTACAGAATGGGCTACTGCTGCAGCAGTACAACAAACAAAACTGAGAAAAAACTTTTGCTTTGCACATCTCTTAATTTTTAATCTATATTTCTAGAGTGCCTTTCTACTGAATTTTTCTATTATCCATTTCTGCTGAACACATAACCAGAGCCCACGTATTGACAAAGTATTAGGCTCTGCTGTCTCTGTTGCTCTTCATTGCTGTAGTTCTTGACTTCCACATTTATCAAGCTGTATCTTCAACAATTGCTGGGGTACTCAGCACCTTACAGCAAACTTAAGTCACAAAGGTGTAGATGTACCCCATGTCAGTACTGCACTGCACATTCAAATTCACCCAAGTATTTTTCACCTACAGTAAACCAACAAACAGGAAACATCTTTTCATCTGGGTGCAAAAAGGTACCTTATTATTTGAGATGCTGAGATGAAATTACAACGAAGGCAAAGCTCCACTCAAACTATATCAGCTGCAAGAAGAGCCTGGATGTCTTTAGAAAGAGTTCAGATGCCAGTTAACATCAGTCAGTAAGAAATTTCCCTAAATGGACTGTCAGTAAAATGTAAAGCTGAGATAAAGACCAAGTACATACAAGGGTGTTCTTTCTACGTTCCTAAGCAATACAAACTCCAAAATAGTTCTGCTAAGGTATGATTTTCAGAATGTAGATAAGAAAGTAAGAGATCTCCTTTCCATGCAGTTTTTCCTTCTTTCTGCAAAGTACTTCCACCCCAGGGATTTTTGTTTGTTTGTTTGTTTGTTTGTTTGTTTGTTTGTTTTGTTATAATAAACTTTATGTCAGGAAATTTGCGTAACGCAGTGAAAAGATTATATTGCCACATGTACATTTTTTAATAATTAAAGCAAGTACTGTGTATATAAGGCAAGAGAGAGAGTGGAAAACAATGGCCTTTCTAGAACAATGACTATCAGTACTTGGCATTAGAAAACAAACAAACAAAACTGAGGACAAATGAAGTTACATCAATTGCAATGAAAAATCCCATGAGTATGAAGTAATATTTATTCTTTTTTATTTATATAATTTTTAAATAAAAAGACTTCTGGATTTTCTAATTTTTTTTAATTCTCTCTCTGTGTATCTATATATTTATCCTTATTCAAAATGCATCTAGCTCCTCTGGAGAAAAAAACAAACAAAAAAAAAGTGCAGTAAATTCTATTTTAAACCTAGACTATCTCCAGTTTGATGTAAGATGCCAGACAACATGTCTGTGTTGTAATGAAATATAAGTCCTTCTGCACATCAAATTATTTCTTGCTTTAATGCTAAAGACAGTTTAAACATGGCAAACACATTAATCCATATTAAAGTTATACACAGCCAAACAATGTAATGAATTGCTACAGTATGTTCAAGGTAGTTCATCTACTGTTATTTTCTTCCAGTATTTTGAAGTTTTGCTTATTCATTAATGCTTACTTTCTTTTTAACACACAACAAACATCCAGTCTCAGTCCAAACAATCTGCTTCTTTTCCTACAATCTCAGAAGCGCTCTCCCGCTTTCTGGCAATCAGACGCACTTAAGCCTGACACATGCAGAAATTAGAAACCTTCCTTTGCTATCAGTGAACGGAAAGCAGGATCATTTGTTCTGATTTAAACATACATCTCTAGTGAGCAGACATGATGTTTTTTACATCTACAAATAAGTTCTCTTTAAGCAATTTTACTTGGCCTATCAATTCCCTAATCTCCATTCACACTCTATGTTCTCACTTGCTTATCTGACCAGATTTGGACAGCCACCTTTGAAATGTTTCAGCACTAGGAAACAACAATAGTTCTAATAAATGTAAAAAAATAAACAAATTATTGTGAAGCACAAACCATGGAGCAGTCCAGTGTTTCCTAACATCTCATGACATTATTTTGTGATTAAAACATTATTTTTATGTTCTTTGTTTTGAGCAGACTAAAGCAGAAAACAATCTTACAATAGTAAACATCTGAATAATGATATAAAGCACTTCCATAGGAGCTTCAATAGAGTTTGAAATTTACAAAATCAAAGTAAGCCTTAAAGTTCTCTGTGCTGTCCACTCTTCACAGTCAGGGCTCAGGGATGGAATAGGCATGGCAGAAAAGAACACTGCAGTACAACCACTACCACAGGTTCAGAGCCCAAGAAAGGAGCCTGAATTATAGATTCCAAGAGGACTACAATTGTAAATTTCATTTAATTGATAAAATTAGATGATAAAATATCTGGGATATTTTTAATGAGCTGTAGGGAGAAAAGGAAAAGGGTAAGGGAAGGAATTTTCATAATGCAGGTTTTGTTCACAAAAAGTTCCATATTACCTGATCATGTATTTGTATAGTAAAGTACATCTTTTACAGAAGACCAAGCAATACAAGTAAGCAAACCCATCCAAATCAATTTTGGAGGAAGGAGTTATCAATACATTTTGCATACTTTGTCCATTCAAATCAATGCCAGAATTTACAAGTATTACCTCCAAGGTACATATAATCAATTCAAGAAGTTGGAAGTCAAATTAATTTCTTTGCACAGAGGTTGTATTTCTAAGTCCCTACATTGTGAGAACAAAAAACTCTCCAACATTTGCACCTCACCATCCAGATGTACAAGGCCTGCATAGCCAACTCACAAGTGTTGAATGGGCAGAAATAAAAGATCAAAAGCAAACTTTTTCAGATTTCAGATAGGGAGAAGAGAGGAAGTGGACAACTGAAGTCAATAAAACCTGAATTTTTGAATTAATGGAGCAGGTCTTGCCTAATATGCTGCTTTATTAAATCTGCAGTTGTTTGGTAATTTTTTACTGTGGATTTGATTACACTGCACTGGAAATATAAAAACTGGAAGCTTCATTTAGGTTTAATGAAGAGATGATGAGTAACACTTTTTTAAACATGTTTTTCTCGTGTTCTCACTTGATTTTTTGATGTTCCACTGAGTCTGAAAATTTGTTGAAATAAAGATCTGAGCTTTTTCAATTGGTGGAGGTTCAGAAGAATCCAGAACTAATCAGACTTGCCTTCAGACATCTGCAAGCTGAGGATATATTTTTTTTAATTTGCAGTTCCTCACTCCCGTGAAAAACATAAACTTATAAAAGACCAAATCTTCAAAATAATAATGGAAACAGATGTAACACTTACTAAATGTTTACCCTATGTAATATACTGGAGAAAATAACAGCCAAGCTAACCTCTTACTAGAATAAAATGTCAGTAAAAAAATACCAATGTTCTATAATTCAATAATTAATATTCTTGCTGTTTTAGTCTCAATTAGAGGAAACTTTAGCAAGTGAATGTTCGTTTATCCTATGTCAGCTGTACAAGACTTCCCAGTGTAATTAATGTAATAAATATACTTACTGCTATATAAAGGAAACACATTCCCAGTGGAAAATATCAAAATCCCACCTCCTCCTTTAGATCTTCAACTCAACAGACCAACACAATCATTTTACATGTTCTCGGAATGAAGTATTATGATTTTATTAATATCTCAAAAATACTGTATGAACTAGGTTGGCATTTAGACAATATAAACCTAATAAATTTAAACCCCAGCAGAAGTGAGCACATCACAGAGCTGAATGAGTTAAAGAGTCTGTGCCAGTTAAACAAATATTTAAACATATTTTTGTAAGGGGTGGAACGATGCAGTGATGTATTTAAATCAGTGCGTGTTATTTCCTCCCATTTCTTCCCTTTCCTTGCTGGGGGCAATCCAGGCTATCCAAAGCTTACTTTCTTACCATTCAAGCACCTTGTGACACAACACATTGCTCAGCTGTAAGAGTGAGATGTAATTTTGAAAGAGAAATTCTGATGCTTTCCCTAAGGAGATTCCAATCAGAGGATAACTTGTACCAACCTGCGTAACTTAGATCTTATGCTTCACCTAAACAGCTTGAGTAAACAGGCCAGTATCTGCAATATTTGGTAGTGGTAGTGGTGCCGATGATGATGTGTTTGGTTTTGTTCTTGTTTTAAGGATTTTTAAAGAATATCAATGGGATTTACTTCCACAGTATCATACTATCATCCAAACATTGTATTTTGTGCCAGCTTGGAATTCAGGTTTGATGTTATGGCGGAACTGTGACAAAATGGTACAGCCTGAAACCAGTCTGAAAACTGAAAGTAGCCACCAAGACTCTCATCTCCCCTTGCTCAGCTGTTCAATCATGAGTTAAAAAAGAGCTTGCATCTGCAACTTCCCTCTTAATGAGAAATCTAACAAATGCTGGACAACATAATGGCTCAACAGAAGGCCAGAATCATACAATTAACAGGGAATGTTTTGTGTCGCCTTCTGAAACTCTCCCTAGTCTGTCACAAGGTTCTTTATGTGAACTGTTTTGAAACACATACACACCATTTCTTCTTTTTACATCAGTTGCCATTTTCAAGTGAAATTGAGAAGACTTAAGCCTGTAAGCATTCGGTCTTTCACTTTTAGGCTCGGTAGGAGAATATTTTGAGTTCTTTAAAAATGAAATACAAATTTCTGCACATATGTGTTTTAGTTCAAGTATGTAAATGTTATTAACTTCATTGGATGGAAATCAAAAATAAATGAGTGACGTCAATATTATGTAAAAATAATGCAAAGGGCAAAGCTGATCTGTTACGTGCTATTGTCTCTGATGTTAATTATACTATTCCGAGAGGTATTCGACATATTTCTGATTTAAATAACTACTGCTGTCCCATTGTTTTCTACAGCAAACAGGTTTGTGTTTGCATGTGGAAGTAGTATCACAAATATTACTTTACAATAGTCAAAGTCCAAGCATAGTCATTGTCAATTAGCCTGCAGATCTTGGAAGAAGTACTTGATGCTTTCCAGATCTGAACCACTCGCATCTTTATAAAGCAGCGAACAGTAACTTTTCCCCTTGAAATCTGTAATTCATTTTCATGCACTATTACACTTCAATAGATCTGGGGTCTCATTTTTCCCTCCAGTCATAAAATCTGGGAAGAACAGTGTGTTTCAGCTGCATGTCCAAGGCTATTTGCTGAAAAGCTTTCATAAGCGTCTTTCCCATCAGGGATTTACATCGTATCAGTTTCATATCTATGCTAGATAATATTCTGGAACCTCAAGTAACATTAAAATAATTTAAGTAGACTAAAAGCAGACCACTAATTGGCAAAGAAGACACACTTTCATTTTGTAACCTCTTCTCCCTTCCCTTCCTCCCCCTCCATACACACTCCTGTATGTCAAGTACAGTTCACTTTCTATTAGCCATGCATAAACACAGGAAGTTCAAGGCAAAATACTGGTATTTCTCAAAAAGATTTTTGATTACAAACATTAAGCCAGACCAACTGTGCTGACTTGCAATCTCTCATAACCAGCAAAACTTACAAGGTCTTGTGGTGCACTATTGCATTTTTAATAGTTTAAAAAGAGCACATTTCTCCAATCAAGCACATACTTTTTCTATTGTTGAGATTTTTATTGATTAGGAAAAAAAAAAAGTCAAGGCACAAAGGAACAAACATGTATTTACAAATCCATATTTCATCTTAGTGCTTCAATTTCTGGTATTTTCTTATTAAAAAGACCTGATGTGTTTTCAGTAATAGATGTGTGGTGTGGACAAGTCCTTTTGGTCTTGGATCATATTTGCTTTTACCTTTTTGCTACAGGAAGTAATAGTCAAAAAGAATAATTCCTGTAGGGAAACATGTGTTTTGGATAATACAATGGAAATTTTCATTTATTTATCTTTGGAAGCAACCGAAAAGTGGAAGTCTGGCTTTTTCAAGCATATCTAGTTTTCCATGCCTGCCTTCCTTGTAATATTCTACAATAAGGAGATGTGAGTGGGAAAACTTTAACAAGTGCAACGTAAGCAGCAGTTGCAGGGGCTCTGCTGAAGGAGGGAGATGAGTCTGACCCTTTTAAGAAGGATTGAACATAACCTGCATTTGTAACAAATAGAAAAAAGCCGTAGCAGAAATAAAAGCTATAGCAGTAATAATAATAACAATAATAATAATAGTAGTAGTAGTAGTAAAAATAATAATCAAAAGCAGACACTATTGTGCCTGTTTAACTATAGTCAGTACTACAAAACTGGAGACTCCTCAGGAGTTTGCATCAAACATACATTGTTCTCATGGATGGAGTCCCCAAGGTGAGACTGTCCTAATCTTTGTTTTATAATGACAATTGTAGAAAATGTAGTCAGCTTAGTTTCTCTCCCATCTGCCTTCTCGCATCAGAGAGTGACAAAACTTTACTTTCATCAGACTCCAACTGATTTTTCCTCCTCACTTGTTCATCATGAAGGACTGTTTAAATTCTTAATTGTCTATGTGATACTAGGCATTAATTAATTGAAGAAAAATATTAGAAAGTTGGTTTGTAATTTGCATTAAAGCTACTGAATATTTCCCGTATCAAATATTTTAGCCTACAACAATGTCTTTGAAAAGACAAAGACTGGTTACAAATAATTCACTCTTTGTTTTACCTATCAAAGATATTTTATTAACTCAGTTTCTTGTATTAATATTTAATATATTTATTAATATACTATGTTTATTGAATTATTGTATTTATTAATCTATATTTATTGTTCATGAGATTTTCTTTAAAAATGAGCTCCAGAACATCGAAGTCTCTTTTTATATCAAGGTGCTTTTAATTTTTGCTGGGTTTTTTTGTTGTTGTTGTTGTTGTTGTTGTCGTCGTTGTTTTGGTTTGGTTTGATTTTGGTTTTGGTTTGCTTTTTTTTTTTTTTTTTTTTTTTTTTGCTTTTTTTTAATGAAGAGGCAAGAGGTATAAATATGTTTACTTTCCCTTTGGATTTATTCTATCAGAAAAAGTATCATGAAGTTTTTCTTGATGCTCAGAGGCATCAACTCACTGGTTCTTGATATTTCCAGATCAAGAAAAAGAACTTTGTCTAAGCGTATTGCCAGTGTTCTTTCAAAGCTTTTTGGCTCTTCAAAGTAAATTCAAATTTCTTAACAACCCCCTGAGAACAGAACAAAAATCATTTTCTAAGGTTGAACACTTTTATCAGCTGTGTTCTTGCAATAATAGTGGCAACTGAGAAACCCTGAGAATGGAGACAAAAACAAGCTTGCATTTTGACCAAAAAGTGTTTATCATTAAATACATATCTATGTTTTCACAACATCTTAGTAAAGGCAGAACATTTCTATCCTTTATTTTTTTTCAGTTATGAAGCAAGGAGGAAAATACTGTGCAGGTCAATCCAGAGAATCATAGCATGGCTTGAGTTGGAAGGGACCTTCAAAGATCATCTAGTTCCAACACCCTGCTATTGGCTGGGTTGCTACTCACTAAACTATGTTGCCCAAAACTACATTCAGCCTGATCTTGAACACTTCAGGGATGGGGCATCCACAACTTTTCTGGGCAGCCTGTCCACTGGCACTGTAATTTCTTCCTAATATCTAATCTAAACCTAGCCTCTTTCAGTTTTAAACCATTGCCCCTTGTCCTATCACTACACTCCCTGACAAAGAGTCATTCCATAAATTTCCTGCAGGGCCCTGTAAGTACTGTAAGGCCTCTATAAGGTCTCCCCAGGAATTTCTCCAGGCTAAGCAACCCCAGTTCTCTCACCCTTTCTTTGTAGAAGTGGTGCTTCAGCCATCTGTTATCATTCACAGCTCTCCTCTAGGCCTGCTCTGATGGGCCTGTATCTCACTTGTGCTGGGTTCCTCAGAGCTGGATGTAGTGTTCTTTACCAGCACTTCTTTACCAACACTCTATCTCACCACCCACGAACTGACACCCACCCCATTCCCTGGCAGCAGCCTTTGCTGTACAACTCTCCACAGCTTTATGCAGAGGCATGATGTCACATGGTGCAGAATAATGCCTTGCCTAATTCAGACTAGCTGTCCTGTCTCCTCATCATCCCCTGCCTCTGAGCCATAAAAGGCAGAAACTCTTTCCTGCTAAATGTCCTGGTTTGGCCCCAGCTGTGGTCCTGTCACTCAGCAAGAAGTAAAGCATCAGTGTTATCAACACTGACTCAACTGAAACCAAGAGACCAATATAACCACATGAAAAAAGAGAACTACCTCTCTCATGTCCCAGGAAAACACACTTCTCACTGAGACCTAAACATTAAAAGGAAATAAAGCACTACAAATCAATCAAGTCCCCTTAACTTTGCATGGAACAATAATGCAGCACCTGGTCTGTAACCCTTGAGGGACTTTGGTGTAAATGCCAAGCTGCTACATGCTTATGGGAGCAAATAACATCTGGTCACATACATGAGGCCAGAAATGCAGTGGCAGGAGAATTACATAACTGAAAATATTAACAGTTAAAAAGCTTCTCTCTACTAAATAGTGCCTTGAGAACCAAGCTTTTTTTTTTTTTTTTTTTTTTTTTTTTTTTTTTTTTTTGATAAATAATTCTTTTTCTTTAGCTAATCTTAACTGGATATGCCAATAACATGCTTCTAGACATAAACTTCTGGAGAAACAGAGAAATTGTCCAATTAAGCTGTCTTCCCAGTAGACAGCCCTCATTTTATATCACTAGGCAAAGACATAGTAAGTCACTATTTCAGAAAGACTGCTTGGAATTAAGCCAACATTATAAGAAACTACTGACTCTTCGCTGACAATCTTTGAACCATACACCAACAGCTTTTCAGCAAAAATCTTGGAATAAAAACTCTGTCTGGATACATTTCATGGAATCTTACTTGTGATTACATTCTATATAATCATATTTTGTTCAAATACAAGTTACCTGACTCATTTCTGATGTCTGATCAAGCAAATAACCTACAATTTGTTTTTCAAATGCACTTGTAACTACAGTTTACCACTTCAGTTTATCCCTGGTACAATAGGAAACTTTTCTGATTCCAAACTTCAGTTTGAATATTTCAGGATATTTATGAGAAGCATAATGACATTACAATTCTTTCCCCTTTCTTGGTAAAATGACTTTGAAATCTGAATGCTTCATGAAAAAATGTTCCCAGATGCCCATCTCTATATGATTTTGATTAAAATGCCTCTGCTACTCTTGTATTCTCATGCTTGAATGCAGTGTTTAGATTTCAAATAATATATAAGTCAGTCATGGGAAAGGTGAAGTTGTATTTAGTAGGTAAAAATAAAGAACAAATGGGAGACCAGATTAGATTACGAATCTACTACCTGTCAGCAGACCTTATGAGGGAATTGGTTGGAAGCTTTGGTAATGCTAACTACAAACAGCTTGCAGAACCTAACCATTACATATATTCCTTGCCAAGATTGGTTGTCAGTTGTATGACTGGCCATTTCCTGCCAACACAGATGACATTCTCTCCTCATTTATTAGCAAAAGCTTTATACTTGCTGACATGGAAAGTCAACAAGCATCATTTCCTTGTCTTTTTGTACCTACAAAACAGGTTGTCTAAATTACTAACAGCAAGGAATATATGCATTTTTATTTCATTACAGTATGGTAGCCATGTGGTTTTCCAACATTCAGAGAGTTGTATTTATTGGCAAGTGGATACCTATGTCCTGGAAACTATTCATGTGTGTCTTTCTTGCTAATCAATTAAAATAGCATTGTGTAGCAATTTCTTATTTATTGCTGGAGTCAGGTTTATCTTCAAAAAAGTACAGAAAATTAAAAAAAAAAAAAAACACCAAAACAAAACTACAACAATAAAAAAACCCACCACCAACAATAAGAATCAATTACATCCCTACATCCCATTTCCCCAGTGAAAGAGCCAAGCCACATTTCCTAGCAAATCTACATGCAGTACATGTAATTGTGACAGAGAAGCTTCACATTGCTGCTTGTGCATCTATGCACTGTTAACGTAACAGATATTTCTTTGACTTTCTTATTCCGATCTCTAAGTCCTGGTTTCATGACCTTTTATCTGGTAGGAAAATAGTGACAAGGATTTTTTATGGAAAGCATTTATACAGATACTGGTACTGAAGAGTTTGCTGCAAACTGCCCTTTTTGACAGTTTTGCCCAGCATGTTCAACTTCTGAACAGAAGCAAACCACAGGGAAGCCCTTCCTAAATCTGCTTAAGCTACACTTTCCTGTTGAGAAACTTATTTTAATATGCTGTTTTAAATTTTTAAAACCAAACTAGCTCAGGTTTCAAAATGCACAAATCTTTACAATAAGGCTATTTTTGTTATGCATGGTTATGCTTGGGGTATTTTCACTCTGTACCTCTATTGCCATGTTACTTAAACAGTTGTTCTGGGCATTAATTTACCATCCATTGAGGTTCAGAATACCCAGATACTCCTGCTACATTTTCCCAAACACATTTCTGACAGTGGCCAACACCAGCCGTGGTCCAAAATGATTTATGCAAGTTCCAGCTATTTTTGAAGGTCAAGACAAGATCCAGATGCAAAGTATCAATCCATAATATTTTGCATCAAGGGCACATGGGATTTATACTAGTTCTGTCTACATGGCAGTTAGCAGTCCTCTGGAGAAAAAATGAATAAATAAGAGTAAATAGGAAGAGTAATTATTGCTTTTCTAGTTAATGTGTGCTCTTGATCTCTTAACTTTTAAATATATTTTCAATAACTACAGAGATGTAGCATGGCTTTCAGTAAATTGTTTAACACTGCAGTGTTTCACACACCTGTATATCAAAGGGAAAAACAGAAATTCCCATCCTTATGTTTCAAAAATCAGGGCAGAAGCTTAATACTATATGGTGTTTAAGTCAGTATAACTACTGAGAACAAACAGAAAGTAGATTTTGAAGTAGCAGCAGTCAAAAGAGACAAACACATGGTCTAAGATGCTCATAGTGCCCTTAGGAAGGTGTAAATGGAAAATTAACAGAAGGTAGAACCATCAAATCATAGAATCATTTGAGTAGGAAGGGACTCTTAAAGGTCATCTAGTCTAACTCTCCTGCAGTGAACAGGGACAAATACAGCTCAATCAGGTGCTAAGGGCCTAGTGCAACCTGACCTTGGATGTTTTCAGAGACAAGGCATCCACCACCTCTCTGGGCAATCTGTTCTAGTGCTTCACTACCCTTTTTGAAAGAGGAAAATATTTTTAGAAGAAAATATTCTTTTGTTCTATCCAATGATAATTTCTCCTTCCTTTGTTTGAAACCATTTCCCCTTGTCATATCACAACAGACACTGGTAAAGAATCCGTCTCCTTCTTTCTTATAATATCCCTTCAGGTCCTGAAAGATCACTCCCCAGAGACTTCTCTTCTGCATGCTGTACAGCCCCAGCTCTCTTAGCCTGCCCTCAGAGGAGAGGTGTTTCATCCCTTGGATCATTTTTATGGCCCTTCTCTGGATGCGCTCCAACAGGTCCATATCTCTCCTGTAGTGATGACTACATCTGTACTCAGCACTCCAGATGAAGTATCATCTGTGGAGAGTAGAGGGACAGGATCTCCCTTGACCTCCTGGCCAACACTTCTTTTGATGCAGCCAAGGATATAGGATGGCAGCTGATTTTCTGGGTTGTGAGGGTATATTGCTGGCTCATGTCCAGCTTACCACCCACCAATACCAGCTTACCGCTTCCAGTACCTGGAAGTTCTTTTTGCAGGGCTTTGCTCAATTATTTCATACCCAGCTTGTACTGATAGCAGAGGTTGCTATGACCCATGTGCAAGACCTTGCACTTGGCTTTCTTGAGTCTCATGCACTTCTCCTGGGCCCACTGCTCGAGCCTGTCTAGGTCTCTCTGAATGACATCCCATCCATCAGGTGTGTCAATTGCCCTACAACCACAACACACAGCTTGATGTCATCTGTAAATTTGCTGTGTACTCAATCCCATCATAGAGATCATTGATGAAGATACTAACCCCTAAGGGACAACACTCAACACAGAACTCCATCCCAACATTGAGCTGTTGACAACTTCTCTCTGGGTATCATCATTTTCTCTTTCAGCAAACAATCCACCCAACAAATCCATATCTCTCAAATTTAGAGATAAGGATGTTGTGGGAGACCCTGTCAAAGGCCTTACTGAAATCCAGACAGATGACATCAGTGGCTTCTCCCTTGTACACTGTTGTAGTTTACACCATCATAGAAGGCCACTAGGTTGATCGGTCAGGATTAGTCCTTTGTGAAGCCATGGTAGTTTGTGGCCTCGTATCACCTCCCAGTCCTCCATGTGCCTTCACATAGTTTCAAGGAGGATCTGTTCCATAATATTCCCCAGAACAGAGGTGAGGCTGACAGGTTGGTTGTTTCCTGGGCAGCCCATTCTACACTTATCAAAAGTGAGTGTGGCTTTGCCTTTCCTCCAGTCACCAGGGACCTCACCTGACCGCCATGATTATTCAAATATCATTGAGAGTCGCTTAGGTCCGTGCATCTCTCACCCCATTTAGTCACAGAACCAGGCTGAACCAGGCCAGAATTATTTGTTTTATATTGTTAAGTCACTTTAAAAATTAATGATTAAAAAAAAAAAAGCAAAACTAAATGTTCTTCAATGCCATAGAGACCACAAATATTTTTGTCTTATGTTACAGTTAAATCACTTCTAGGTATTTAAGAAGCTGGCCCAAATCCAAAAATCTTTAAGAATTTTCTGCAACTGTGTTCCTGATCTCTTTCATCATTGCTGTATATGCCAATTCCATATGCTGTAAACAGTTGAACTGCCTTCTGCCACAACAAAATAAAATGTTTGAGAGACTTTGTGGGACTAGGTCCTAAACAGTCTAAACATTATGTTTATTTTCTGTAGTTCAGCACAGTTCTCTATCCCTCCAAACACAAAGGGATTTGAAGGTCTAAGAGATATGGTAAGATGAGATAGAAGACAAAAAAAAAAAAAAGAAAGAAAGAAAAAAAGAACAGCAAGATCTTATTAGACAGCTCAGGTTGCTAATTTAAAAAACATTATACAAAAGAAATCACCATACATTCATTGACAAGGTAGTATGTCTGGCTGAACATAGAGAGCAGCAGAACCTTTTGTTGATGACTGAGTTTGCATACAGAGCAAGTAATTTCAGTGACTTTTCCCAGCTGGAAAGGTGCGTGCCTTATAAACTTAAACAATAGCTGTCTTCTCCTGTTTGTAACTGAGGGAAAGCGATCCTCCATTTCCAAATATTTCCAGTCATCTTGTGAAGTGGAAATCAGCACATACCTACATAAAGCATTTTCTATAGGTCATCTGATAAGAATACTTAGAAGACAATGAGGAAAATTCACCCTTTATTTTTATTCTTCTAAGTGGAATGGTGAGAAATATATTGGTCGTTATAAAAATGCGAACTCCCTTTCACCACTGTAAAGCAAGAAAAGGCACATGAATGCTAGACATTTCCCTTGTATAGAAGAGATAACAGAAGGAAGATTTTTGTCCTTACTGTCCTAGACAGAAACATACACAACAGTAATTAAGTGAATACAGTAAATGCTATGCAGTTGGATGTTAGCACCTAACTCCAAAGCATAAGATAAATAAATAAAGCACAAACCAAATCTGAGAATGTAATGCTCCCTTGAACTCTCAAAGGGTTTCTTGGTTTGTTCTTAATATCTCTATACATAAGTGTTTAGTTAATAGTTACTGACAGTTAACCACCTAGGAAATTTCCACCAGCAATTCTCGAACTAGCAAATTTTGTAAACATACCAGTTCTCAAGGCTGGCTTTTTACTATAGTGACATTATTCCTTCTTTCTGTTTTGTTTAGGTAGTGACTCGTGTACAATTTCCTCATTTATCAGTCATGCTATACAGCTTCAGACATTGCCTGAACAAAGAAGAAGAAAACATGAAAAAGTATATAAATATTTTCTGAAGGTCTTTTTTTCTCCAGCATTACATCAGCTATGGACAAATCTTTAACCGTTCACTTACTTGGACCAAATATGTTACCAAGACCCACAGCACCAGTAGAAATTACACTTAACAGCAACCCTCTTTTCCAAAGCCTACTGGAACCCTGTGGTAAAGCAGACTTTGAAGCCTTCTCCAAATCATGGAATACAGCCTTGCATTTTTATTGCACTATTTCTTAATAGACAGTAAATCCATACAATCCTCAGAGGCAAAATTTGAGGAGATTTTAAAATAGCCCAAAAATGTCTGATGACCACTAAATGCCATTTTAGGCCTTCTAACAGTTTGCCACGAGCACCAGATCAAAACAATTTTCAGCTTATCCAAATAACTGTGGTGTTACGTTTCCACATTCCAAATTACGTTAAGTCCCATCTGAATATGCAATGTTCTTGGCAGGCTCTGACTTACTTTCCAGATACAGATTTCTACAGGCCTCCCAAGACAGATGAAAACATGCAACTTCTGTTTATATTTAAAAGATGCAGCCTCCCCTTCCTCTCACTACACACAGTTTTAAAAGCTGTTATATGTTAAAGAGAGATAACAACATGGCTTTCTGTGATAAAAAAAAAAATAACTTCTCTAGAGGAATTTGGCTAATTCATGTTTCACCAAGAGATGTTTCATATCTAAAACAATTCAAAAAGCATTTTTGATATACATATAATCTAGAAAATGTTAGCATAAAACATTATTCTCTCTTTTTTAAAATATGTGGCTTGCTTTTGAAATTCTGTTAAATGTATTTTTGTATAAAATTGTTCATAAAGTTTAGATTGGATATCAGGAAACACTTCTTTACAGAAAGGGTGGTTAAGCACTAGAGTAGGCTCCCCAGTGAAGTGGTTGAGTAACCATCCCTGGATGTGTTTAGAAACCGTTTGGATGTGGTGCTCAGGGACATGATTTAGCAGAGGGTTACTAGAGTTAGGGCAGTATGGTTCAGTTGTGGTTGGACTCGATGATCTTTAAGGTCTTTTCCAACCTGAGTGATTCTATGATTCTATGACAAACTTCCGTATATACTTGGAAGTGAAAAAAAAAATCTCACGCCTGAAGTTCAATAGTATCATTGTATTCCTTTCTCACTATGCAAAAATGAACAATTTGATTCTCCATTTTTATTTGAAGTACCAGTCATACTTTATAACACCACTTTTCTGAACTTGATAAATAAAACACTGCTTTTAATTTGAGTAGAATTCAAATTAATTTCATTTGTGGACTCATATATATGAATTTGCTTTGCCATCAGTGCATTGTTTGTTCTGCTAACAAATACACATACATTTAGATTAAATGCTACTTTTCAATGCACAGAGTATTCTTTGGTTTATCACTTCAGTTATTTCTGTAAGAAGTCCAGTAGGAGGGACCACAAGCTACACAAAAATCAGAATTCATCACTGAATCACAAAACAAATCATGTACTCTCACAAATGAGAATCTAATCAGTACATGTTTGCAGAAATTATTCTGTTATGAACACTGTAACGGAAAAAGTCCATAACTTGTTTATAGAATCTAACAGATAAGAGGTGTATAGCTGTCGCTCAGGATATATAGCATTGTCCTTGCTCATTTTGTATGGTAAAATGGCTTTCCCTGACAACTGTCTAGAAAAACACTGGAGCAACCTAGAAAATTCTCACTGATAATCCAGTGATAATAAAGGAAGAAAAAATTAATCCTGTAAGTTATTTATAATCGTATCACCTAAGCTTAGCGCTTGGAAATAAATTCAACCTTATATGTGTTCATTCAAAGTGAACCAAATAACTGTGGTATTTTTAGCTCTGTGTTGAGAGCTTTATGTCTCATCTACTCAACAACTTTATCCTTCCAGCTCTTTCTGCTCTCCCACTCCATCACAGATTCATTTCAAATTCAATAGCTATATAATTAAACAAATGTGTGGTTTTTTTTTCACAGAATCCTTGATTTATTGTATAATGCCTGGTTAGAGCAGACATGCAATAGAAGTGAGGAAAATAAAAGAAGTCAGCGAGAATTTCATTGATATTCATTATTAATTTCTACTGCTAATGTTTTGCATTTTTTTTCTTCCAGGAAAATCTTCCCATCGTCATAATGACTGGCTAGAAAGTGTCCACGGGACCAAATAAGAAAAATATCTACTTTCTGCATATGAGTCAAACAAAAATCAGCAGACTGTTTGTCACAGTAAAGAGCAAACATTATTTTTTCCCCTAAATAATCTCCAGACAACAGTTTGCTTGTTCTGCGTAATCTAGCAGTGGGATAAAGGAGAAAAGGGAAAGTTTGTGTTTTCTGGAAGAGTGAGGTCTCTAACACATGAAATCTCTACATAGGAAGCTTGTATTTGTTCATGCCTGAGGGTGTACAGCCCTCTTTCTTCTCATCTGGATCAGGGAGTAGCCTTTTACTGAAAGAAATTTGGTGACCACGAGCCACGATGGTCAGGCTGAGGCAGACACCCATACTGGGGAACCAGAGCATTTCCTGGCAGACCCACGCTTCCAGACACACCTCCCAAGGAGCAGGAGAGCTGCCGAGGCCTACAGCTGTGGGGAATTCCATATGCTGGAAGTGACCCTAGGATTTGAGGGCAGAATAGGGTGTCCCAGGGGCAAGCGCGTCCACCTCAGTGAACTTTCTGAGCAAGTGGCCAGGTTGTAAGGGGAAATGGCCAGACATATCCAGGAATCTGAGAGAAAGATTGATGGATGGTATTGTGCTGTAAGCAACAGTGGCATACTAACAGCTCTGCCTTAAGTCCCTAAGGAGACAGACAACATTCACTTGCAAGATGGAGGAGAGAGGACCCTCATCTCTGCTTGGAGAAGATGAAGGAGTTTCCCCTTGCCCCTGAAGTGCCCCTATGCAACAGATATGACGCTCTGGGGCTGGAAAAAGGAAAGGGGCTGGGCAACAGCCCATATCCAGGAGGACACAATCACATTAAATTGGTCCAATCAAGCACCCAGATTAGATCTTGTACCAAAAAAAAAAAAAAAGAAAGGCAAAGAATGTTACTAACTGGGGACTCCTCACAAAGAGTCACTGAGGCATCCATTTGACATCTAAACAATCCCTTTGCCTGCCAGGGTCCCACATTCATAATAACAAGAAGAGGCTTCCAGGTTTGATAAAGCCAGAAAAGTACTACACATTCCCACTCTTTCAAACAAGGTTGCACAAGGCTACAATGTGGAGACTAAAAAATATTAAAAGAAACTTTTTGTCCCTTAGAAAAATGCTGAAGGGGTATGGAGCACAGTCTTCTCTGTCCTCCCAGTTGGAGGAGTGGGACCTGGGAAGAAGGAGGCAAACACACTAGGTGAATGATTGCACCCCACTCAAGGATTTGATTTCAATAATCTCACGTGCAACTTTGAGAAACCATGCATTTGACATTAGATGGGTTGTAACTCCAGGTGAAGAGTGTTCTGGCAAGTTGCCTGGCCTGAGTATCAGTGCTTTAAATGAGGAGAGAATATGTACTTCTGAGTGATAACTAAGAGCCAAAGAACACTATTACTTTAGGAAGTATTAGGGAAAAATGTCAAAACTGTTCCAAAGGAATTACAGAAGTCTCATCCAAGAAGGTAATGTGGCTGGCATCCCAGCTAAAATAATAACTCTGCACCAGGGCAAGCAGCATAAATAGAAAGAGTTGGAAACCAGAGTGCAATTAGAAAACTGTAACCTAGTTTTTATCACAGAATTGTGGTGGGACAAATAGCAAAACTGGAACGCTTTGATGAAGGGATACAAGCATTTTTGAAGAGAGATGTCACACATCCCAGGTTCCCAAGGGAACTGTCTGATGTATCAACCAAGAGGCATGAAATACCATTGTATTTGAAAAGTCATGGCTGCCAAGTGGGGTCCCTGGTAGCTGGTAAAAGAGAACCATCGCTTCCACTTTTAAGAAGGAGAGAAACTGCTCAGAGACTACAAGTCGGGGAGTCTCAAACCTGTGCCTGGGAATACAGCAGAACAGAACCTCCTGGGAGCTATGTAAAGGCACATGCAAGACATGGAGACGATCTGAGGCAGTGAGCAAGGCTTCACCAAGGGTAGATTGTGACTGACCAGTCTTGTGGGAGACCATGACGGAGTGACGGGATCAATGGACAAAGGAAGAACAAATGATGTTGCCTACATGGACTTCTATATGGTCCCACAACTCACTCTTATCTCTAAATTGGAGAGAGATGGATTTGAAGGGTGTTCTATTTGGTAGGTAATGAGTAAACAAGATGGCCACAGCCAAAAATATGTGGTCAGTAATATCAACAACATAAATAGTTGGATTGAGCACATCCTCAGAAAGTTTACAAAGGACCTGGATGCTTGAGAAATGGGCCTACGTGAACCTAATGAGGTTAAAAAAGCCAGCTGCGAGGTGTTGCACCTGGATTGGTGCAACCGCAGACTTGTGTACAGGCTAGGAGAAGAAGTCTCTGAGAGCAGCCCTGCAGAGAGGGAGCTGGGGATTCAGCAGTGTGCACATATTACAGAAGGCTGGCTATTTTCTGAGCTACATCAAAAAAAGCGTGGCTAGCAGGCTGAAGGAGGTTGTTGTCCCCTCCACTCTGCTCTCATGAAGCCTCATCTGAAATACTGCACCCAATTCTGAGGTCTCCAGAACACCTGAGTTGTTAAAACAAGTCCAGAAGAGGGACAGGAAAATGACTGAAGAACTGGAGCACATGTCCTGTGAAGAAATGCTGAGGAAGTTGAGGATGCTCAGCCTGGAAGAGAGAAGGTTTCAGGAATACCTCATTGCAGCCTTTCTTTACCCAAAGGGAGATCATAAACAAGATAAAGACTTACTATTAACGTAGTCTGATAGTGATAGGAGAAGGGGGAATGGTTTTACACTAAAAGAGTGGAGGATTAGGTTTGTTGTTTCAAAGGAATTTTTCAGCCAGAGGATGGTGAGGGACAGGTTGTACAGAGAAGCTGTGAATGTCCCATCCCAGGAGGTGTTCGAGACCAGGTTGGATGGGGCCCTAGGCAGCCTAATCTAGAGGGTGGCAACCCTGCCCACAGCAGGGCGGCAGGAACTAGATGATCTCTGTGGTCGTATCTTACCCAAGCTTCTGCATGATTCTTTGATTCTATGATAATTAGTGTTTATGTTATTCAGCTAATATAATGTTCAATTTTCCCATTTTAAAATTTCAGTAGTTGGGATAATTCTGCAGCCAATTTACTCAGCCTACACTTCATTCAATTACAGTTATTTTTACATGGGCCGAAATACAGAAGGGTGACAGCTCACTAATTTAACATAGCTGGTGGGCAAAGGAGTACCTATTGTGAGCTCTGCCAAGAGATTTAAAATCTTGAATTATTCAGCAAGCTTTCATTTTGATCTTGTTGTTTTTGTTTTTTATACCTATGTAACAAGTACCACTGGAAAAAAAAAAAAAGAGAGAGACAAGAGAAAAGCAAATTTATCAATTTATCCCATTATCATTTAAGAAACTCAGATCAATTTTGATCAGGAAAAGAGTCATCTTTTAAAGAACCAAACTCAACCAAGACTGTAAAACCCATATTTGATCTGTATATCTTTACTTGAAAAACCTTCTGATGGACTGATGTGAGTAAATGTTTTTTTTAAATTAGTGAAAAGCCAGACATTATAGTTCATAAAACACGTTGCCAGCCATAAAAAAAAAAAGAAAAAAAAAGATATTTTCACAATACCACACTACCTCAATTCAATTACATTTGTCAAAAGGCGTTTTTCTTGCTATAAATACTTCTCAGTGGTGGAAATGTCGGTAACTAAAATAAGATAGCACATGATCGGTATTTATGAGGCAGTCTCACTGTAATGGAAATTGAATTTCAAAGATTCAGAGTTTTGGTTTTTTAAAGGTTTCTCTCTATAGAAAAGGAGATTTGTTAACTGAAATAATTCTCTACTGACAGTTGTGCAGTAGCCCAAAATCTAAGCGCATTCCCAGAGGATAGATGTCTGTATCTTGAAGACTAGCATTATTACTAACAATGCAAATAAAGACCTCTTGCAGACAGCCAGTAAAGGAGAATACACCACAGCATCAACCCAAGAGAAGTCTGTACAAATAGCACAAGCTAGTACAGGCCTATCATAATTCCTTCTTGTTCAGCATTCTCCAGGGCGATTTTTTTACAGTTTGCCATTTTGCTCTTCTATTCCAAATAGTGATGCATACAAACATAATAATGTATTACATATGAATCATATCAGTTAGAGTTCTTGTTATAAAGGACTGGGAGTATATGATAAATTCCCTAGATATGTGTTTATGCCGTATCTTCCAAAAACAGTGAGGGTGGGGTAGAAACAGAGTGAAATGCAAAAATATAGTGAAATGCATTGGATATCATAATACAAAAAATGACATTTTGACGTAGGAAAGACTCATACGGAAGACTATGTCAAATGCACAAGAATACTGAGAAGACTGGGTAAACATAAGTGGTTTACTAACATCAGTGGTGCATAAAAAGTGTAAGATTTTTCTTGCCAAAACTATCGCAATCAAGACCAGAGAATGTTTAGAAGTGAAAATGCAAGCATGAAAAGATATATCATGTTCTAACTATTTTCCACATAAATGTGTATTCTCTTGTTTTTAAACCTCTTGTTGCTACAAGGCAACATACGTAAGCAAACATACGTACCTTTATTGACTGTAATTTCAAGAGCATGGAATAGGAGTAGATCCGCATATTAGAAAGCTTATATCTTCAGCGAATTGAGTGTGACAAATATTAGAAGATAAGTGCCATGTTTCTAGTCACACTACCTAGGGCATGAAAATCTCAAACTCAAGAATACTCCAATTTGCAATTTGCATGACCTCTATTCCAAGGAAGAGAAAACTTCCAGTTGTACCATACTAAAAGATATCAACGTACAAAGTATATTTATCCCATTCAAAATTCTTATTATGAAACTATCCAAGAAAAAAAAGTTTAAAAATCAAAATCATAAGGAAATGACAGATTAAATTCAAGTGAATGAAGACAGAAATAATTAAAGATGATAGTGTTCTTTTTAATTAAAAAAATAATAATAATACCTTCTTCTGAAATAGGACCATACTTTATTTGACACTTAGAAATTGTTACGTAAGAATAGATGTTTTAAATGACATTTGTGCAGTCAATCTGAGTATTGAGAAAGGCAAAATACTTCATTGCACTTACCTATTCCTTATTACATTACTGCCATGATTGGCTAAACTCAATATTTGGCACCAAGATCACAAACAGATCTGAGCAATGTTAATTCCCAGTGATGAAAATATGTATATTATAGGCAAGGTCACATTCACAGATTAGTGAAAGTAGTAAATAAATAAAATCAATAAATATATACCAAATATCAAATCTTACATTTTTTGTGTGTGAACTGATACTTATGAAGTACAGGTCCACTCGCTATTTGTAAACTACTAAATGGTTTATTAAAGTGCATAATTTTATTCTCCTTAATTTCCATTGGAAATGGAATGTCACTTTTTTTTTTTTTTTTTTTTTTGTCTTTTTGAGAAGGCTGTGCAGCAAATGATTCTTCTTCACATCAAACAAATCATAGATGCAAATTACTGCATATCACTGGATACAGATTTTCAGCACTTTACATAATTATTCTGCAGCTCAACAGAAACAGAGATGTTGGCTAATGCTATGCACAGTGTATGTCATTTGTTTTCATGTAACGGAGACTCTAATCCCAGAAAATGATTGCTGAAGGATAGATTAGAGCTCACAAATGTGAGAAAAAGGTGAGATACAGCTGCTATCTCTCCATTAATACAGCCATTTAGGACACAGGCAATGATTCAAAGAGCAAGTACACCAGAATTCTTTTGATGAAATATCACTTGAGCTCAGGAAATACCACCTCTTACTGTTAACCAGACACACAGCTTTTTGGAAGGGAAAAAAAAGTTACAATTTGATTTACATCAAACTGTATTAATATGCCGTTTTATGTCCAAAACTCAGTCTTCAAGCCATTTTAGCTTGTGCGTTCCTAGGACATGATACCCTGAATACCACTACATAAACTCTGAATTTATTGGATGTAAGGAACACTATCATATGCCTTTGCATGGCAAAGATAATAGCAACTAGAGTTTTAAACACAGAAAATTAGCAACAGGAAAAGCATGGAAGACTGAGAATACATGTGAATTTTATCCACTGGTACTTGCATTGTGCTCCATTACTAAATAGCTTACTCCAAAAGAAATGCCTCCTATTTATTTCCAAGGGAACTACAGCAGATACACAGAGCGCAGTAATGCTATTTGGTAAAGGAAATTCTCAGCTACAAAATATTGTTTTTCAACATCATTAGCCATGCTTTTTCACCAGAGATGAACAAGAACCTGCATGTCATGGTCATAGAAATCTTCATGGCCATCCAGAACGTGGCTGCCATTTCACATCACAAATAACATCACTGAAACAAACCACCCACTAGCTCACTGTGCTAACATCCACTGTTTCATCTCAATAAATGTTCAGCAAGTGTCAGTGAATGTCAGTTGTTGCAGTTTTACATGGAGGAATTCATAGAATCATGGAATATTCATGTTTGGAAAAGACCTCTAGGATCACCCAGTCCAACCGTCACTACATCACCACTATTTACACTAAACTATATTCAGTGTGCCACATTCACCCTTTTCTTGAACACCTCCAGGGATACTGACTTCAATAGGGACTGAACAATCCCAGTTTCCTCAATCACTCCCCATAAGACTTGCATTCCAGACACTTTAGCTTCATTGCCCTTCTATGGACATGCTTCAGGGTCTCAATGTCTATCTTGAAACAAGGGGCCCAAACTGAACAGCATTTGAGATGCAGCCTCACCAGCACTGTGCACAGAGGGACAACCACCTCCCTAGTCCTGTTGGCTACGCTGTTACTGATACAAGCCAGCATACTATTGGCCTTCTTTGCTACCTGCAGACGCTGCTGGCTCGTATTCAGCTGGCTGTCAGCTAACACCCCCAGGCCGCTTTCCTCTGTGCAGCATTCCAGCCACTCTGCCCCAAGCCTGTGGCAATGCATGGGGCTGTAGTGCACGCTGAATTCCATACCTTTGCTTCAGGTGCACTTCCACGTCAGATGCCAGTTTGTCAGGGAGCATAGCGATAGCACAAGGGGTTGTGGCTGCAAACCGAAAGAAGGGAGATTTAGATTGAAAAAGTAAGAAGTTTTTACATTTAGGGTGGTCAGACACTGGAACAGGTTGCCCAGAGATGCGGTGGATGCCCCATCCATGAAGTCATTCAAGGTCAGGCTGCACCAGGCTCAGAGCAAATTGATCCAGCTGCATATGTCCCTGTTCATTGCAGAGGTGTTGGACTAGGTGACATTTAAATGTCCCTTCCAACTCAAAGAGTTATATGATTCTGTGATAAGAAAAGGATTTTGGATGATTATTTTTGAGAATGCAAGAATATAGCAATGCACAGGAAATTTAAATCAGAGGTGAAAGCAGTAGGGTATGCAAGGCTGAGAAAAATCAATTATATTATAAGCTCTTGCAAAGCATCTCCACTATTTTTTTTTTCAGATTGTAATAATCCATCAAAATATTTGAAGATTAATTTTAATGCAATGAATGAGAGGTCAAATTAGTCCAGGCTATCATAATGCTACCGCAAACAAGACTGAGTAGAGGAATGCACAGACCTTCCATGATAGATTACACCATGGCAGGAGTCCATGGCTTCTTGTGTACAGTGGGACGTCTCCAACTCTGAACTCTACAACTAAGCACATTACTCCTGCATGACTGCTAATATTTACTCATCTTCAGAATCACTCCTACCCATAACTACACCTATAGCCCAGATTACCCACATTGTCTAGCTTCCCCACATTAACACCTTCTTTGAATACAAAGGCCAAAAGAAGACAGGTGGAAGTTCCTTTACCTTCTCCAGAAAAAGGCTAGAAAGGTGGGAGTGTAATTTTGACACCATTTGTCTATTAGTAAAGATGATCAAAGCCAATAAAAAAAGACCAGTGACTATACACATAGAAGGATTTATGGAGGTATAAAAAAAATCACGATTCGAATAATCTGTATCAGCCTTAAGGCACATTTTATGTTAACCTCCATAATCTAGTGTCCCCTCATATGCAGTTTTGAATCCTGCAGATTTATGCAGTTTTATGTTCCTTACACTTTTCTCACGTGAACCTATGC